>NC_056728.1:1165680454-1165980454 GCF_019279795.1 Protopterus annectens | reverse complement strand
TTTTTTTTATCAGGGTTCCTTGTTCAAATGTCAGACAAATAAGTAAAACTTTCAAACGGGAATCTATGTCTGAGTGTTAGAAAGCCACAAAGGTACAAGGTATAACTGTAAAAGTTAGGATCAGCGAGACCATATACCAACCCGGTATAATTATTTGTATACCTACATTTATGGCATCTACCACATTTGTGGGTCATCGGGAAAGATGTAGTAGAATGTGCACATTGTGGTGTTTCTGTTTTCTGCTGTCAGTAGGAGCTATATGTGCTCCTCCGCATGCATCTGCATCACATCTAGAATCTGGTTTTGGATTTTTGTGGGCTCCTACCATGTTCCCAGTTGAACATTAAAAGGTCCCTGTGGCAAGAATGATTAATGCTACACATAACCTTTGTGCTCACTGGGGAGGGCATTCCACATATTCTTCGATCTCATGTTTGGATGGTACCAGTGTATTAGCACCCATATAAAAACTTTTTCCACAGTGTAGTAGTCCACTACGTCCTGATTGTAGAATGATTATATGTCAGGTGCTGATGGATCGTTTTGTGACATGGAGGGTGGTGGTGGTGAACATTGCAGATACACTTGTCAGTTGTCACTGACTCATACTGACAAGCTAAAGTGGATGCTACTCCTAACATTTTAGCACAAGAGATAAACTTTGTTCACTACAAAAAGTGAACTGATAAGCCAATTGCTGCATTGTAAGAGACCCTCTGGACCATCCATAGGTTTTTAAAATAATTTATTCTTTGATGTGCTTGTCATAAGGTGTTATGATTCCTTCTAAGTTGTAGAGTACAAGAAATATGCATTGATTTTGTTTTGGTAACTCAGTTGTCTAACTGGCCAGTACTTATTTTTAGAGGTGGCAGGATGAGAAAATCACCAAAATACAGTGATTGTCTTATTACAAGACACATTTTTAATGTGTCAAGTGGCACTAAAAAACAGCAGTACATTTTAAATTACAGGCATAATATTTACAGGAATAGTAGCATTCTTCACAGTAATGAAATTTAAACAGCTTAAAGTGTAGTAACAAAAATGACATTTGTAATATATAATTTGTTAATCTTGCAGTTTGGTAGTTTGCACATTAAAGTGCACCAAGCAGCATAGAATGTGGTAATAATTAATTCAGATGACCAATTGTGCATCCTTATATTGAGCTGAGATGGCTGAAATTTAATGCAGATTAAATGGTAAACTAAATGTAAGCTAGGAGACAGATACCACGTTTCAAAGGTACTAGTTGAGAAGAGTTGTACATTCTGGAACTGAAGTAGCTAGAAATTAAAAAAACAATTAAAACAAAAGAGGGCTAACAACAGGGGTTGTTTAGAATTGAGTTGAGAGGATGAAAGCACCATTTTCCAAGGCACCAACTTGAAAACAATCTGATTTGTCATAATAGAATTTTCTAGTCTTGAATGCGTTCAACAAGAAAAGTATATACCTCTACAGCCTTGTCATTATGTGATGGTAATTATATGACCAAATTTGCAGAGTACAGTCCCTTATGCTGGCAAAGTGCTGCAGACATTGGATCACATGTCTGAATCCGATCCTTCCCTCAATATTTCAGCAAGCATGATTTGTGGTAATAGGCTAGACACAGCCAAATCTGATTGTAACACATTGCATGGTCCTGAGAAGGCCACAAGCCGTGTTTGTACGACTCCTGCATTGTACTTAGGATATGCACTGTAGCTTTTGGTGTCAGTTTTGAACTTGCCTTTAACACTTTTTTCTCTGATCAGGCTTCTTTTAGCCAACCACTTGCATATTTATGTTCATTCTTTTTCCTGGGATCCTTTTTTCCTCTTAAAAAAGAAATAGGAGAAATCTCTTTTTACAGTGGTTTTACATACATCACCCAATGACGCCTTTTTCATCTGTGTGCAAAAGCAGAACAAAGTGCCTGAACATGCAGATAAATTTCTAAACTTGAATAATCTTTGTAAAACTATCTAGGTTTGATCTTTTTTTTTTTTTAATCATGACCTGTAAATGATTCTTATAGCCGCATGGGTCTCTGCCTAGCTGGTTTTGTGCATCTGTAGAGGAGTAACTGTTGGGATTTTCTTTACTGTTGTTCACAACTTGATCATATTTTGTTTTTCTTTTCTTGTAATTTTTTGTGGTGGGTGTGTATGTACCTTGCCTCCTGCTGGTGCAAGCTGTGGACTGCCACACCAGAGTAAGAGTACAGTCCAGTACCCCCCCCCCCACACACACACACACACACACACACACACACACACACCAGCTCTTTTCTGCCACAGTTACACTTTGAATTTGTATTCTGATATATAGTGTGGAAAAGTTATTGCATTCCATTTCAAAAATATGTGATCCATTTAAGTGTTCCAGTAGCTGCAGGATCGCTTGCTAAAACCATCACTGCTACCTTCTCTGTCGCTTGAGAGAAGAGCATTATGTCAGGTACTGCTGTAAATGCCATTGTTTTGCTACAGCAAGCAGGAAAAATAATGGCCTTACCTCTTGCAAGATGTGCAGCCAGAGAAATGCTCACCACAAGAATTATCAGGACTGACCTTTTGATGATCTCAGACCTGTGTCAGAATACCATAAGAAAATGAGGGTAATGGAAAGCATATAGTGGTATAACCATTCTGGAGGTTAGAACGTCCACAAGACGACCTCAGTTTTTTCATGTGTAACTAGCTGCATGTCAGTTATTGAGGAGTCAAGCTCATTTCCTTACTCCTCCTCAATATACAAGAGTTGCACCACTAGCAAAAGCTTTGTGGGGGGTAGGACTGCAGTTGTCAGCACCAGTCATCCCATGATCAAACACCCAGAGCCTTTGGAACCAGGTTGGAAACTTGGAGCAGTCCGTTGTCATGTGCTTGGTGTTAGTAATTTGTACAAAATACTCTCCCTTCTGAATCCATCAGGGCTAAGATGATCCAAAATGAGGAGGGTCCATTGGATCTTTCCATGTCAACAGAGCTTGCAGGACTGCCCAGGAAATGAATGTCATCTTTCAGATGCAGATTTATATTTACCCTTACTGATGCAAAAGTGCTCCCTTTGAAGCTAGAGGCTGATACCACTGCCAGGTCCTGTGTTGGCCCTCTGGGTCTTAGCTTTGCCTTAGACAGATGTATTCCTAAGCAGTGTTTTCCTGTCGCGTGTCTTAGTGCTAGCCCATCTCTCTCTCTCAAAGTTGAATGAGTAGTCCGTGCAACCTAGTTCCCACTGCATGGAAAGTTGGAGAGGAGGGAAGGTACATCTCAGTAGTCACAGCTTTAAAGTAGGGTGGGAAGGAGAAGACAGGAAGGTAGAAGCAGAAAAAGGGTTAAGCATTTAGGCAGTAGACAGAAAGTAAAAAAAATATGCAGAGGAATAGAGAGGATGAAGCAATAAGTGACTTGGACCATGACTGGATAGTGTTATTATTCAGTGTGAGGAATTTGGATCTGGAGAGACTTGGGAGCTGCAGTCATTGATGCAAAAGGGGAGAGTGGGCATTGCTAATATAGCAGAAACATGAGTAAATGGCAGGTGGTAAGGACATGGTGGTGCCTGGTTATAAGCTGTGCTGGAATAACAGAGAAGGGAATGATGAGATTAGAGTTGCAGTCTGTGTAAAGGAGGTCATCATATGTGAGATCCTAGAGAGGAAAGAATACTAAACAAGGAATGGGGCAAGGGTATGTCTAAGGTTAAAGCTTGTACTAAATTCCCTAGCAGATAAGGTGTGTGTGTGTGTGGGGGGGGGGGGGGGGGGCTGGTGGATTGACTATCTTTAACCAGGCAGCATAAGTGAGGTGATGTGGTATTGGAAAGAATAAAGATGTGGGATGGAAGGAAATGGTAGTGCTCATGGGGTGTTGAATCTGCCAGGAGCAGACTGGAAGTTTCCAAGCTTCAGTATAGAGAAGGATCTGATTGAGGCCTTGGACCAAATAGATTCAGTCTACTAGTGCAGGACTATCCCAGAAAGGGTGCTACTCTAAATGCAGTCCTAACCAATGCAGAAGTTACCTTGAATTCCCAGGTTAAGGTATTGCTGGCCAGTAGGGATCGTCCCCCTGTGCGATTTAGGGCAGGATAAAAATAGAGACAAAAGACAATTGTGTTTAATTTTAATAGACTATCCTTTATTGGGAGCAATGGTCTAGAATGAGTTAGGAGACTAGGAGCAAATCTAGGGAATAAACAAGCTTTGATTATTTGTAAGGGATGGAGTCTCTGTGCTTTGCACAGGCTTATGAAGAAAAGTCAAAAATGGTATAATGTGAAGTTGGCCAGCATGGCTACTTAGAAATGTGAGACTAGCATTTAGTGCAAAAGATAGGGCTTGTAGGAGGTGAAATGGGGTGGATACAGAGGTGGGGGGAGGCACAGTACAAGAAAGCATAGCAAAAAGGCAGCAAAGAAAGGTGGTAATGACAGGAATGGTTAAAGTTTAAAGGTTGTTAGCAGAAGCGATGAGTGGAAATGAGTTGGGTTTAGTTATAAAGCAGAAAAAAGGAGGGAATGGACAGAACTGACCAGCTTGTGAAAAGATGGCAAAAAAATCACAGAAGACTGGGAAAAAATAGAGGTGCAAAGTTTAGCACTTTTCTTCAGTCTTCACAAAGGCAAGCAAGGGGAGGGTGCCATGCTTAGGAGGAGGCAGTGCAGAATGGGGATAATGATGGACAGATGCTAAAATAGAGACGGAGGACATTCAGACGAGGCTGTTTGGTGCTAGGGATGATAAAGCATAAGGACCAGATATCCTGCCTCCCAGGGTTCTCTGAAATCTGACCTGTAGTTTTGCATATTCCTAGATAGAGATCCTCACCAGATCACAGGTTAGTGCAGGAGGACTAGAGAATACCATTTTGTGGTTAATTTGCATGATGCAAGGGGGGGGGGGGGGACAAAACAAATCCAGGGAAGTGCAGGCCTTGTTACCTTATGAATGACAGGGAAAGTCATGGGAGAAGTTTTCTCAGGAAGGCTGTTGGCATTTTTAGGTGATAGTCTGCATGTCCTCCCTGTAGTCACGTGGGTTTCCTCCGGGTGCTCCGGTTTCCTCCCACATCCCAAAGACATGCTGTAGGTGGATTGGACACTCTAAATTGGCCCTAGGCAAGAGTGTGTGTGTGCCTTCTGTGGAAGGTTGGGTGCCGGGCTGGCAACTCGACACTGTAAAACTCCACTGCCAATCATGAGCAGACAGATGATCCGCTGTGGCGACCCCTAACTGGGAAAAAGCCGAAAGAAGTAGTAGTAGTAGTCTTCATGATAGCAACTAGCATGGATTTGCAACCATAATGACCTGTCAATCAAACCTGATCCAATTTTATGATGAGTAACAAGAGAAACTGACCGGATTATCAGTGGAAATAGACTCTCGACTTCAGCAAGGCATTTGACTCTGTCCCATACAAGAGGCTAATAGGAAAACTAAAAGTGAGGTCAGAAGGAGTCATCTGGAATGATAACTACATGGTTGAATGTTAGGACACAAGAATGTTATGGTAAGAGGGAATCAGTAAAAATTAGGGAAAAGATTAATGAAGTATCACAGAGGTCTGTCCTGCGTCCAATCATCTTTGGAGTGGTTGTCTCAGACAACCTGAAGAGGAAAAAAAACATGACTTGCCTCTTTGCTGATGACACAAAGGTAGATACAGTGAAAGATGGGGGAAAGGGTCTAGTGAGGGTTATGGAAACGCTGAATAAATGAGTAGAAAGGTGCATTTGAAGTTTAGTATGAATAAATGCAAAGAGCTGCAATTCACTTGGGCCGCAGCAACACTTTAGAAATATTAGCTGGGAGATGTGAAACTGATGGCAACAAGAAAAGAATCTGGGGATTCTGTTCACACTTGTGTGTTAGACCACAATGTTTGGACAGAGGCACCATTAGACAGAATACTAGGGTGATCCTCAGGTGGGATAATTTTCAGAGTCTGAGAGAGAATGCTTCTGCTATACAGAACCTTGATCAGACCACGTCTTCAGTACTGCATGCAGTTCTAGGGGCCATATGAGGAAAGAGACATCAAACTGCTGGGAGTGAATTCAGTGGAAAGCTACAAAAATTGGTCAGTAGAGTGAGGGGTAGGATTATGACCTTACTCTAGAGGTTCTAGAGTTCTTCTCCGTTGAAACAAGAACAGACAGTGGGGGGTGATGGATGTCAAGAAATTGCTACATAAGCTCACACGAGGGAGATTTTATGATATTAGTACATGAGATCACATGAGGAATATGCAAGGGGGTCATTCTGATCATGAAGTTTGGAGGAGGGAGGAGGATAAACAGGCATATTATATAGGGCCTGACTACTCCCTGGATCCTGAAAGTACTTTTTCCACAGAAAGGGTTGTGGAGTGGAATGGACTACCAGAACTGGTGTTGGAGGAGAAATTATTGTAGGCTTTCAAGAAGGTATGGGATAGGTGGAATAGAGAGTAAAGGGGAAGGTAGGGATGGAAGAGCGACCACATGTTGCAGCACTTAAAGGGCACACACTAAATTAGTATCTCCCTCTTAGCTGTTCAGCAAATGTAATAATGTTTTAGCTAAGGTAATAGGCTGTAGTATGTGCTTATATAAAATGGAGTGGTGGGCCTTTTCCATAAATTGAGTTCAGGCAGCTCTGCCGCATCCTAAAACTTGTATTCAGAGATCTTCAGAAGAAAAAATAAGCTTTGGCCCCACTGCAGTAGGTTCTTGTGAACCCCTGATGACTTCTGTTTCTTTTACGCCAAACCATCTTTACGGGAAGAAGCCCTCCACAGATTGAAGTGGGATTACAGGCATCAACCCCTTCTGCCTCACATCTCTATGACCAGGTCACTCTGAAGGGTGATGTTTTCCACAACTGCATTTGGGGTATGCACTTAGTTATACAAGTCTGTCCTGGGTTTAGAGCCCTCATGTAAGACCATTGGATGCTTAATAGTCATATTTTACAGGTCATATATTCTCCATTATATATGGGCTTCACTTGAAGGATCATGTGTTCAAGCTGTCTCTAAAGGATTTTTGGGAGACACTTTAAAGTCTTCTTAATTCCAAAGCAGATGATAGATTTCTTTCCCAGGCTAGACCTCATTAACTTAAGCAAGCTATGGCCCTGATTAATTGCAGAATTAAAGATAACGTGAAGAGTAAGAGATGTAAAACACTGTCAGACTTCAACTAAGTGTCTTCCCAAGCTGTCTCTGTATTATCAGCATGTAGAGGGGCAGTAAGACAGTTTTAATAACCACTAGCAAAGACAAAAAACATTTGCGTAATGTTTTGCAAAGAATTGGAAAAGTAACCACACTTTATTTTTGCACCAGAAGTACTTAAGACTGAGCACCATGTAGTATGATGAAGATAATGTTAAAAATTCAAATCTCTTTTCCTATAGCTGATCATCATTTCCCCTCATTAGAGGGCCAGGGAACCTACTTCATCTCCTCTATGATTTAGCAGAAATGAACTCCCTACCCCAAGAATAAGGGGATCATATTCATTCATCTCTGTTCAATATGACCTGTGAGTTCTCGAGCCACTAGTTGTACCCAGCCTCACAGCATTAGTGCTCCAACACTGAAATCCTTTAAGACTTTCCCACCATAATACACTAGTGCCCCCAGGTTCTCAAATCTCTTTTGCTGCCATCATGTCATGATGTGGATCTCTCTCCCTGACAGCTAAGTGCTCTCTCTCTTTCTCTGTCTTTCTAGGTGCCATTGACTAGGGTTCGAGTCCTAGCGACTTGATGAATTAAAGATCCAAAAAGAAGTCTCTTCCTTGTTACTCAACCGAGGTACTTCAGCGCCATCCCCATGGCTGTCGTCAATGTGTCCAGCCGTCTGGTTGCAGGTCACTCTCATCACCTGGTTCCTCTGATCTTTCCAAACATAATGTACCTCTCAAGTGCACTCTCTCTTTTGACAGTGTGACCAAAATGAGGCCGTTATCACCTCATCATGTGGGCTTCAAGTCAGATTGCTGGTTTGATTTCTTCCAAAGTACTCTACCTTGCTTAGTTAGCAGACTGTTTTTCTTGTATTTTCTAGTTGACACAATTAGAGATGCTGTTTAATGTTATAGCTATAGCAAATGTCATATTCATATGTTGTAGTATTCATAACATGGGAGAGTCTGCAACAGGCTGTTATGAACATCTGGCCAGTGTAAAAAAGTCTAAAGCTATTATTCGGTACGTACAACATTGTGCATAGATCCCCATCTCATGTTGGTATGTACCACCCTCAGAACTTTTCTCCCGCCAGTCTGAACGTCATCTCCAGTCACTTGCTCGCAGCGAAGTTGTGGATTCCAAGTCAGATAAGTGCCCTGTTTGGGGGGGGGGGGGGTTCTTTAAATTTTTGTGCTACTGTTGTTTTGCTGAGGTTATATGTCATCTAGGAAGGGCAAGTGTCAGTATGAAAGGTTAATTCTACATAAGGATTCCCACGACTTGTGCCTTTTTTGTTTAGGCCCTAACCATGACCCTACCTCCTGTGCTATTTGCAAAGCCTTTGTTCCAAAGACCTTTCACAGCCATCTTGCTTCTCATTTTATATTTGGAGACCCAAAGCCTTTAAGCACTTAGCTCGCAATGCCATGGAAGGTACGTCGGGCCGTTCAGGGGAACCTGTTCTAAAAAAGGCCAGGAAGTCTAGGCCTGAGGGCTCTGCTGCTCTTCTAATTCTAGACTTCTCTCCTGAGGCCATTGTTGGCCCACAGACCTTTTTGGAGGAAGGCGGAATTCATCAGTGGATATTGTGGAGGCCGCAAAGGATCCTGCTAGCACGTCTTCATGGGAAATGCATACATCTGCAATTTATGTACGGGTGAAGTCCAGGTTCATAGTCTCTGAAGGTCCTCACAGAATTCTGCAAATCCTTGTACATAAAGCGGTCCCTAGCACTATTATCCAATATAGGCCTATATCGGGTCCTTCGACTTTTCACCGTATGGATGTTCCACTAAAGAAAAAGCAGAAAACAAAGCATTCTTCTCTTTCTTCTCAGGAACATTCTGCTGATTGGCAAGCCTTTTCTCAAGGGCTGTTTAATGCTTTTATGACCCTTAGGCAATCTACAGGGGTCTGTCTTCCTTCTCCTTCCCTTTCTCTAGTTTTTCCTCAAAAATGTGTTGGGACTGAGGACTCCTCAGATGAAGATGATTCCTCTGGGAATTGAGTCTTTGGCATATTCTGCCCAGATGTCCTTTCCATTGGGGGTGTGCTTCCCCAGAGGAGGAATCAAGTAGTGCAGAATCACCCAGGGAGGATATTACCTTTGGTGAGACCATTGTGAAGATGAGAGAATTTTTCAAGTGAGATTGCTCTCAGGTTTCTCAGGTGCAAAAAAAGATATTATAACCTATTACCCATCTGCAGTGTGTCCAGTGTTACCAGCTTTCTTGGATGCTTTCTCTTCTGCTTCTAATTGTCCAGACTTGCACCCTTCTGCCCCTAAAGGCCAGATAGGCTTTACAAAATGCCAGAAGATTGCAAGTATTTATTTAAATGCTCTTCTGCAGATCCATCTACAGTCTCTGTGGCTGCAGATGAGCCCTCAAAGCTTTTGCCTTCAACTTCCCTTCTCCCCTCAGATAAGGAGAGTAAAATTATGGGAAAGATTTGGGGAAAAGTGTGTAATTCGGCCACCCTTGTCTTTAGGGCCATAAACTACCAATCGCATATGACCAAATATACCTTCCTTTCTCAAGCCACTAAGCTCATTTTGGAGCTTCCAGAGCCAGACAGAGAGTCACGGCTTTCTTTCATTTTGGGTTCCTCTACTCAAGTGACACGTCATTCCATTAAATGCAGCTATGATGCAGTGGAAGCATCTCCCAGAGCTGCTGCATCTGGCTCTGTCTTGAGGAGGTACTCTTGGGTGAGACTCCAGCCACTACAAGATGATATCAAAGCTAAAATAATGGATGCTCCATTAGATTCCAAGGCGTTGTTTGGATCTGCAGCTGCAAAACTTTAAGTCCTTGCAAGAGAAGGGCAAGGAGCTCAAGGATACTTAAACATACTTTTGTGTCACTATTTCCAAAATTTCAAAGGAACCACCCTTCTAAAACTCCCTTTGTAAGGAAGCTATCCAGACCTTTCATCTAAGAGTAAAAGTAATGTCAGAAAACCGTACACTGCCGAGACTTCTACTACTACTCCTGTTCAGAAGCAGTCTTTTCCGAGCAAGCCAGGTAGTCTGCGACTACCAACATCATTGCAGCCAGACCCCACTATCTTTGCGTCTTTCCATGTCTCTCACTGCTTGGAAACAGATCACCCAAGACTCCTGGGTTCTTTTTATTATCCTCAGAGGATATCTCATGGTATGGAAGACTCTTCCTTCAGGGGCATTCCTCAACCTCCAAAAAACCTGTTGGAATTTGTTTCTCAACTGATTCACACCCTGATTTCTCAGGGAACCGTCCAAGAAGTGCCTCCTACCCGAACAGGGAAAGGATTCTACTCAAGAATGTTCTTAGTTCCCAGAAAATATGGTCCTTGGAGACCCAGTCTAGATTTGTCACATTTAAAAACATTTCTGAAGGTCCTTTCACGTTTTCCTTAAACACTCTGCTTCCTCTCATTCTTCCACAGGCCTTTATGGTGTCCCTGCACATCAAGGATGCCTATCTTCATGTCCCTGTTCATCCTCTCTACAGGAAATTTCTGTGCTTTACTATTGCTTCCTCACATTTTCAATTTTCTACCTTGCCCTTTGGTCTGTCTATGGCACCAGTGGTCTTCATGCAGTTTTTGGTTCCTGTTATTTCTTTTTGCAGACTCGGGAGTATTCAAATCTTTACATACCTGGACGACCTCCTTCTCCAGGCTCATTCTTCAGATATTTTCTTAGAGTACATTCATTTCACAGTGTATCTTCTAGAAAGACTAGGATTCACTATAAACTTCCAAAAATCCTTTCTCACTCCTTCACAAGACCTCAGAAAGTCATTTCTCTGGTTTCTTTCAGGTCATCATTCTACTTCAGTCCCTGACAGCCAGGGAGATGATGTCCTTCATGGATGCATCTGCAGTCATAACAAATGGGTTGTCCTGTCGTCAGGCAGCCCTTCGGTCGGCCGGATTCCAAAGTCTGGGTCCGGCTTCGGCTGATGTCGCACTTCACCCGACGTCATCTCTGCTGGTCTTCGGGTATAAAGGCATCAGCCGACGCCATTTTCCCCAGTCTTTCTTGCCGCGTGGCTCCCGAAGCAGAAGCTGTTCGCAAGTGCCGGTCGGTCAGATCCAGAGATTACTACTACCGAATACTACTTAGAAGACTTCTAAAAAGCTAAGTACCCCGTTGGGGACTCTTTCTTGCCTCAGCCGATGTCAGAAAAAGTCAATAACTGTTTAACTTGTGGGAAACAAATACCTCATAAAGATTTCCACTCTTACTGTCTGCCTTGCTTAGGCCCAGACCACGACGTAGCAGCCTGTTCGGCCTGTGCTTCCTTCAACCGACGAACGCTAAGGCGTCGGTCGGAGTTTGCTGAACAGTTTTTCGGCTCAGACTTTGCGTACATTATGCCGTCGGATCCTCCGACTACCCAAATTGTTAAAAACCGCAAGGAAAAAGACCGACACTCGCGGTCCGCGGTTTCGGCCGAAACCACGGTTAAGCAAGCCGTGAGTGTCTCGGTTTCGGCCGAAACCGAGAAAACTGGTCAATCTTCAGCCGAATCCATGACTACTACTGAGGCTCCCGCTACTTTACCTGAATCGGCCTCAGAAATTTTGCCTACAACTGTGGCTTCTAGTGAGTTATCAGACACCATCCCTTTGGATGTCTCTACCCCAGCACGTGGTGCTGCTAGACCCCCTGCAGCCATGTCTATCAAGGCCTTTGCCAGGGCTAAAGCAGCCAAATCTGCTAAGTCAGTGCCTGTTAAACCTCCCTCACACAGGCCCACTTCCAGTTCACAAATGCTTACTCTGGCAGAAGATTTAATATCCTTAATTAGGGGATCCCAATCTCACCCAGACAGGGCCTCTCAGCCCCACAGAAAAGAGACCTAGAACAGAGGCCCACGAGCCAGTGTCCTCTGATGATTCTGCGGATGACTCCGACATTACAGAACAGCCAGAGGATCCTTTCTCTACTTATGAAGACTCTGATGCGGAAGAATCCATTCCAGCTGCCTCTCCACCAGAGGAATTTTCCTTTGGGGAAACCTTACATGCCATGAGAGAGCAATTCCAATGGCAGGGACAAGATTTCTCAGATTCAAGAAAAAGGCTTAGGACTTTTCTGCACTTACCACAACATAGGCCCTTAGCTATTCCTCCTGTTTTGCCTGTTGTGGATGATGCATTTAATGATGTCTGCACTGCTCCTGATTCTTTACCTCCAGCCCCTGCCAAACCTGATAGATTTTACAGGGTACCAGACACTCATCACCACCTATACAAGGCCCCACTGGCAGACCCCGAAACTATTTCCCAGGGGCCTAAGGCAGTAGCCTCGACCACAGCAAAAAACCCTATTCCTTCAGAAAGGGAAGCCAGGTCTTTAGACAGATGGGGTAAAAAAGTTTACACTTCTGCTACTCTCTCAGCTAGAGCTTTAAACTGTCAGTTTCACATGATCCAATACCAAGAGTTTATGCTTGATCAGTTAACCAAAAAACTAACCTCTGATGAATCTATAGATAAGAAATATGTATTAGAAATGGTGAATAACATACAACAGGTTAGTAACCATTCCTTAAAATGTGGCTATGATGCACTGGAGGCTTCATTTAGATCAGCCATGACTGGCACAGTGATAAGAAGACATGCATGGTTGAAAGAGCAGGTCTTACCGGATCATGTTAAAGCTAAGCTATTAGATGCTCCTATGGATAAGGCCAGTTTATTTGGTACACCTGCCCAGGAGGTAATGAAGAAAATGGAAGAAAAGGCAAAATCTGTACAAACAGTTAAAGATTTCTTACAGGTTCAGCCCCCAAGGTTTAGCAGGAACTGGCCTGCCAAAAATTGGTCCTTTCCTGACTCCACAAGATCCCAAAGGGGCAGGAATAGACGCTCCAGAGGCATAAATCAATCCAGAGGAGGTGCCTACAGAGGACGACAGTGGCAAGGTAATAACAGAGGCACAGACACGACCACTACCACTGCAACAGGACAATCACAGTGACTTGGCTCTAACTCTGCCTACCAGGGAGCAAATAGCAGCACCATTAGGCGGAAAGTTAGCTTTATTTTCGAAAAATTGGCACTATATCACAAAAGACAAGTGGATTTTGCAAACCATAGACCAAGGCTACCGGTTCCACTTCCACACCTTACCAGTCAAAAGAGGAATGCCAAACCTGCCTCCAAATCAAAAAATAGAAGCTCTACAACAGATAAGGCAATTAACAAAGATGAGAGCTGTGGAAAGAGTACCAATAACAGAACAGGGCAAAGGATTCTACTCCAGACTCTTCCTAGTACCAATAAAAGAACATCTTAAACACATACATCATTGTCCCAAAATTCAAAATGCTGACCCTACAGCAACTTCTTCCCATGCTGGGCAAGGAGTGTTGGCTGGTAACTCTAGATCTCAAGGAGGCATACCTGCACATCCCCATTCGACCAAATTGCAGAAGATACCTCAGATTTCTTGCAGGATCAGAGCATTATCAATTCTCAGTATTGCCCTTTGGCTTATCTA
Source organism: Protopterus annectens (assembly GCF_019279795.1). Taxonomy (NCBI): domain Eukaryota; kingdom Metazoa; phylum Chordata; order Ceratodontiformes; family Protopteridae; genus Protopterus; species Protopterus annectens. Next base: position 1,165,966,784 of record NC_056728.1, on the reverse strand, counting down.
CTGCGCCCAGAGTATTCACAAAATGCCTGGCATCAGTGATCGCCCACTGCAGACTACAGGGAATCCAAATTTATCCATACCTGGACGACTGCCTGCTACAAGCGGACAACAAAAGCAAGCTGACAACAGATTTACAAAGGGTCATTTACTTGCTACAAGCCCTGGGATACACAGTCAATTTACAAAAGTCAAGGCTGATACCATCCCAAACAAGAACATTCTTGGGCGGAATTGGACACAGTAAAACAAATGGCATTCCTAACTGCAGAAAAACAAAAAGAACTCCCTCTTTACTTCTTGGCATTAACAAAACAGAACAAACTAACAGCAAGAAAAGTTCTGCAGGCCTTGGGCTTCATGGCATCATGCATAATCTTGGTCCCACATGCCAGACTGCATATGAGAAAACTACAGTGGTACCTAAAGAATTTATGGTCCCAGCACAGGCACAGTCTAGAAGCAGAAATATCACTAATCCCATGCCTAAAACAGGAGTTCCTATGGTGGGCTCAAGCATGCCAGTCAAACCCAGGCCTACCCTTCCACAACTTTCGAACAAGCCAAACCATCACAACAGACGCCTCAGACCTAGGATGGGGGGCGCACATGCTGGACAAATGCGTACAAGGATTGTGGACTCAGGACCAGCTGCACCTGCACATAAACCAAAAAGAAATGCTGGCAGTAAAACTGGCAATCCAAAAATTCAGACCATTCCTCAAAGAAGGACATTTGATGATAAGGACAGACAACACCACAGTCATGTGGTACATCAACAAGCAGGGAGGCACGCATTCATACCCCCTATGCAGAATGACTTTGGACCTTTGGAATCTGGCACTCAGCTACAACATCCAGTTACAGGCAATATTTGTACCGGGAAAGGAGAACACTCTAGCAGACATGTTAAGCAGAACCACCTCGGATGCTCACGAATGGATGCTACACCCGGACATCTTCAAGACCATCATAAAGAAATGGGGAATGCCACAAATAGATCTATTCGCTTCCCCTCTCAATCACCAGCTCAAAAATTTCTGCACAAGGACATTCCACCCACTTGCATGGAAGGTGGATTCGCTCTCCTTCAGCTGGAAAGGTCTGACAGCATATGCATTTCCACCTCTTCCCTTGATACACAGGGTATTACTAAAAATCAAGGAGGAACGTCCAAGGATAATCCTGATAGCTCCGAACTGGCCAAGACAACACTGGTACCCATTGCTGAGGAGCATGTCTCGGGAGAAAATGTGGACAATACCCCTGATGCCTTTGATGTTAACTCAGAACAAGTACAGCATCATGCATCCAAACCTAAAAACTTTGCAACTGACTGCCTGGAACATCACATAGCTGCAACTAATCCAGATCTTTCCCAAAGGGTTAAAGACATTATCCTTGAAGCCCGCAGACCTTCAACAAGAAGGAACTATGCAGGAAAATGGAAAAGGTTTGTCATTTGGAGTGCTGAAAGAGGAAAAGATGTGTCGCGTATAGATATTGCTAACATTCTGGAGTATTTGGCAGAGCTTCTACGTACAGGCCTGTCCTATTCCTCCATCAAGATATATGCATCAGCTATTTCAGCAGAATACAGCTTTGATCCACTTGTCTTTTCACATCCTCTACTAGGCAGTTCCTCAGAGGGATCAAGAATGTAAAACCTCCTAGGAAACCACCATTACCAGCATGGGACTTGAACTTTGTGCTAGAAAAGTTGACACTCCCTCCGTTTGAACCAGCAGCAACAGCAGATCTACAGCACCTGTCATGGAAAACTGCTTTCCTACTGGCAATTACCTCAGCAAGGAGGGTTTCTGAACTTCAGGCCTTAATGGCAGTACAACCCTTCCTAATCTTCCATCAAGATAGGGTGTCCATGAGAACTAATCCTACATTTATGCCTAAGGTGGTATCCAGAGTGTCTTTAAACCAGGCAATCCACCTACCTACCTTCTTTCCCAATCCACAGAACAGGGGGGAAAGGCTGCTGCATACCTTGGATGTACATAGACAGCTACGCTACTACCTGGACAGAACCAAAAGTAACAGAAAAACTGACCAGCTTTTTGTAGCCTATGCAACAGGAAGGGAAGGAAAAGCAATTTCCAAACAGACAATCTCCAAATGGATAGGAAATTGCATACGATTCTGTTACTCCTACCATGGAAAATCAATTCCACAGAACATAAGGCCTCATTCTACAAGGGCTGCAGCCACTACCACAGCTTTCTTACGAGGAGTGGCAACCAAGGACATTATTGAGGCGGCTACTTGGACCTCCGTGCATACATTTGCCAAGCATTATAATTTACCTCTGTATTCTAGATCCCGAGCAGGGTTTGCCACTGCTGTACTGCAAGGGATCCTAACCACACCATAATTTTTTCTTCCTCCTCCCCTAGTTGGCTATGGTATTCTACCCATTTGTTATGACTGCAGATGCATCCATGAAGGACATAGTACAGTTTTGTACCTACCATAAATGTAGATGTCCGAACTGGATAGCATCTGCAGTCAGGATTACCCTCCCTCCTTCCCTTCTGTGGTACTCCTAGGGTATTTACCCTCCTAATAGCTAGCTGGGGGGGGGGTCTCTTATGGTGTATTTGTTTGTATATATGTACATACATGCTTATTTTTTGTGTTTGCCTTCTATCCTTTTGGAAACATTGGCATTTATCCAAAATTTAGCCTTCCAAGAGGGCAACTGGCATCTGGGGCAAGAAACACTGAGGAAAATGGCGTCGGCTGATGCCTTTATACCCGAAGACCAGCAGAGATGACGTCGGGTGAAGTGCGACATCAGCCGAAGCCGGACCCAGACTTTGGAATCCGGCCGACCGAAGGGCTGCCTGACGACAGGACAACCCATTTGTTATGACTGCAGATGCTATCCAGTTCGGACATCTACATTTATGGTAGGTACAAAACTGTACTTTCTTCGTGTTTCACTGTTGCAGTCATCACACTAGGGTTATTTGCCTTTAGGTAGCTCTGTCTACCAGAATGCCAGAGTCTTGGGATTTCTGCGTCGGATGCTGTCGCCTCTTCCATGACGTCAGGTCGTCAGGGGTATAAAACATGCAGCCAATGCCATTACATCAGCTTTTCTTGCCACATGGGAGCCCGAAGCAGAAGCAGTTCACAAGTGCCAGTCGGCCACTACCTGAAATTTTCGTTGTTTGAATTTCAAACCTGAAGTCTTCTAAAGCTAAGTACCCAGTTGGGGATCCATTTGTCTTGCTCTTCTCTAACCAATGTCAGAAAAAGTTAACAACTGTCTTGCCTAAATACCTCACAGAGATTTTCATTCTTACTGCATCACCAGTTTAGGCCCAGACCATGACGTTCCTCACTGTCGGTTTTGTACCTTATTTAACGTCCAAACTATTTGTTGTCAGGCTGTCTTTGTCACTAAATTCTTTCCCCCTCATTCTCCATATTCCAAAATGGCTTCGATAAGCCATCCGACTACTGATCTGAAAAAACGTAAGGATAAAGACAGAGACAGACCGCATAGGTCCAAAACTGCCGACAACGCTTCCATTAAGCTAGTCGCCAGTCCACTGGTAATCAGTGAGGCGCCTTCACAGCCCCTGATACCTGTTTCTACAGATTCTCAGGCCTCTGCTGAGACCCATTTGGAGTCCAGTATGTCGCAAGATGCTTCTTCAACTATGGAACCTGCAGATGTCGCTACCTTGGATGGGTCCAGAGCCGCTGTGCAGGCACCGGCTTCTGAGAGTGTATTCCGACCTTCCAATGTGCATATTAAACCGAAAACTTCGTTTTTGACTAACACTGCCAAGTTTCTCAGGCTGAGTTCGCACTACGCCTAGAAAACTGACAACCAAAGCGCATGCTCAAGCTCCCATGCCACAGAAATAAATACTTAGAATGGCTGAAGACCTTATAATCTTAATTAGGGGAAGCCAGCCCTCCCCCTCTAAAAGGCAAAGAATTGATTTTCCTTCTGATTCTACAGACCATGAGTCTGATGACTTTGATCCCTCTGATTACCAGGACATACCGTTATCTACCTATGAGGATTCAGATGCAGAGGATTCCATTCCCTCTGCCTCCCCTCTAGAGGATTTTTCTTTTTGGTGAAACCTTGCATACCTTAAGAGAGCCTTTCTGCTGGGAATGACAGGGCTACCCTCAGTCCAAAAAAAGACCAAGAGAAGTTTTAGACTTGCTTCAACACAGGCCTCTAGCTCTACCCCCTGTCCTGGATATTGTAGATGATGTTTTCATGAAATCCAGTCTTACTCCTGATACTTTACCACCAGCTCCTAGAAAGCCTGATGGGTGCTACAGAGTATCTGACACTCACAAATTTCTCTTTAAGAATCCCACTGTGAATCCAGAGACCATTTCCCAGGGACCTAAAGGCATTAAGGCTACTACAGCCAAAAACCCTACTCCTTCGGACAGGGATTCTAGAGCTTTAGACAGATGGGGTAAGAAGGTATATACCTCTGCAACTCTTGCCATCAGGGCTTTGAATTGCTAGTTTCACATGTTGAAGTACCAGCAGCATATTTTGGGACTAATTAAACAAAAAATGTTGTTGCTTCCAGACTGTACAGAAAATAAAGATTTACAAGAGTTAATGTAGTCTGCAAACCAAGTTAGTAAACATACTTTGCAGTGTGATTTTGATGCCTTAGAAGCATCTTGCAGGGCTGCTGTCACTGGGTTGGTACTGAGAAGGCATGCTTGGCTGAAGGAGCAAATCTTGCCAAACCATGTCAAAGTAAAATTGCTAGATGCTCCATTAAACCAGGAACGCTTGTTTGGCACAAAAGCAGAAGTTCTCAAAAAGATGGAGGAAAAAGCTAAATCTATGCAAACTGTTAAAGATTTCTTACAGGTGCAGCCACCTAGATTCAGTAGGCATTGGCCTTCAAAAAACTGGTCCTTTCCTCTCCCTCCCAGGCCTTCTGAGTCCAAACCCAGGGGTAACAGACCACCAAGACTACAGTCTCAGGGTATGCAGAGATCTAAACAATGGAGTGCTCCCACCTCAAAAACAGGGAGTGGTAAGCCACCCCCTTATGGGAAAAGTTCACAATGACTTGTCCATCATCCTCCCCAGCCATGCCCAAGTACTTGCACCCCTAGGAGGAAATCTCGCCCTGCATGCAGAAAACTGGATGTCCATTACCCAAGACCAATGGGTCCTAAACAGTGCGTCCCAGGGATACAGATTCTACTTCCACTTACTGCCAACCCCATGCGGGATGCCAGACCTTCCTCCAAACCAGTGGGCAGAGATTCAAAAGCAAGTACTTTCTCTTCTCAGTATCAGGGCTATTCAACCTGTTCCAGTAGAGCAAAGGGGGCAGGTTTTCTACTCCAGACTGTTCCTAGTGCCCAGAAAAGAGAGCTCTTGGCGCCCAATCCTGGATCTGTCAATTCTCAACACCTTCCTGGTGGCCCCAAAATTCAAAATGCTTACACTGCAACAGCTTCTTCCTGTGCTAGCCAAGGATGCCTGGCTAGTCACCCTAGACTTGAAAGAAGCTTATCTGCACATCCCCATAAGGGAATCTTGCAGGAAATATCTACGTTTCAGGGCAGGCACTATGCACTATTAGTTCTCTGCTCTTCCCTTTGGCTTATCTACTGTGCCCAGGGTGTTCACAAAGTGCCTGGCTCCAGCCATTGCATACTGCAGGCAGAGAAATATTCATATTTACCCATACTAGCACGATTGCCTGATTCAGGCGGACAGTCAGGAATTGCTACTTCAGCATCTGGCATTTGTAGAGAGACTCCTAACTTCTCTGGGGTACACCATCAATGAAAAGAAATCACAACTGGTGGTTGTATTCCTGGGTGCAGGCTTGAATACAACTTCCCAGATGGCTTTCCTCACCCCAGAAAAACAGGCTTATTTGACAAACTACTTCAGACTAATGGCCACTAAAACCCAACTATCTGCAAGAAAAATATTGCAAGCCCTAGGGTTCATGGCCTCTATTAATACCATATGCAAGACTGCATATGAGGAAACTTCAGTGGTACTTACAAAGTCTGTGGTATCATGGAAACAGTGATTCCTATCATTCCTTGCCTAAGGGCAGAGTTCCTTTGGTGGGCAGAGGCATGCAACCACAACAAGGGACTTCCTTTCACTCAACCCCTCGCCACCCAAACCCTGACAACAGACGCATCAGACTATACATGGGGGGCTCACATCGCAGGCAAATGCATTCAAGGCAAGTGGAGCCCAGAACAAATTCCCCTGCATATCAATCAAAAAGAAATGTTAGCTGTACAGAATGCTCTGACAGCCTTCAAATACCTTATCCTTCCAAGACAACTCCTGATGAAGACAGACAACACCACAGTTATATAGTACATAAACAAGCAGGGGGGAACTCATTCCTGCCCACTCTGCAGGTTAGCCATGGCCCTGTGGAACACGGCCTTGAGCAACCAAGTGCACCTGCAAGCTCAATTCCTGCCAGGCAAACAAAATTACTGGCAGACTTAAGCAGAAATCTGCTGGACCCACACTAGTGGAAACTGGAACCCAACTCATTCAAACTTCTAACCCACAGGTGGGGGACACCAGAGGTGGAACTCTTTGCCTCCCCCCAAAACCATCAATTGAGTAAATTTTGCACCAGAAATCCTCACAGCAAAGCAAGGAAAGTGGATGCCCTATCCTTTACATGGGAAAACCTCTCAATGTATGCCTTTGCCCTCTGCCCCTCCTCTCTCAAGTACTACTCAAGATCAAACAGGACAGACTAAGGACAATCCTTATTGCCCCAGACTGGCTGCGCCAGCACTGGTACCTACTCCTACGCAGTCTGACAATAATGCCACCATGGCACCTACTTCAGACACCCTCCCTGCTGTCCCAGCAGGAGGGACAGATTTTGCATCCACAGCTACAAACCCTGAACCTGGCTGCCTGGCTTATCCCCTGAATACACCACCAGCAACCCTCAGCAAACAGGTGCTAGACGTCATCCTTGAGGCCAGAGGGCCTAGTATTATGAAATCCTATTCAGAAAAGTGGAAAAGATATAGTTCTTGGAGCCAGTCTCAAGGGAAGGACACAGCCGTGCCCACCTTACCTCAAATCCTTGATTACCTAGCAGAGCTGCTCCACAGAGGCCTATCCTCATCAATTAAGATTCATGCCTCTGCCATCTCGGCTCATTACAATACTGAGCCACCTGTCTTTTCTCACCCTCTCATCAAACAATTCCTGAGAGGAACAACATAACACCTTCTCGCCAAACTGATATGATGCAAATAAGACAGGCTGAATTGAACAGTTCACAGTCAATTTATTCCAACATAAAAAAACAGTAAAAATTGGTCAAGCCGTTTCATCCAGGAAACCCTGGACTTCATCAGAGCCTGTAATACAATTAAAACACTCCATTTAAATATAATAGAGCAACCAATAAAAAACACTGGGTGTGTACATGTTAATTATAAGTTTAAAAACATAGACAGTACATTTACAACAACCATACAACATTTGTTAAATAAATAGAAAGTTATATAAGTGAATATTTTATAGTACTAGGGCTCTATACTTTAAAAAGGGCATGATAGAAATGTATTCATTAATACTAGGGGTATGGGTAGCATTTAACCTTATTTGCCATTTCATTTCTGCTCTCTCAAGTGCATTAGCCCAATCAGCTCCACTAGAATTCATCGCAACTATTTCTAAAATCCCAAATAAAAACCTTGAACAACCCACACTACTATCCAAGTGTCTAAATAGGGCTTTATTAGTATTCTTTTGTTTAATGGCATACATATGTTCCTGGATGAAAGCACTTGACCAATTTTTACTGTTTTTTATGTTGGAATAAATTGACTGTGGACTGTTCAATTCAGCCTGTCTTATTTGCACCATATCTGTTTGGCGAGGAGGTGTTATGTTGTTACTGTTTTTTTTTTTTCGCCTTTTCTCACTGTTTGGAATTCCTGAGAAGAGCTAACAATTTAAGGCCCCCCGAGGAGACCTCCCACCCCTGCCTGGGACCATTAACTTTGTACTAGAGAAACTCACGCTTCCCCCTTTTAGCCTGCTGCTGCAGCAGAGTTAAAATTCCTCTCTTGCAAAACAGCCTTACTGCTAGCCATCACTTCAGCAAGAAGAGTGTCTGAGTTACAGGCACTAATGGCTGTGGAGCCCTTCATTATTTTCCATGCTGACAGGGTTTCCCTCAGGACTAACCCATCATTCATACCCAAGGTGGTATCCTACGTGTCTTGAAATCAATCCATCCATTTACCAACCTTTTTTCCCCTAATCCTCAGAATAAATAGGAAAGGATCCTGCACTCCTTGGATGTGCACAAGACAGCTCAAGTTCTACCTTGACAGGGCTAAACCTTTCAGAAAATCTGACCAGCTGCTAGTCAGCTTTGCTACAGGGGCAGAGGGCAAGGCCATTTCAAAGCAAACAATTTCCAAATGGAAAACACACTGCATCCCTTTCTACTACAAACACCATGGAAAACCTACCCCACAGGGTATCAGAACTCATTCCACTAGGGCTACCTCAACCTCTACAGCATTTCTCAGGGAAGTTCCTACCAGGGACATTCTGGAAGCTGCAACCTGGAGTTCTGTACACACCTTCACCAAGCATTACCATTTACCTATCTTTTCTAAATACAGAGCTGGATTTGCCACAGCAGTCTTACAAGGCCTGCTAGCCAGCCCTAATACTTCTTGACTGCCTCCACCCTTCCTCAGCTTTGGGAATCAACCCAAGTGTGATGACTGCAACAGTGAAACACGAAGAGCATATTACAGTTGTGTACACTTACGATAAATGTAGATGTTCGAGTGTATTCACTGTTGCAGTCCTTGTTACCCTCCCTCCAGCCCCCTGACTTTTCTATACTTTCTACCTATCCTCTTTTTGGCCATATCTATGGCAATGGTATTTACTTTTTACTGGAGGTGTTCCACACCAGGTAATTGCTTCCTATTTTGGGGGCTCCTGATATCTGTGGCAAGAAAAACTGATGTAATGGCGTCTTTTGCATGTTTTATACCCCTGACGTCATGGAAGAGGTGACCGCATCTGACACAGAAATCCCAGAGCCGACTGAGGGCTACCAACAGGCAGATAAACCCTAGTGTGATAACTGCAACAGTGAATACACTCAAACATCTACATTTATGGTAAATGTACACAACTGTACTTTCCTTTACTTACTAATCTTTGTGGCATCCACCATTCCCATGTTACCTCTAGCCAAACTTCACATGAGGGAATTCCAGTGGTGCCTCATGTTAGTCAGGATGCAACATACTCATTCACTAGATTTTGTTATTGCTCTCCTTCCCTGCTTGAAAACAGAATTGCAGTGGTGGATTCAACAGGTTACTTTGAATCATGGGTTTCCACGCCAACTCCCTTTCTTGTCTCAGGTGTTATTCACAGATGCCTCAGACATGAGATGGGGGGCAATCTTCGCCTCTTTGAAGGTTCAAGACATGTGGTCTCCTTTCCAAATGAAGGAACGCATAAACATGAAGGAGATGAGAGCTCTCATTTTTGCCCTGCAAACTTTTCAACCACCTTCCAGGTCTCCTAAAGTGGTTCACAGACAATACCACAGTTCTTTGGTATGTCAACAAGCAGGGGGGACCAAGTCATTTCTCCTGTGCTGGTTGGCTCTCAAAGCTTGGTAGTTGGCTAATCAGTATCAACTAACCCTTCAGGCAGTTTATATTCCTTCCAGACAGAATGTTGTGGCAAGAACGTTGAGCAGGTCCATGACTTAATCCTGTGAGTGGATGTTGCACAGGGATGTGTTTTTGGACATTGTCCACCAGTGGGGTAATACTCAAGTAGATCTCCTCTATGAACAGACAACTTCCAAAGTTTTGTGCCAGAGTGCCCATCCCTCTAGCATGGAAGGTGGATGCCCTATCCTTCTCTTGGAAGGGGATGTTTCTTTATGCATCCCCCCCCCCTTTCTCCCTTCTACAGAAAGTTCTGTTAAAGCTAAACAGGACCAACCAAAAATCTTGCTGGTGACTCACTTTTGGCCAAGACAGCATTGGCTCTCCTTTCGTCTTATTTTAGCCAAGGGCAGTCTTCACAGGTTGCCTCACAAGGTGAATCTACTCACACACGACCAAGGGATCCCTAATACATCCACAGATGCCAACCATTTATTCATAAGGTTTTGATTTCTTTCAGACACCTGTTTTCTGAGGACGTACTGCCAGATGTTCGTGTTTCACTGTTGCAGTCATCACTTGTGGGTTATCCCTGCTGGTAGCCCTCGGTTGGCTCGAATACCTGAGTCAAGCTTTTTCCCTGCGCCAGCTGCTGTCATCTCTGGACTGACGTCAGGTCATCAGTGGTATAAAGGAGAGCAGCCGGCACCATTACATTAGTCTTTCTTGCCGTGGAGCCCAAAGCAAAAGCAGTTTGCATGTGTGCCAGTCGGTCGTTGCCAGAGTGGAAGTTGAATCAGAAAATGACTAAAGCTAAGTACCCTGTTGGGGACATTTTTCTTGCACTAACAGATGTCAGAAAAAGTCAATAATTGTCTCCGCTGTGGAAAACAAATACCACACCGAGACTTCCATACCTTGTGCATTACTTGTCTAGGTCCAGACCACGACATCCCCCATTGTTGGTTCTGCACACTTTTCAATTCAAGGACTACTCGCTGTAGGGCTGATTTTTGTAGCCAGGCATTTCTGTAGTACTTCCTTGCATTACAAAATGGCATCAGTCGGTCAGCAGTCTGTGGATATTCCCAAAAAAACGAAAAGATAAAGGGACAGACCACACAAACCTAAGCCTTCAGATGACCCATCCCAGAAGCAAGTAATCAGTTCTCAGGAATTCAGTGAGGCGCATTCACAGCCCCTGATGCCCGACTCGTTTCTTTCGCAGGCCTCTGCCAATACCCTTTCGAAATCCAGTATGCCGCCGGGGAATGTTTCATCATCCAGTCCCTCGGTTGTCTCCGCTTAAGTTGGGTTCGGAGCCGCTATGCTGGCACCGGCTTCCGAGGAGGGTCTTCGCACAACCGATTCAAGGCAAAAACCGATGTCTTCGCCTCCGACTACCGCATCCCAACGACAGATGAATTTACCAAGGTCTAAAAGCAAGACCACTCCAAAGAAAACAGTCTCTAGTTGCCGTCTTACTCCTCCTCCACCGCCTCAGACACAGTTACTGAAAATGGCGGACGACCTCATCACTTTCATCAGGGGTAGCCATACCACCCCTTCTAAAAGAGAGAGGGGATACTTCCCCTGAAGTTCACATAGAGTTAGATTCTGAACTTTCAGACTACCTTGATATAGATGAGGAACAGCCACCTCTCACCTCCTTTGAGGATTCTGATGCAGAGGAATCTATTCTTTCTGCCTCGCCCCCAAGGAGCTTTCATTTGGGCAAACCCTGCACACGCTCAGAGAGCATTTTCACTGGGAAACCCAAGATTATCCTCAGTCTAAGAAAAGGCTAAGAGAGTTTCTAGATCTTCTTCAGCACAGACTCTTAGCCATCCCTCCTATTCTGGACTTGGTGGATAATGTTTTCATTGAATCTAACCTCACTCCTGCCGCCCTACCCCCCTGCTCCTAGAAAACCTGACTGGTACTACAAGGGTGCTTGATTCACATAAGTACTTGTTGAAAAACCCTGCAGCAGACCCAGAGGTCATCACACACGGGTCCAAAGGGGCCAAGGCTAACTCATCTAAAAACCCAATTCCCTCTGACAAGGACTCAAGAGCTCTGGACAGATTGGGTAAGAAAGTGTACACCTCCACAACCTTAGCTGTTAGAGCTCTTAACTGCCAGTTCCATATACTAAAATATCAACAGCACACCTTGGAATGTATGAAACAAAAAATTTCATCTTTACCTGACACAAATACTTCCAAAGAGTTAGCAGATCTTCTGCACTCTACTTCTCAAGTAGCTAAACACTCCCTGCACTGCGGATTTGATGCCCTAGAAGCCTTAAGTAGGGCCGCTGTGGCAGATTCAGTCATTAGGTGGCACGCATGGCTAAAAGAACAGCCACTGCCTGATCATGTAAAATCAAAACTACTTGATGCCCCCTGGATAAAGACTGCTTGTTTGGATCAAAAGCAGAGGAAGTCATCAAAAAGATGGAGGGTAAAGCTAAATCTATGGAAACTGTAAAGGACTTCCTCCAAGTTCAACTTCCCATATTCAGCAGAAACTTTCCCTCTCAGCACTGGTCTTTCTCAGCCCCCAATAGATAGATTCAAGGGAGGCCTCGCAGAGACAGACGAGTTAGACCACAAAACCAAGGCCAGCGAAGAACTAAGCAGTGGCCCTCCACTACTCCCACAGCAAGGGGTTCTAAGTCCACTCACTGTTCTAAGAACGTGCAATGACTCCCCCTCCCATCAGAGGTTTGGAGGAAACAGAGGTTACAAACAAAATTGGCTGTCTGTAACCAAGGACCAATGGGTATTAAAAATCAATGTTCATTCTTTACTGATGGGTTCAGTGCCGATCCCTCGGCTCCGAGTCGGCTAATTGCAAAGCTTGAGGGTTTTCAAATAGCTCGAGGCCAAGTCCCTATCCCATGATGCACCTAGAGTTACCCCAGATCTAGTTTACCCTTCCTGTTACTGTAATATTTATATTAGCATTACTGAGTGTGTGTGACTTAGCCTGATTTTATTTAAGGCTTTTGTGGATAATTACTGTTTAGAATATTTTGTGGTGACAGTAATTTTCTGTCTGACATTACAGTGGCTGACCAAGAGAAGCATCCTAAGTCAGGTTTCAAAAAGTGCCCAAAGTGTAGCCAAAAGATGTCTGTAACAGACAGCCATGTAAATTGTGTGTACTGTCTAGGAGCCCTGCACTTACAGGATAGCTGTTCTGTACGCCATTCCTTCTCCTCCACGGCCCTACAGGAAGTGCAAAGAAAAATATGAAGTACTTAACTTCATTTGATCATCAACCTGTGGGTTTTGTATCCGATACGGATCCGAGCTGGCAGCTCCCCAAGCTAAAGATCTGAGCTCCAAGCTCCTGCCCCTTACCAATACTACACTGCATCCTCCTTCCAATCCCCAGATCTCGTTTGCCGCAGCTTCGCCCAGACGTGATCTCTGAGCTCCAGGCAGGTAAAGTGTTTTTTTTTATCTAACTTTAGCTGTGCGATTTGTTAGCTTGTGTGCAAGTAGCTAGTTTTTTTTCCTTGATCTCCCTCAGGTTTTCCGTCAAAAAAAAAGTTCAGAGGAAGTTAAAACTTTTCCCATAGTGTAGGCCTCCCTTGGCGTGTGTGTGTGCTTGTGGCTAGTTAGCCTATATTAGTGTAGGTGGCTATATCGGAATCTCAAAAGCCAACCTTTTTTAAATGCACAGAGTGTGACACTAAGCTGTTGCTGGCTGATGGTCACACTTTGTGCGTGGTGTGTTTAGGAGTTACCCACCTTCGGGCCGCAAGATCTGTGCAGCCTTCAACCCTTGGGCCTTGCGGGATCGCAGGGCCAAGTTGATTCTGGCTGGTCGTCTTCCAGCTGAACCAACGGCTTCTTCTGCTTCTTCAGCCATGGCTGTGGCTGTTCAAGCTTTTTGTCCCCTTCCCTGTCTGGGACTTGCACTCCCTCCTTAAAATAAGGCGATAGAGAGGCCAGGAAGGGGAAACACAAAGAAAGACATGGAAAGAGAAAAAGAGAGAGATGGAGACAAGGAGAGGGGTCACAAGAGACCAGCGAACTCGGATCCGTCGGCCCCCCTGCTAAAGTGGTCTCCACACCTGAAAAGGTTACTAGGCCGTATTCCCCTCGGCTCCGTTATCCAAGATTCTCCCCGGACCCGGAGGAGGAGGCTCGGCCCACATTGAGGTCGTCCTCACATCGGCCCTTTCGGCCGGTGTCTGTGGCGTCCTCCAGATCACGAGGAGCCTCTCTGAAGCTGACATGGACTGGATGATGAGAAGGTTCTTGCAGAATCAATTGCAGATGGGAGTGTTGCTAGCTTCCCCTCCCGTCGGAGCGGGGAGTTCGGCTCCGATGTTTGCCCCAGTAGCTCCTTCTCCGATCCATCCCCGGGTTTCGGAGTCCCTGGATCCGAGGAGCCCCAGAGTCAGGGGGGGTCTACGCTGATGGATCCTCCAAGCTCGACGCTGGCCATGTCCTTGAGTTTGTCGGTTCCTATGTCAGATCTGCACTCTTGGGACTGAGAGCTGGGCGTCGGATCTGAGGTGATGAGTGTCGTCTGCTCCATTGTGTTAGGGGTATACCATCCCTCTGGGTCCGGCTGTCCCGGGCTCGGCTCCGATCCCCTCGTCTGACCTGAGGGGCACAGCTACTCATGCCACCAGTTTCAGGGAAGCCGGTTTCCCCTCGGCCTTCGACTTTGTGCAGAGGGTACTCTCAGGAGGATCGAGAGCCCTCAGTCTTTCCTCGGAGTCCGCCCCTGCTCCCTCGCAATTGAGTATGTCTTCTGTCATCCAGTCCTCCCAAGGACAGCCTGTGTCTGATACGCCCCAGATGGTACCCCTCGAGGAATACGAGACTGTTTGTGAGCCCTCCCTGAAGAGTCCCCCTGAGGAGGTCCCTCACAAATGCCAGTGCAAGAGGAGGCACAAGGACTCCCCCAAGTCCCTCACTAAGGATACCGACTTGGAGGAAGGGGAAGGCTCCCTCAGATCGCCCCCCCCCCCGAAGACATAATGGAAATCCTCCGCCAGAGAGGAGGCTGGTCCGCCCAAAAGCTTTCCTTGGACGAGTCGATATTTCTTGAGGCGTTTGATTCAGGCCCATCTACCGCTTGGGTGTCCTCCCCAGCTGACCCTCTGGTGGACCTCATTACCACCAGAGCTTGGAAGGAACCGGACACTATAGAGCCAATACCAAAACGGCCAGATAAAGTTTTGAGCCGTCCTACTGACAAGCCGGCATGGAGTAAGGGTTCCCCAGTTGATGCCGTGGTGATGGTGGCGGCCACCAAAAAGGAACTGGCCCAGGAAAGTTCCTTGGTCCATCCTCTGGACAAGGAGTCTAGGGCGATGGATCGTCTTGGAAAGCGGACGTATGCTTCAGACACCTTTGCCATAAGGGCGCTGAACTATATGGCCCATGTGATTAGACTTCAGAGCGAACTCGTGAAAGACTACATAGAGTCTCCCGAGGAGTCTATTTCGGCTGAGGATGCACAGTCATTCTCGGCTCGTATTGCCTCTCTTAAGTCGGTTACAAATACATCCATGCGTTTACTCTCTCACGCCACCGAGAGAGCCGCTAGGGCAGCCGGATCCGGTATTGCCATAAGGCGTCATGCCTGGCTCCGGTTTTGCGATTTTTCAGAACCTTTCAAGGCATACCTCGTGAATGCCCCTTTTGCTGGTTTGACCCTGTTCAGGAAGACCATTCAAGACACGCTAGTCCAGAGTGAGAAGGACGGGAAGACGCTGTCTGCCGTTATCCGCTTCTCCAACCCTCAAAGGTCCTTCTCCAAGAACCAGCGAGGGCAGAAAAAGTTGTGGTTCCAGAAGTCTCAGCATTCCCAGGACGCTCCGGACTCCTTTTCCTCTAGAGGCAGAAGGGAACAAGGTGGACGCCAGCCGAGAGGCAGAGGGGGTCCGAAGAACTTTGGGTTATAGGAACCTTTTTCGGATCGCCCTGCGCAGCAGCCCTGAGGGATTGCCCGACTGCTCCACTCTGGATTAAGTCGGGGGGTGTTTTTTGAAGCAC
This sequence comes from Protopterus annectens, assembly GCF_019279795.1. Lineage (NCBI taxonomy): Eukaryota > Metazoa > Chordata > Ceratodontiformes > Protopteridae > Protopterus > Protopterus annectens. Next base: position 1,165,951,065 of record NC_056728.1, on the reverse strand, counting down.
CTAGGTCAGTGGGAGTCCATAACATCAGACCGCTGGGTACTTCGGATAATATCCAGAGGTTATTCCATTCCTTTCATAAACAGTCCCGTAACCACAAGGCACCTCCCAGACGTCCCACCCGCTCAAAGGGAGGCGGCAGCTTTGGAAATAGAAAAGCTGCTAGGCAATAGAACAATCCAGCCGGTTCCCCCAGACCAGTCCGGATCATGCATCTATTCCAGGATGTCCTTCAAGGATGCATCTGCAGTCATCACATATGGGTTGTCCTGCCTCAGGCAGCCCTTCGGTCGGCCGGATTCCAAAGTCTGGGTCTGGCCTCAGCTGATGTCGCACTTTCCCCGACGTCAGAGTGTCTGGGGTATAAAAGCATCAGCCGACGCCATCTTCCTCAGTCTTTCTTGCCGCGTGGTGCCCGAAGCAGAAGCAGTTCGCAAGTGCCGGTCGGCCAGCTCCTGTGATTCAGCTACCAAGACTTCAAAAGCTAAGTACCCCGTTGGGGACTCTTTCTTGCCTCAGCCGATGTCAGATAAAGTTAATAATTGTTTAACTTGTGGGAAACAAATACCTCATAAGGATTTCCACTCTTACTGCCTCCCTTGCCTAGGCCCAGACCACGACGTCTCGGCCTGTTCAGCCTGTGCTTCCTTCAACCGACGAACTCTTAGATGTCGGTCGGAGTTTGCAGAGGAATTCTTTGGGGCTAGTTTTGCCTACAAGATGCCGTCGGAGACTCCGACTTCGCATTTAGTTAAAAAACGGAAGGACAAGGACCGACACACGCGACCCGCGGTTTCGGCTGAAACCACGGTCAGGCCTACCGCGAGTGTCTCGGTCTCGGCTGAAACAGAGTCCTTGGTACTTCCTATTACCGAAATCTCACAACCGACTACCTCAGCCCCGGAGGCCCTGGCCGAGTCGGTTATTGAATTACGTATTGAAACCGGTGTCCAGGAACCTTCCGACACCATTCCTTTAGATAAGTCTACTCCTGCACGTGGTGCAGCCAGACCCCCTGCATCCATGTCCATTAAGGCTTTTTTCTAGGGCTAAAGCTGCTAAACTTACTAATGCTTTGCCTCCCAAGGTTTCCTCTCAGAGACCTTCTACTGGCTCACAGATTCTTAGCCTAGCAGAGGATCTAATCTCTTTAATTAGAGGTTCTCAACCTCATCCGGACAGGAGCTCACAACCACCTCCAGACAAAAGGCCCAGGGTTGAGCCCTCTGACCACCACTCCTTAGATGAGTCCACTGATGGCTCTGCTCTGTCAGACCCCCAGGAGGTGGCTTATTCGGCCTACGAGGATTCTGATGCTGAAGAATCTCTTCCCTCGGCCTCCCCTCCTGAAGAGTTTTCCTTTGGAGAGACACTACACTCTATGAGAGAACATTTTCAATGGCAGGGTCAGGAATTCTCTGATTCTAGAAAGAGATTAAGGACCTTTTTACATTTACCTCAGCATAGGCCTTTAGCTATACCTCCTGTTTTGAATGTTATTGATGATGTGTACTGTGATGCTAGTACAGCCCCTGACTCTCTCCCTCCGGCACCTGCCAAACCTGATACAGGGTCCCGGATTCGCATCTACACCTGTACAAGGCCCACTCTGCTGATCCAGAAACTATTTCCCAGGGCCCAAAAGGGGTTGCAGCTGCCACTGCTAAAAATCCTTTACCCTCTGAAAGGGAGTCCAGAGCTTTAGAGAGGTGGGGTAAGAAAGTGTATACTTCTGCAACTCTTTCCATGAGGGCATTAAATTGTCAATTTCATATGATACAGTACCAAGAGTATTTGTTAGATGAATTACATAAGAAACTGTCCTCTTCTGAACCCCTTGATCATAAATCCCTTCAGGATCTGGTGCATAACTCCCAGCAGGTTAGTTAACCATTTCTTGCAGTGTGGTTATGATGCATTGGAAGCTTCATGTAGGTCAGCTATGACAGGTGCAGTTATACGTAGGCATGCCTGGCTGAAGGAACAATCTTTACCAGACCATGTTAAAGCTAAGCTTTTCGATGCTCCTATGGAAAAGCAAAAATTATTTGGTTCCACGGCTCAAGAGGTCTTAAAGAAATTTGAAGAAAAGGCAAAATCTGTGCAAACAGTCAAAGACTTTCTGCAAGTCCAACCACCGAGATTCAGCAGAAATTGGCCTACTAAGAATTGGTCCTTTCTGGACTCAGACAGATCTCAGAGAGGCAGGAATAGGCGTGCCAGAGGTAGAGGGCAAACTAGAGGCTCCTACAGAGGCCGTCAGTGGCAGCCTCCCAACCAGAGAGGTAGTGCAGGAACCACAACTACTACACCAGGACAAACTCAATGACTTTATTTTGACTCCGCCGACCAGGGCTCAATTAGAAGCACCTTTGGGCGGAAAGCTTTCTTTATTCTCAAAAAATTGGCACAGCATTACAAAGGACATATGGACACTGCAAATAATAGACAAAGGATACAGGTTCCATTTCCACACATTGCCAAAAAGAAAAGGAATGCCAGACCTGCCACCAAATCAGAGGGCAGAGGCTTTGAAGCAAATTACCAAATTAATACAAATGAAAGCCATAGAAAAGGTACCTCTTGCAGAACAAGGCCAAGGATTTTACTCTAGATTATTCCTTGTTCCAAGAAAAGAAAATCAATGGAGGCCTATTCTCGACTTGTCCGCACTGAATACTTACCTCATTGTAACAAAATTCAAAATGCTGACTCTACAGCAACTCCTTCCCATGCTGGGCAAAGGGTCTTGGCTGGTGACTCTAGACCTCAAGGAGGCATACCTGCATGTCCCTATTCGATAAAGTTGCAGAAGACACCTCAGATTTCTTGCAGTCAGAGCATTATCAATTCTCAGCATTGCCCTTTGGCTTATCTACTGCACCCAGAGTATTCACGAAATGCCTTGCATCAGTAATTGCACACTGCAGACTTCAGGGGATTCAAATCTACCCATATCTGGACGACTGCCTTATACAAGCGGACAACAAGCTAATTTTGTTAAAGGACTTGGACTATGCCATCCATCTACTACAGGCCTTGGGATATACAGTCAACATCCAAAAATCAAGACTTGTTCCATCCCAAAGAATAACCTTTCTGGGTGCGGATCTAGACACAACCACCCAAATGGCCTTTCTCAGAAGAAAAGCAAAACAACTACCGGATTACTTCAAGAATCTGACAAGACAAACTCAGCTGACTGCAAGGAAAATCCTGCAGGCCCTGGGTTACATGGCATCTTACCTTCTTCTGATTCCTCAAGCAAGGCTGGATATGAGAAAATTACAATGGTACCTAAGGAGTGTATGGACTCAGCACAGTCACAGCTTAGAAACTTTGATCCCACTCATTCCATGCCTTCAAAAGGAATTTCTGTGGTGGGCTCAAGCCTGCCAGTCGAACAACGGGTTGCCCTTCAGCAAACCAAGAGCCAACCAAACCATCACCACGGACGCTTCAGACCAAGGTTGGGGAGCGCACATGGAGGGCAGATGTATCCAAGGGCTATGGTCACAAAGAGAGCTGCGCATGCACATAAACCAAAAGGAAATGCTGGCAGTAATATACGCAATCGAGGCCTTCAAACCTTTCCTTCATCAAGGCCACCTGCTCATAAGGACAGACAACACCACAGTTATGTGGTACATAAACAAGCAAGGAGGCACTGATTCCTACCCTCTATGCAGACTGGCAATGAATCTATGGGAACTTTCTTTGAAACTCAATATACAGCTGCAGGCCTAGTTCGTGCCAGGGAAAGACAATATACTGGCAGACAGCTTAAGCAGAACTGCCATAGATGCACACGAATGGATGCTGCACCCAGACATCTTCTTACTCATAACACAATCATGGGGAAGGCCGGAAATAGATCTGTTCGCTTCCCCCCACAATCATCAACTGAAGACATTCTGCTCAAGGACATACCACCCACAAGCATGGAAAGTGGACGCTCTCTCTTTCAGCTGGAAAGCTCTAACAGTCTGTGCTTTCCCACCTCTCCCATTAATGACCAAGGTTTTACTGACGATCAGGGCAGAACAGCCCAGAGTGATTCTGATAGCTCCAAACTGGCCAAGGCAGCACTGGTACCCACTGTTAAAGAGCACGTCACAGACAAAACCGTGGCCTCTCCCCCTATGGCCACTTCTACTGACGCAGCACAATTTCAAGACTCTGCATTCCAACCTGAAAACCTTCCAGCTAACTGCCTGGAGAATACCATGACTCCTCCTCAGGATAACCTATCCCAGAGAGTGAAGGATATTATTATGGAAGCTCGCCCTCGCCGGCCTTCCACAAGGAAGGCATATTCAGCAAAATGGAAAAGATTTCACACTTGGAACACAACAAAAGGCCTAGATGTGACAGTGATGAACATGGCACATATACTGGAATATTTGGCAGAATTGTTCCACAATGGCCTGTCTTACTCTTCCATTAAGATACATGCCTCAGCAATTTCAGCAGAATACAATGTTAATCCACCTGTCTTCTCGCATCCTCTCCTAAGACAGTTTCTAAGAGGAATCAAAAACATCAATCCTCCAAGGAAACCACCTCTACCTACTTGGGACCTTAACTTTGTGTTGGAAAAACTAACACTTCCTCCCTTTGAACCAGCAGCATCGGCGGATCTACAGTTTCTGTCTTGGGAAAACTGCATTCCTTCTGGCCATAACCTCAGCCAGAAGAGTATCTGAGTTACAAGCTTTAATGGCAGTGCAGCCATTTCTTATCTTTCATCAAGACAGAGTTTCTTTGAGAACCAATCCTACATTTATGGCAAAGGTGGTATCCAGGGTATCTTTGAACCAAGCAATTCACTTGCCTACATTCTTCCCAAAACCACAAAATAAAGGGGAGAAACTTCTGCACACCCTGGACATACACAGACAATTACGCTACTACTTGGACAGAACTAAAAGTTACAGAAAGACTGACCAATTGTTTGTAGCATATGCTGCTGGGGCACAAGGAAAAGCAATTTCCAAACAGACAATTTCAAAGTGGATAGGAAATTGCATTCGTTTTTGTTACTCCTTTCATGGAAAAACTGTGCCAGCAAACATTAGACCTCATTCCACGAAAGCCACAGCCACCACCACAGCCTTCCTAATACCAAGGACATTTTAGAAGCTGCTACATGGAGCTTCGTGCATACATTTGCCAAGCATTACAATTTACCTTTATACTCCAGATCCAGAGCAGGCTTTGCTACGGCTGTCCTGCAGGGTATATTAACTACACCATCCTTTACTTAGTTCCTCCACCCCCAGATGGGCTATGGTATTCTACCCATATGTGATGACTGCAGATGCATCCTTGAAGGACATAGTACAGTTTTGTACCTACCATAAATGTAGATGTCCGATAGGTATGCATCTGCAGTCAGGTTTACCCTCCCTCCTTCCCCTCTGTGGTATTCCTAGGGTGCTTACCCCTCTATTAGCTAGCTGGGGGATCTCTTATGGTGTATTTGTTTGTATATATGTGTATATATATATATATATATATTTGCAAATGTTTGGAATTTTATTGCATTTCTCCAAATTTAGCCTTCCTAGAGGGCACCTAGCATCTGGGGCAAGAAAAACTGAGGAAGATGGCGTTGGCTGATGCTTTTATACCTCAGATGCTCTGACGTCGGGGAAAGTGCGACATCAGCCGAGGCCAGACCCAGACTTTGGAATCCGGCCGACCGAAGGGCTGCCTGAGGCAGGACAACCCATATGTGATGACTGCAGATGCATACCTATCGGACATCTACATTTATGGTAGGTACAAAACTGTACTTTCTTTTTGGTGCCAAAAAAGACGGGGGACTTGAGGCTGATTCTCAACCTATCCACGCTGAACCTATCCATTACCACGGAGAAGTTCCAGTTGGTCATGTTACAAGGAGGAAGACTGGATGTGCTCAGTAGACCTCAAGGGTGCGTACTACCATATCCTGATGGACAGATGATCCAGGAGGTTCCTCCACTTTCGGCTAGGAGCCAATCACTACCAGTTCAGGGTCCTACCCTTCGGTCTCATCACAGCCCCCAGGGTGTTTACCAAGGTCATGGCGGTTGTAGTGGCCCACCTGAGGCTTAAAGGCATTCAGGTCTTCCCATACCTGGACGATTAGCTCCTCACAGCCCCCACCAGACATCAACTTGTGCTACCAGAAATTCTTTCTTCAGTTGTCGAACCTACTGGGTATTACAGTAAACCTTACGAAGTCCTCCCTGCAACCTGTTCAGATTCTGGACTTCATAGGGGCAAGAATAGATTCTCTTCAGGCCAGGACATTTTTGATCCCAGACAGACTTCAGAACCTGACCCTTCATGTCTTGGCGCTTTTTCAGACTCCTTCACCTCCAGCAGAGTTAGTCCTGAGAGCCTTAGGGTCCATGGCAGCAACTGTAAATCTGGTTCCTTGTGCACGTGTGCATATGAGAGTGTTACAGTGGACGTTACAAGTTCAGTGGTCTCTGTTATACCAGTCCGTAGACTTCCCGAATCCTTTAAGCAAGGTATGCAAAGCTTCTTTCATGTGGCGGCTTCAATCCCAGGATCTGTGCGGACACCCCTTTGTTACACCTCCGCCCCAAGCCACGGTGACCACGGATGCCTCCCATCTAGGGTGGGGGGGCATTGCTCGAGCAGGACTGCCTAAGGCACGTGGACCCCAAATGAGACCATTCTGCATATCAATGTTCTGGAGATGAGAGCAGTCCTTTTAACGTTGTAGACCCTTCATGCTTCTCTTCCTCTGGGAATTATTGCAATTCAGTCCGACAGCAAGTCGATGGTCTGGTATATCAACAAACAGGGGGGGGGGGGGACCAAATCCTACCCGCTTTGTCGAGAGGCCATGAGAGTGTGGGAATGGACGATCGCTACCAACCGTTTTCTGGTAGCAACGCACATTCCGGGTCAGTCCAGCATTTTAGCGGACAAACTGAGCAGGACTATCCTTTCGCCTTACGAGTTGTCTCTGAACCCTTATGTAGCAGAACAGATCTTCTTGAAGTGTGGTCAGCCTTGCTGCGATCTCTTCGCATCGCCATTATGCGTACCCCCCCGCTTCCTCTCATGACAAAAATCCTTGCAGAAAGCTTGGCGGTTGGGAGCAAGATTATCCTCATAGCCCCATTCTGGCCTCGTCAGGTTTGGTTTCCCTGCCTACGGTCTCATCTAGTAGCTCCGCCCTCACAGTTAGACGTTGCCCGTTAGATTCTCAGAGCGTCTTCTGTGTGGCGACATGCGTGAATGGGCGTTCCTTCATTGAAGGTTGTGCATTAGGCCCGGCAAGCCAGCACGTAAAACTCTACTGCCAATCATTAGCGGACCGGAGTTCCGCTCTGGCGACCCCTAACTGGGAAAAGCCGAAGGACACAAATTCCGGATCTCATTCATCATCCCTCCGGAATTTCCCCACCGAATCTGGACAGCCTCAAACTTGCTGCTTGACTGCTCCAGTGCCAGGACTCCCGGTCTCTCTTCCCCCGTCAAGTCCATTCTGGTGGTGGTCCACAAGTCCTCTACCAGGAAGGTGTATCGTAGTAAATGGAAGCGTTTTTCTATTTGGGCTTCTCAGAGAAATTTGGATCCCTTTACCACTCCTGTTCCAGTGGTGTTGGATTTTTTTGTCTCAAATTTTCCAGCAGGGGGGACAGCTTTTCCACAGTAAAAATCCAGGTGGCGGCTATATCCCATTTCCATGTAGGAGAAAATTCAGGTACTCTAGCTGCTGCCAGAATTTGTAAGACCTTTATCAAAGGTACTTCTCTACTGAGACCCCCTATTAAGCATCCTTCTCTTCCATGGGACTTAACCTTGGTTCCTCAGGCTTTAGTTGCACCTCCATTCGAACCTCTAGCATCTGTTGATTTGAAATTCTTGTCGTGGAAGACAGCCTTCTTGGTGGCTGTCACTTTGGCCAGAAGAGTGTCAGAGCTTCAAGTCTTATGTATGAAACCCCCGTACTTAGTTTTTCATAAGGATAGGGTGTCCTCAGGACTAACCCCTCTTTCCTCCCTAAAGTTGCTTTGGAGTCCAACATTAATCAGTTTATTAATCTTCCATTATTCTTCCTTAACTTTCAAAATAAAGGGGAATACAAACTTCATTTGCTGGACATTCACAGACAGTTATGTTTTTACTTACATAGGTCTAAACCCTTCCATAAATCTGATCAGCTGTTTGTTTCTTTTGCTAAACTCTTTTTGGGGAAACTAGTTTCAAAGGTGACTCTTGCTAGATGGATTTCTCTTTGTATTTTACAGGCATACAAGGAACATGGATTAGCAGAACCAGACAGGGTTCATGCTCACTCCACTCGTTCTATGGCTACTTGTGCTGCGTTTTGGTCCAGAGTTTCCCTGGATGACATTTGTTCAGCGGCTACCTGGGCTTCCTCTCGCATCTTTATTACTCATTATAAACTGGATATGGTGTCTAGAGGACGGGCTTCTTTTGGCTCTGCAGTGCTACGGAATATCCTTCCTTAAGGGCCTCCCAAGATTTTTGGTAGCTGGGGACTCTGTCCCACAGGTTGATGATCAAATTAAGTTAACTACTTCAGATAAAGAAGCTATGTCCTCACCATAACATTCCATCAGAGTAGTTAGACTTCATTTGTCAGCAGCCTTCCCTCCCTCCTTCCCCCTAACCTTGGTGGTTTATGTCTGTGTTTTGGGGCTCAGTGTCCAGGGTCTGGTGAGCCTTGTTTTATGTATTCTGGTCAGGTGATATTTCTTAGGTTGTTGTGTGTCACGTAGTGGGTGGCAAACTCGATCCGAGGATTGGAAGGAGGTTGCAGTGTAGTATAGGTAAGGGGAAGGAGCTTGGAGCTCGGATCTTTAGCTTGGGGAAGCTGCCGGCTTGGATCCGTATCGGATCCGAAACCCACAGGTTGCTGACAAGTGAAGTCTTAACTACTCAGATGGAACGGTATGGTGAGTACATAACTTCTTTTTAATAGACAGTGGTTTGTTGAAACCGTCCTTCCAAGAAGCTGTGAGCGACCAAAATGGATCCAGCAAGTCCTCAAAGTCTTCTAAGACTTCTGACTCAAAGAAATCGAAAAAATCTTCGACTTCAGCACCACTGCCGTCAGAACCGACAGTCTTTTCTTTTCGAAGCCAGTCCCCAGTCTTGGAACCGGTGTCCGAAACATCTAAGAGTCCATTATTACAGTCGGTACCACCTTCGGTGCGCTCATCTCAGTCCTCTATTAGCCTTTCTGATCTGGATGTGGATTGTGTGGTGCAGAAGCTGTTTCTGGTACCGGAATTAGCAAAAATTATATCAGCTTTGACCCAAATGACTTCGGAGTCAAAGACCCTTACACCAGCTCAAGCTGTTCCTTCTCCTAGCCATGATGGTCCTTCGGAGCTGGAGGAGACGGACCTGTTGATTCTGGAACCCTCGTAGCCGATGCCTGCTCCAGGGTCTTCAACTCCTTTCACTCTGACATCCTCTGTGCCCATCTAGGATTCTAGGAGCCGACACTCTCTGGTCGGGTCCGGGAAGGATAGTCGGACCAACTTGTCTGTTCCAACTCTGCCTCTCGGGGCTTCGACTCGGACGAGCTCGGCTCCTACCTCTGGTTTGAAGCCCACTGTTCCGGTGCGGGGGTATCGATGGTTTCCTTGGCTCAGTTGGTTCCCTCACATTCGAGCAGAGGTGGTTTTGATGCCACGAGAGTCATGTCTCGTAAGACATCCTCTACCTCAGGTCTGGCTTCCTCCTCCACTAAAGTGCCTGTGTCTGCTTCTGCCTCACACATCCTGACCCAGAGCCTCAGGAAGCCCCATTGGGTGACGCTTGCTATTCCGAGACCTCACCAGAAGCTCCCACTGATGAGGTTCCCAGGAAGAGATTGTGTAAGAGGAAACATCTAGACTCCCCCCAGGAGTCTCTAACATCTGTAACTGACTTAGATGAGTCAGAAGGGTGGCCCATGGTCCCCCTCTGAAGATATCTCATTTGCTGATGTACTTAAAATCCTGAAGCAGAAGGGTGACTGGCAGTCCAAAAACCGTACTGAGGATGAGTCAGTTCTCCTGAAGGCTTTCGGGTCTCAGCCCTCCACCTTTTGTGTGTCTCCGCCCTTCGATGAGCTGATGCAGATGGTCTCACGGAGGGCGTGGGAGTGTCTGGATACTGTGAAGCCTGTCCCTAGGAGGCCTGATAAGTTCATTTCTGCCTCCTTGACAAATCTTTCTTAAAAGGTGTTCCAGTTGATGCCATGGTGGTGATGGCAGCCACCAAGAAGGAAATGTCTGAAACTTCTTAGTCTGTCCATCATCCTAACAGAGACTCCAGGATCATGGATAGATATGGGAAGCGCATGTTTAGTTCAGCGACTTTTGCTATTCATTCACTGACCTATTTAACCCATTTTACCAGATTACAAAGAGATCTCCTTAAAGAGCTAGGAGATACTTTTCAGGGTACAGTAGCTGCAGGCGCTACCGACAAAGTTGCCGCCTAACTTGCTACCCTCAGTTCTATAGCAAACTCATCCATGCGCCTCATCTCATATGCAGCTGATGGAGCGAGTAGGGCAGCGGGTATAGGAGTTGCTCTTAGGAGATACTCTTGGATGCGCTTGTGTTCCTTCACGGAGCCCAAGTCATCCTTCCTGAATGCTCCCTTTGATTGCTCGTCCCTTTTCGGGCCTAAAGTGAAGGAAACCTTAACCAGGTGTGAGCAGGACGGAAAGACTGTCTGCCGTCAGGGTCCATTTTTCCACCCCTACCTGACCCTACCCTAAGGGTCAAAGGGGAGGAATAATGTGGATGTCCTTCATGAATGCATCTGCAGTCATAACAAGTGGGTTGTCCTGTCGTCAGGCAGCCCTGCAGTCGGCCGGATTCCAAAGTCCGGGTCCGGCTTCGGCTGATGTCGCACTTCTCCCGACGTCATCTCTGTTGGTCTTCGGGTATAAAAGCATCAGCCGACGCCATTTTCCTCTGTCTTTCTTGCCGCGTGGCGCCCGAAGCAGAAGCTGTTCGCAAGTGCCGGTCGGTCAGATCCAGAGATTACTTCTACCGAATACTACTTCGAAGACTTCTAAAGCTAAGTACCCCGTTGGGGACTCTTTCTTGCCTCAGCCGATGTCAGAAAAAGTTAACAATTGTTTAACCTGTGGGAAACAAATACCTCATAAAGATTTCCACTCATACTGTCTGCCTTGTTTAGGCCCAGCCCACGACGTAGCAACCTGTTCGGCCTGTGCTTCTTTTAACCGAAACGCTTAGGCGTCGGTCGGAGTTTGCAGAACAGTTTTTCGGTACTGATTTTGCGTACATTATGCCGTCGGATCCTCCGACTACCCCCAAAAAACGCAAAGATAAAGACCGACACTCGCGGTCCGCGGTTTCGACGAAACCACGGTAAAGCAAACATGAGTGTCTCGGTTTCGGCGAAACCGAGAAAACTGCTCAAAGTACAGCTGAACCTATTCTAACAACTGAGGCCCCTGCTACAACTCTTGAATCGACCTCAGAAATTTTACCCACTACGGTGGTGGACTTATCAGACACCATCCCTTGGATGTCTCTACCCCAGCACGTGGTGCTGCTAGGCCTCCAGCTGCCATGTCCATTAAGGCCTTCGCCAGGGCTAAAGCAGCCAAGACTACTAAATCAGTGCCTGTAAAACCCCCCACATCCAGGCTCTCTTCTAGTTCTCAAATCCTTTCTTTGGCAGAAGATTTAATTTCTTTAATTAGAGGATCTCAACCTCACCCAGATAGGGCCTCTCAGCCCCCTGAGAAGAGATCTAGGGCAGAGCCCCCTGAGCCAGTTTCTACTGATGATTCTGCTGATGAATCAGACATAACTGATCAGCCTGAGGCTCCCTTCTCCAATTTTGAAGATTCGGATGCTGAAGAATCCATTCCAGCTGCTTCCCCACCAGAAGAATTCTCCTTTGGGGAAACCTTGCATGCCATGCAGAACAGTTCCAATGGCAGCAACAGGATTTTTCAGACTCCAGAAAGAGACTTAGGACCTTTCTGCACCTCCCACAGCACAGGCCCTTAGCTATACCTCCTGTTCTCTCTGTGGTGGATGATGCTTTCAATGATGTTTGCTCCGCTCCAGATTCTTTACCCCCAGCCCCTGCCAAACCAGACAGATTTTACAGGGTGCCAGATACTCATCACCACCTTTACAAGGCCCCACTTGCAGACCCAGAAACTATATCCCAGGGTCCCAAGGCAGTAGCCGCGACCACAGCTAAAAACCCTATTCCTTCTGAAAGGGAAGCAAGGTCACTAGACAGATGGGGTAAAAGGTCTACACTTCAGCTACTCTCTCAGCTAGAGCTTTAAACTGTCAGTTTCACATGATACAATACCAAGAGTTTATGCTTGATCAGTTAACTAAAAACTAACCACTGATGAATCTCTTGATAAGAAATATGTATTAGAGATGGTAAATAACATACAACAGGTTAGCAACCATTCCTTAAAATGTGGCTATGATGCACTGGAGGCTTAATTTAGATCAGCCATGACAGGCACAGTGATAAGAAGGCATGCATGGCTAAAGGAACAAGCTTTACCGGATCATGTTAAAGCTAAGTTGCTAGATGCTCCTATGGACAAGACAAGTTTGTTTGGTACACCTGCCCAGCAGGTTATGAAGAAAATGGAAGAAAAGGCAAAATCTGTTCAAACTGTTAAAGATTTCTTGCAGGTTCAACCCCCAAGGTTTAGCAGGAACTGGCCTGCCAAAAATTGGTCCTTTCCTGACTCCACAAAATTTCAAAGGGGTAGAAGTAGACGTTCCAGAGGCAGAAACCAATCCAGAGGAGGTGCCTACAGAGGACGACAGTGGCAAGGTAACAACAGAGGCACAGACACAGCCACTGCCACTACATCAGCACAACCGCAGTGACTTAATCCTAAATCCGCCTACCAGGGAACAAATAGCAGCCCCTCTAGGCGGAAAGTTAACCTTATTTTCAAAGAACTGGCACTACATAACAAAAGACAAGTGGATTTTACAAACCATAGATCAAGGTTACCGGTTTCACTTCCACACTTTACCAGTCAAAAGAGGAATGCCAAATCTACCTCCAAATCAAAAAACAGAGGCTCTACGCCAGATAATGGAGTTAGCAAACATGAGAGCTGTGGAAAGAGTGCCAACAGCAGAACAAGGAAAGGGGTTCTACTCCAGACTATTCCTAGTTCCAAGAAAGGAAAAAAGTTTGAGACCAATTCTCGACCTGTCCACCTTAAATACATACATCATTGTCCCAAAATTCAAAATGCTGACCCTACAGCAACTTCTTCCCATGCTGGGCAAGGAGTCTTGGCTGGTAACTCTAGATCTCAAGGAGGCATACCTGCACGTCCCCATACGACCATTCTGCAGAAGATACCTCAGATTTCTTGCAGGATCAGAGCACTATCAATTCTCAGCATTGCCCTTTGGCTTATCTACTGCCCAGAGTATTCACAAAATGCCTGGCATCAGTAATCGCCATTGCAGACTACAGGAATTCAAATTTACCCATACCTGGACGACTGCCTGCTACAAGGGGACAACAAAAGCAAGCTGACAACAGATTTACAAAGGGTCATTTACTTGCTACAAGGACTGGGATACACAGTCAATTTACAAAAGTCAAGACTGATACCATCCCAAACAAGGACTTTCTTGGGGAATTGGACACAGTACAACAACTGGCATTCCTGACTACAGAAAAACCAAAAGAACTTCCTCTTTACTTCTTGGCACTAACAAAACTGAACAAGTTAACAGCAAGAAAAGTTCTACAGGCCTTGGGCTTCATGGCATCATGCATAATCTTGGTCCCATTTGCCAGACTACATATGAGGAAACTACAGTGGTACCTAAAGAATTTATGGTCCCAACACAGACACAGTCTAGAAACAGAAATCCCACTAATTCCATGCTTAAAACAGGAGTTCCTATGGTGGGCTCAGGCATGCCAGTCAAACCCAGGCCTACCCTTTCGCAGATGTCAACCAAGCCAGACCATCACAACAGACGCTTCAGACCTAGGATGGGGGCCCACATGCTGGACAAATGCGTGCAAGGATTGTGGACACAGGATCAACTTCACCTGCACATCAATCTAAAAGAAATGCTGGCAGTAAAACTGGCAATCCAAAAGTTCAAACCATTTCTCAAAGAGGGCCAGTTGATGATAAGGACAGACAACACCACAGTCATGTGGTACATCAACAAACAGGGAGGCACTCATTCATACCCCTATGCAGAATGACCTTGGAGCTGTGGACCCTGGCACTCAGCTACAACATTCAGTTACAGGCAATATTTGTACCAGGGAAAGACAATACTCTGGCAGACATATTAAGCAGAACCACTTCGGATGCCCACGAATGGAGGCTGCACCCGGACATCTTCAAGACCATCTCGAAGAAATGGGGAATGCCACAGATAGACCTATTTGCATCACCTCTCAATTACCAGCTCAAAAAATTCTGCACAAGGACATTCCACCCACTAGCATGGAAAGTGGACTCGCTCTCCTTCAACTGGAAAGGCCTAACACCATATGCATTCCCACCTCTTCCTTTGATACACAAGGTACTGCTAAAAATAAGGGAAGAACGTCCAAGGATAATCCTGATAGCTCCAAACTGGCCAAGACAACACTGGTACCCACTACTGAAGAGCATGTCTCGGAACAATATGTGGCCAATACCACTGATGCCTTTGATGTTAACTCAGAACAACTACAGCATCATACATCCAAACCTAAAACGCTGCAACTGACTGCATGGAACATCACATAGCAGCAGCTAATCCAGAACTTTCCCAAAGAGTTAAAGACATTATTCTTGAAGCATGCAGACCTTCAACAAGAAGGAACTATGCTGGAAAATGGAAAAGGTTTGTCATTTGGAGTGCGGAAAGAGGAAAAGATGTGTCAAACATAGATATACCTAACATTCTGGAGTATCTGGCGAACTTTTTCATTCAGGCCTGTCCTACTCCTCCATCAAGATACATGCATCAGCTATTTCAGCAGAATACAGCTTTGATCCACCTGTTTTTCGCACCCTTTGCTCAGGCAGTTCCTCAGAGGAATCAAGAATGTAAAACCTCCAAGGAAACCACCATTACCAGCTTGGGATTTAAACTTTGTGCTAGAAAAGTTGACACTATCACCCTTTGAACCAGCAGCAACAGCAGACCTACAACACCTGTCATGGAAAACTGCTTTCCTACTGGCAATTACTTCAGCAAGGAGGGTTTCAGAACTACAGGCCTTAATGGCAGTGCAACCCTTCCTAATCTTCCACCAAGATAGAGTGTCCTTGAGGACTAATCCAACATTTATGCCCAAGGTGGTATCCAGAGTGTCTTTAAACCAGGCAATCCACCTACCTACCTTCTTTCCCAACCCACAAAACAGAGGGGAAAGAATACTGCATACCTTGGATGTACATAGACAGCTACGCTACTACTTGGACAGAACAAAAAATAGCAGAAAGACTGACCAACTCTTTGTAGCCTATGCAACAGGAAAGGAAGGAAAAGCTATTTCCAAACAGACAATCTCCAAATGGATAGGAAATTGCATACGATACTGTTACTCCTTCCATGGAAAACCAATTCCACAGAACATAAGACCTCATTCTACAAGGGCAACAGCCACTACCACAGCCTTCTTACGAGGAGTGGCAACCAAAGACATTATTGAGGCGGCTACTTGGACCTCCGTGCATACATTTGCCAAGCATTATAATTTGCCTCTTTATTCCAGATCCCGAGCAGGGTTTGCCACTGCTGTACTGCAAGGGATCCTAAACACACCATAATCTACTTTTATCCTCCTCCCTAGTTGGCTATGGTATTCTACCCACTTGTTATGACTGCAGATGCATCCATGAAGGACATAGTACAGTTTTGTACCTACCATAAATGTAGATGTCCGAACTGGATAGCATCTGCAGTCAGGATTACCCTCCCTCCTTCCCCTCTGTGGTACTCCTAGGGTGTTTACCCTCCTAATAGCTAGCTTTTGGGGGGGGAGTCTTTTATGGTGTATTTGTTTGTATACATGTACATATATGCTTATTGCTGTGTTTACCTCTATCTATTTGGAAACATTGGCATCTATCCAAATTTTTAGCCTGCAAGAGGGCTACTGGCATCTGGGGCAAGAAACACTGAGGAAAATGGCGTCGGCTGATGCTTTTATACCCGAAGACCAACAGAGATTACGTCGGGAGAAGTGCGACATCAGCCGAAGCCGGACCCGGACTTTAGAATCCGGCCGACTGCAGGGCTGCCTGACGACAGGACAACCCACTTGTTATGACTGCAGATGCTATCCAGTTCGGACATCTACATTTATGGTAGGTACAAAACTGTACTTTCCAAAAAGTCCAAGGAGCCTTTCAGGACACACGTGTTGAACCCCCCTCCAGGCGCAGAGGAGGGGGCAGTAATGGAAGACGCTGCCCTCGTGACAGAGATCACTTCTCTGAGAAGCCCTACCAACACTTCTGAAAGAAGGCCCGACTGTCCTGCACTGGAGGCAGTCAGGGGTTGCTTATCTTTGTACCCAGACACCTGGCTCAAAATAACAAAAGACAGCTGGGTACAAAGTATCATTTCCGGAGAATACTTCATCCCGTACACCACACCCCCGCCACCCATAAGAAAAATCCCGGACGTTCCACCCAGTTACAGGGAACAAGCAACAATAGAGGTCCAAATGTTGCTAAGAAAGAGTCATCCAGCCAGTCTCGGCAGACCAGACAGGATCCGGAACTTACTCAAGATTCTTTTTAGTTCCAAAAAAGGCGGGGGACTGGAGACTCCTATTGGACATCAGCAGACTGAACAAATATGTAAAGAAAGAGAAGTTCCGGATGGTCACGCTTCAGTCTATACTTCCCTTCTTAGGGAAACACAATTGGATGTGTTCGATAGATTTCAAGGATGCGTACTACCATATAAAAATGGCCAGGCCATCCAGGGATAATCTGCACTTCCGGCTGGGAGCCAATCATTACCAGTTTCGAGCCCTGCCCTTTGGTTTCACTACAGCCCCCAGAGTGTTCACCAAATGCATGGCAGTGGTCACGGCTCACCTGAGGCGTTTAGGATTCCATGTGTTTCTATACCTAGATGATTGGCTCCTTACAGCCACCACCAGGCATCAACTCATTCAGGCCAGGGAGTCTACTCTGTCACTTTGCAGTCAACTGGACATTACAATCAATTCAGAAAAGTCTGCCTTGTCGCCATCGTATCATATCGTTTTTATCGGAGCAGAACTGGACACCACCACCACCACACTAAGGCTTCCAATACAAAGAGTCTTTCTTCTTCGTCAGCATGTCAGCGTTCTGGTAGACAAAGCACCAGCATCAGAAGTTCTGAAGTTGTTAGCCCTGATGGCAGCAGCAATTCTAGCCATACCACTAGCTCATATGCACATGCGGATATTACAATGGCTGTTGTTCACTCAATAGTCTTACCAAGAGCTTCCCATGTCTCACATGATAATGATCACAAATTCCTACAAAATGGATCTTCAGTGGTGGTTGACCTCACTTCATGTCAGGATAGGACGCCCATTTGTGCTACCCCCTCCAGCAGCCACAGTGACCACGAACGCTTCCCTGATGGGTGGGGGGCATTTTCAGGGAAAGACAGCCCAAGGCACATGGACCGATCAGGAGACATATCTGCATCTCAATGTCCTAAAGATGAGAGCAGTACTTTTGGCGTTGCAGTATTTTCAGGACTCTCTCCCTCTGGGTACGATTGCAATTAAGACAGACAGCTTGTCAGTGGTCTGGTATTTGAACAAACAAGGAGGAACCAGGTCTTAACCCCTTTGTCGCGAGGATCTCAAGAGTATGGCAGTGGGCTGTTTCCACCCAGAACTTTCTGTTGGCAACGCACATCCCAGGGAAATCCAGCGTGATAGCAGACAAGCTGAGCAGAGCAATCTTGTTGCCCCACAAGTGATCCCTCAAGAAAGAAATAGCGGACAGGATATTCCACAGGTGGGGCCAGCCTTGCTGTGACCTTTTTGCCAGTCACATGAACATGAAATGCAGAAGCTGCTTTGACCTGATTCCCCTTCCGGGAGAAGCCCCAAGGGACGCACTCGTACACGATTGGCCTCCATGTCTCCTCTATGCATTTCCACCAATCCCATTGATATCCAAGGTTCTGCAGAAAGCAAAAACCATGTGAAGGACCATCATTCTAATAGCCCTTCATTGGCCTCGTCAGATTTGGTTCCCCTTCCTTCAACTTCATCTTTTGGAGGACCCTTGTATTCTGGACCCAGTTCCAGACCTTCTGACGCACTCGTCAGGAGAACTTCATCCCTCATCCCTCTCTGCAGTCCCTGAAGCTGACAGCTTGGCTCCTCCAATTCCCATCATAGCCAGGTTCCATAACCTTTCCAGTGAAACAAAATCAATTCTCTTATCCTCTTCTAAATCTTCTACGAGGAAGCTATATCATAGCAAATGGAAACAATGTTCTATATGGGCCTATAAAAACAATATTGATCCTTACCAAGCCCCTATGACCTCCATTTTAGAGTTCTTGACTTTGCTTTTCAACAAAGGAGCTGCAGCAGCAACAGTTCGTGTTCAACTGGCTGCTATTTCTAATTTTCTTCTTAGATTTGAAGGATTGAATATTATGTCACACAAGTTATCCAAAGCCTTTCTCGAAGCGACCTTTCATATTAGACCACCTGTGAAATCTCCCTATTCTCCATGGAATCTAAATTTTATGCTTTCCCCTCATAATTCTTCTACCATTTGAACCAGCTTCCTCTTGTGACCTCAAATTTTTGTCATGGAAAACCATCTTTTTAGTAGCGATTACTTCTGCCCGCAGAGTGTTAGAGCTTCAGGCTTTATTCTTCAAGCCTCCTTATTTGATATTCCATGCTGACAGTCACTCAGTTAGAACAAACCCTTCATTCTTCCCCAAAGTTTGCACTGAAACTAATTTCAGTCAAATTATTGATTTGCCAGTCTTCTTCCCCAACCATTCAAACAATTTAGGGTACATGCTGGACAAACTTTATGTTCACAGACAGCTCAGATTTTATTTGGACAGAACAAAAAATTTCAGGAAATCAGACCAGCTTTTTGTTTCATTTTCAGACTCCAGGAAGAGTAGACCAGTGGCTAGAACAACTCTGTCTAAATGGTTATCTGATTGTATGACCTTTGCTTATTCAGCTGCCAGTATGCCCTTGCAGCATAAAATTAAAGCTTGCTCAACCAGAGCAGTTTCTACGTCATCTGCCTTTTCTGCCAGACTACCTATTAATAACATTTGTGCAGTAGCCACTTGATCAAAACCTCATACCTTTATCACTCATTACAAAGTTGACAAGGTCTCCAGGGACAGGGCCTCCTTTGGATGCACATTCCTGAGAAATATACTCCCGTGAGCCACCCAAGGTTGATGGTGCTTGGGACGCAACCCATCAGTAAAGAATGAACGGCGAAATCGAACAACTTCACATAAAGAAGTTATGTACTTACCATAACGTTCCATGTGAGTTTTTCATCTCTCCTTCATTCTTACGTCCCTCCCTCCTACCCCATCCCGGGCTGTTAGATGACCAAGATGCTGGATCCATCCTGTTTGCTCAATCCTTCTATACCTTACTCTTGGGAGTGAAAGAATTAAATATGGTATTATTATACGCAGCAAACAAGATGACTGTTCCTAATGCCAAGAAAAGAAGGCACTTGGCGACCCATCCTCGACCTGTCCACTCTAAACACCTTCCTAGAGGTCCCAAAATTCAAACTCTTCAAACACTTTTATCAATACTAGGAAAAAATGCATGGCTAGCCACATTAGACCTAAAGGATGCCTACCGTCATATACCCATAAGGAAGTCCTGCAGAAAATACCTACGTTTCAGTGCAGTTTCACAACACTTTCAGTTCTCTGCGCTACCCTTTGGCATATCTGCATCTCCCAGGGTTTTCACAAGATGCCTGGCCCCAGTGGTTGACTTCTGCAGACAGAAAAACATCCAGATTTACATTATCTGGACGACTGCCTAATCCAGGCAGACAAAGAGAATTTACTACAGGACCAGCTCTTTGTACAAACAACCCTAACCTCTCTAGGGTTCACTATTATCAGAAACAAAATCAAACCTAAACCCTTCCAGGCAGATCACCTTCTTGGGCGCACTCCTGGACACAGTCCCCATAACAGCCTTCCTTTCACCAGAAAACAATGCTTTCTGCCAAATTATTTCTCCCAACTGGCTCTCAGAAAAAAACTCACAGCAAGGAAAATTCTTCAAGCACTGGGTTACATGTCATCCTACATTCTGATGATTCCCCTGGCCAGGCTGCACATGAAGAAACTCCAGTGGTTCCTAAAGCACCTTTGGTGCCAACACTCTCAATCTATGGAGACCGTTCTCCCCCTCATTCCATGCATAAGGAACAGGGTTTTTTTGGTGGGCAGAGGAATATATTCAGAACAAGGCCCTTCCCCTTCACCTACCTTCCTCAAGGCCAGACTATCACCACAGACCCCTCGGACCTAGCTTAGGGGCGCTCATTTAGACACCCGGTGCACCCAAGACTCTTGGTACCTCAAGCACCTTCACTGGAACATCAGCCTAAAGGAAATGATGGCAGTTCACAAGGCTGTCTCATCCTTCTAAGACCACCTAAAACTAGGAGTCCTCCTCATAAAAACAGTCAATACCACAGTCGTGGTACATCAACAAGCAGGGGGACACACTCCTACCCTCTCTGCTGACTAGCCATGAGCCTCTGGCAGACAGCCTCCTCCATGGACCTACACCTGATAGCCCAGTACGTCCCAGGAGTAAACAGTAACCTAGCAGACCATCTAAGCAGAAACTACTTAGACCTCCCGAGTGGAAACTCCAAAAGGGGACATTCCTCCAAATCACCCAGACCTGGGGGACACCAGAGTTGGACCGCTTCGCCTCACAACACAACAATCAGCTGCACAAATTCTGCACCAGAGAATTCCACCCCCTGGCTTGGAAAGTGGATGCTCTTTCATTCCAGTGGACCAATCTCTTCATGTATGCGTTCCCTCCTGCCCTTACTCCCAAGGGCACTGCTCAAAATAAGGCAGGAAGGACCAAAAGCCATCCTTATAGCACCAGATTGGCCCAGGCAACATTGGTACCCCTTGCTGCTCAGCCTGACCCAAGGAGTTTTACAGGCCCTTGCCTTTAACTGCAGACCTCCTGACACAAGCCAGAGGGGAGATTCTGCATCCAAACCAGCACACTCTCAAACTTTCTGCATGGCTTATCCCCAAGAGACTGGGGATAACCCACGGTTGAGCAAGCAGGTCCTAGACATTATTAAGGAGGTCAGAAGGCCCAGCACCAGGAAATCTTACTCAGAGAAATGGAAAAGATTAAACTCCTGGTGCCTAGCAAAAGGTCACAGCAGTTCCCAGACGTCCCTCACACATATTCTGGACTTCCTAGCGGAGCTACTTAACAAGGGCCTCTCCTTTTCCTCCATTAAAATCCACGCCTCAGCCATTTCAGCACACATTTCATGCTAAACAGCCTGTCTTCTCTCACCCTTTGATTAAGCAATTCCTCAGAGGTGCATCTAACATTAGCCCCCCTAGAAGGGCACCCACTCCAGACTGGGACCTGAATTATGTCTTACAAAAGCTGACTTTGCCTCCCTTCAAACCAGCTGCATCAACAGACCTAAAACATATTTCCTGGAAGACTGCCTTCCTCTTGGCTATTACTTCAGCAAGGAGGGTGTCAGAACTTCAAGCGCTCATGGCCACTGAACCCTTCATTATCTTCCATGTAGACAGGGTGTCTCTCAGGACTAATCCCTCTTTCATCACAAAGGTAGTATCAGATGTGACCCTAAACCAGGCTATACATCTCCCCACCTTTTTTTACAAACCCTCAGACTAAAGGGGAGAGAATTCTGCACACACAATTAAGATACTACCTGGACAGAACAAAGTCCAGTAGGAAAACGGACCAACTGTTGGTTGGCTTCGCCCTGGGGAAAGAGGGGAAGCCTATCTCCAAGCAGACCATTTCAAAATGGATATCTCACTGCATACAATTCTGCTACACTTTTCATGGGAAAGCTCCTCCTAAATATATCAGAACACATTCCACTAGGGCAGCCTCTACTTCCACTGCCTTCCTTAGAGGAGTACCCACCAGGGACATCCTGGAAGCTGCCACTTGGACTTCGGTCCACACCTTCACCAAACACTACCACCTGCCTCTGTTCTCCAAGGCTCGGGCAGGCTTTGCCTCTGCAGTTCTGCAAGGCATGCTAGCTCAAGCCTAGGAATTTCATACTTCCATCCTCCCCTTCCTCAGCTTTGGGAATACTCCCACAAGAGGAGTATGCTAAAGTGGAACACTGAGAACATAGTACAGTTGTGTACACTTACCATAAATGCAGATGTTCGAGTGTATTCATTGTTGCAGTCCTGTTTACCCTCCCACCTTCCCCCTTAATCTTATCCTTATTGGAGATTGTCATTCTTGTAGCCTTGGGCCACTAGGGACTCTAAAACATTTCCTTTAAGGGGCTCCTACAGAGGTGAAGGCAAGAAAAACTGATGTAATGGCGCCAGCTGCTCTCCTTTATACCACTGACGGCCTAACATCAGTCCAGAGTTGACAGCAGCCGGTGCAGAGGAAAAGCTTGACTCTGGTATTCGGGCCAACCGATGGCTACCCAGCAGGGATAACCCACAAGTGATAACTGCAACAGTGACTACACTTGAACATCTACATTTATGTTAAATGTACACAAATGTACTTTCTGCAGGAGGCCAGAAAACCCAATACTAGGAAATTCTACATTTCCATCTGGTGTCTTTCTCAAAACCTACAGCCATTATCTGTGTATATTCCGGTGATTTTGTCTTACCTGTGTAAATTACAGAAGACTGGATTATCATTATTCTTCAGTTAAAGCTCCTCTGTCAGTCATTTCTGCCTGCCTGCCTATGACCTTTCCTTTGGCTTCAAGATTGGAAGTCAAACTTTTCTTAAAAGGCATCCTTCATATCAAATCACCAGTTCCTCCTCCTTGGGATCTAAATTTTGTCTTACAGATACTTATATTGCCTCTCTTTGAACCAGCAGTTTCCTCTTCTCTCCAACATTGCACTTGGAAGACAGTGCTTCTTTTGACGATCACTTCAGCCAGAACAATTTCAGAACTTCAGACTGTTTTCCTTAAGGATAGGGTTTCTCTGCTTACTAATCTCTCCTTTATGCCCAAGGTGGTGAATGAGTTGTCACTTAAACAATCCATTAATTTGCCTACTTTCTTTCCCTCTCCACAGTCTTCTAGTGAGAGGAGTTTACACACCTTAGATGTGCTTAGACAACTCAGATTTTATTTGGATAAAACCAAGTCTATCAGAAAATCTGATTGCCTCTTCATTTCTTATCATCCCAGGGCTCTGGGCAAGCCGGTTTCCAAGCAGTCCCCACTTGGATTTCTAAAGCTATTTCTTTTTGTCATGTGTTTCACGGAAAACCCTTGCATCTCCAGTTAAGGCTCATTCTACTACAGCTCTCTCTTTTTCAGATGCCTTTTTCAAGGGTCTGAATACTTTCTCTATCCTGGAAGTAGCTACTTGGTCTTCTGTCCATACTTAAACAAAACATTACAAGTTGGATGATATATCTAGATCTAGAGCTAGTTTTGCCAGGGATATTCTTCAGGGGTTTGTAGAGAGTGCTACTGCCCCTCCTCCCACTCTTTCCTCTGCATGAGCATTGGTATTTTCCCTCGTGTTTTGAATGCTGCAACATATGAGTATAAGGACATAGAATAGTTGTGTAAAATCTTAACGTAATCATAGATGTCCTTCTCTTCTATATGTTGCAGTATTCTATCCCTCTCTCCTTCCCCTTGATGCTTGCTTGATTTCTGGATATGTGTTTATCTCAGGCTGGTGTTCTTCCTGAGGCATTCAGTTCTGAGGATGGTACATGCCAATATCTGCTTTATTCCCAACATCACTTTATGGCATACATTGGACATGGACCTGTGTGCAACATTGCACATACCTAACAGTAGCTTTAGACTTTTGTATACTGGCCGGAGGTTTGGGACAGCCTGCAGCAGACTCCCCCATGTTATGAATACTGCAACATATAGAACAGAAGGACTTCTATGTTTATGGTAAGATTTTGCACAACTGTTCTTTCTTTTGCTATTAGTTCCTTAGATTTTATCCCCTTATTTTCTCAACCTTTTTTCCATTCAGTGACTTCTTGCCATTGGGTGTTAATATTATAATTTTCTTGTTAGGCTACCTCTTATCTTCATAGCTTATTGGGTTTACCATTGTTTCTATGACAGATAGTGTTGTTACCAATTAATACTAATCTTGGTGCCCTGCTGTTGTGAATAAGGACAAGGAGAGAATTGTAAGAAATGCCCCATGTGCAGCAATAAAGTCCACCCCCAGCCCCCCAAAGATACCATTGATGTTGGGTTGTGTGCTTTTTGGGGTGCCACATCTGTCATTTGAGTGTGAGATTTGTGGAGCGTTTGATCCCAGAGCTGTGGCAGACAGAAAAAATAGACATGTAAGTGCTTTTGCCCCCAGATCCATTCCCTTCAGAAAAACTGCGAAAGCTGCTGGCAAACTCTCAAAACAGAAGGATACAGAGTTTTTCAGACCCTTTACTCTTGGGACCTTCTTTGGCATAGAAGGCTTGGAGGGTAGATAAATCAATTGGTTGGACTCCCACATATATTCCACCTATGGAGCCTGTTGTACAGGACAATTCACCAAAGCGACCATCTACACATGGGTCATCCAAAAAAAGAGCTGCATCAGGTCTGGCCTTGACTTCCCTGTGCATTGTTGATAAGGTCCTTCAGGTCATGAAAGGGCACATCAGAAGGTGACATGGACAGAGACCCATTACTGAACATCAGAACAAATTAGTTCTGAAGGGACTAATCCCAGCCCCCATGGGAGACTTGTCATTATGACCGCTTTTTGCTTGTACATCTCAAGCCTCTCCCCCCCCCCGCCAATCTATCAAGAAGCCTTCAGACAAACATCAAGGAGAGAAAAATTAGAGGCTAAGAAACATTACCATGACTGCTCCTCCTCTTCGGTTGCTTCTTTAGCTCCTCCTCCAAAACTTCCTAGACCTTAGGATCTCCTACATCACATGCCCTTCCTATAAGAAAATCCAGTGCATCGCTTCTCTTGACACCTTCCACCTCCTTGTCTGTTGGATCAGTCTGTTCTACCAGAGGACTTTCAGAAGCAGATGTGGAAAAGATGATGAGGGAGTTCCTCAGGACCCATATCCAGTTGAGAGTTCTCCCAGCTCCAACCCCTGTCGAACCAGGGAACTTTGGTCCTTCCCCTTTTCCTGTGGTCACTCCTACCCTAGTCCGTCTTCCAGGTTTGGGACTGTGGATCCAAGTTTCACCCAAGGGTTGTGCTGATCAGATCTAAAGATCTGGTCATCTTCCACTCTGTTGAAATTATTGATTTGACCAGCTTTGAGCATCTGTGATCTGTAAGGATCACTGAGATGAAGCATTGTTATCTGATCAGGGGGTATGGGGATCAACTCCAAAGTTTTCAGAGCCATCCCTTCTTCTTTGAGCTATAGCACTAGGTAGCTTGGCCAGGTGGGATACTGAGACCAGCCTGGATTGGATGTTTCAGCTCCTTTTGGGGTGATTCTGGGTTCCCATTCCACTTCTGATTTTGAGGCTGTTGAGAGAGCACTCCCTTTTCCTGGTAAGCAGAATTCTGTTGTGCACTGTGCTCTGCCCATCCACCATTGAAAGTCCTTGGATATTGATCCTGTTCTTCCTGTTCAGCCTCAAGACAGTCTCCTGTTCATCATCTGAGTCCTCTGTAGCATCCCACCATTGAAGCACCTCAGAAGAATACATGCCAAAAGAGGCATGCAGACTTCCTACAGGAGTCATTAAGACACTGATTTTGATGAAGGAAAGGGTTCCCCAGGTCAGTACTTGAGGATGTCTCATTCAGTGAGTTTCTCAAACTGTTGAGAAAGAAAGGCAGATGGTCCTCCAAACCCCTTCTGAGGAAGAGTCAGTGTTTTTCAGGGCCTTTGAGTCTGACCCATCTACTTCTTGGATGACCAATATTGGACCTCTGTCACCTCAGTCAATATGTCAGGCAAATAAATTTCCAGAAGGTAATGGTGCAGTCCATTCCCCCTTGTTGAGGAAGGATGATTGGATGTGCTTGAAGGAACTTCAGGATGCATACTATCACATTGTGATTGACAGGTGATCCAGAAGGTTTCTCCACTTCTGGTTGGAGTCAGTTATTTTCTGTTCAGAGTACTGCCCTTTGGTCCCTCCACAGGCCCCCCAGGTGTTCACCAAGTGCATTCTGGTAGTCACAGCTCATTTCATACTGCAAGTGTTCCCATACCCAGATGAATGCCTAGTTGTTCATCGTGTTTCACTGTTGCAGTCATTGCTCTTGAGTTATCCTGCTGGCAGGCTACTCGCAATCGGTCTGAATTCCAAAGTCCTGGTCCGGCGTCAGTTGCTGTCGCCTCTTCCCTGATGTCAGTGCGCCAGGGGTGTAAAAGATGCAGCCACCATTATTTATTTATTTTTATTTATTTATTTATTTAAATTTGTTGACCGGGAGTGTCCGACTGGACGTGGGTCCATTTTCAGCGGAGGCCCGGGGAGAAAAGCTCCACAGTAAAGTAAACAGACAGTAGTTACATAGGATTACATAGCGATTAACAATTTAACATAGAAATTACTTACAACATATTTACAGATGAAGAACATAGTACATCAGTAGACAACTAGAATCTTTATCTGTGAAGTACATAACAGGCATTAACAAATGTAACAATGAGAAGTTCCTGCTGTATAATAAGTACTAGGCTTATGAGCATCTGAGCTTGCTATCATCAAGGTAGTTAGTGGAGGTGAAAGAAAGGTAGTAGTTGGATGGGGTGGATGATATTAGAGTGGGAGTTGCAAGGGCATAGCCAGCATGTTTTTAGGTTCGCTTTTAATAAAGTTTTGAAGTTGGTGCATGATGGTACGGAGGTAATTGTGGGTGGGAGTGAGATGTTCTTCGTCTTCCATTGCTGCAGTCCTGACTATTGGGTATAGTCAGCCGTCCCGCGGTCGGCGGCCAGAATACCAGAGTATAAGGCTGGCGGCGTCGGTCATGGCGTCACAGACGCACGCGTCATCGCATGATCTCGCCGTTCAGTCTTTTTGCCGCTCCTTCTTCTTTTCAATTGCATGAGAGTGCAAGAAGCAATTTTTTGAGTGCAGGTTGGCGTTCTGGAATTTTCCGAGAGTTGGCTTTCCGAAACAAACAGAGTTGGCTAAGTAACCCGTTGAACATTTTTTTGGTTCTTGCACCTCAGTATTTAACCGGATGTCAGAAAAAGTGAATAACTGATTTTTTGACATTGTGATATACGTTACATAGGGACATACCATGTGTGTATACCTTGTTTAGGTGTGAGCACACGGCGTTGTTGGTTGCTCCTTGGATTGTAGTTGTAGATGCTATTTGGAGGATTGGTTGGTGCATTGTTGTAGTGCCGTCGGATGTCGGCCCGCTTCATCCGTAGGATAGGACAAAACCGAGTCAGTTAGGGCGCAAGGAGTTCGGAAACACACGGCGGTGAAGGGGAAAACTCAGGGGAGCCAGAGGGCAGTTCTTAGGAGTCTCTATGAGTCTCAGGCAGATACTTTACTGTGGGTCTGTGGCGTCTCAGGGAGGTGGGGAGGGCGCTCTCAGGAGTGTGGCTCTCAGGAGGGGGCTCTTGAGGTTGTGGTAGGGCCTCTCTTCTTCCCTCCAAAGCTTCTTTTAGAGTAGGCTCCTCCTTCTTTCTGTAGAGCTCTTTTATTCTGAGGGGCTCCGTTCCTTCTCTATATACTTCAGGCTCCAAAAATTTAAAGAGACTGCTTAAATGATTTATGAGTGCCTATGATTAATTTGTCTTATTCTCAAAACTAGGAGGGGCCTAGTTCTGAACAGGAGTTTCCTGCTTCAGCACAGTCTTCACAGGCTTCACAGGGATAGGTGGTCAGAGGAGTATCTACTTCTTCCTTGAGCCTTCCTACTCTGTCTGATCCTGATTTTCATTCTCCTCTGAGGATTCATCATCAGAGAGAGGTCTTTAAATCTAAGGAGGGCACTTTAGCGGAAGGGATTACTTTTATTCAATTGGGGGATTTACTGGTTCATGTCTCTACCCAAGTGGGTAATCCTTGTTTGCCTCCTGCAGTTGATGCTGTTTCCTCCTCCTTTGAATGTGGTTCCTAATGTTCTGCAGGCTTCCTGCCTGACAGGGTTGCCTTGATCATTGCTGCTTCAAATGGGGTGCCGGATTTTTAGAGTATTGTTGCAGTCTGTCTTGTTGTAAAGGCCAGAGTGTTAGGTGTTAAAAAGAAAATGGAGGGGACTAAGATTAGTCTAAGCAGTCTTGTAAGGAATTTTAGCAGAGTGCTATAAGCCTCCTCGGTAGAAATTATGGGATAGGAATGGTGCGATTGTATATACTTTTCACTAAACAAATAGGGGGATCTCTCTATGGCTAAAGTTTCTATGTAAACTATTCAAATTGGAAGTGTTTATTGAGAGAATTGTAAGATTTGCTTCTTTTGAGGGCAGGACAAGTCCTAATGTCTTGCTGACCCAGTGACTGTGCTTTTTTGTGCCAGTGGATTCTGCGTCTTTAGCTGTTCTTAGGAAGGAAGACTGTTGAAGGGATCAAAGGGGCGGCTGGATTTAGTTCTGGAGACATTTGAACAGTGGATATCATTCAAGGATAAGGTTGGATGAAGCAGTTTAAAAGAAACCTTTTGAAGACTCAAAGGCATGCCAGAGTGTCTAAAGATTTTTTAAAGGGAGGCTCACAAGCAAGTTTCGAAGTTACTCTGGATAGGGGCCATCAGCTGGCAGTGTTAGTATCCTTTCTGGGGTTGGTCCTAGATTAGGTAGGTCAGGGTATGGTAGGGGCAGGGGCCGTGGAGACAATAGGCCTTTTCAGACTCTTTCACCCCTTGGACATTCCCAAGTTATGGTTGTCGGTCACAAAACAAGCAAGACCCAAGCTGGGCCAGTTTCAGCTGTGAGTGGGGGGGTCCCTCAAGGCTCCTTAAAAGAATGTGCCTTTCAGGCTCATTGGGATTTAGTATCTGCACTCACGACAGGGGTTTGCTGGATGTCATTCATGTCATTGCCCTATTTCCACACAATGCCCCCTTTCAAAGGCATGCCAGATGTTCCTCCTCCACAAAGAAAAAGAGCTCACAAAGGCGTTTCTCAGTTTACTTCAGAGGGGAGCCAGATCTGCTTCCTCCACAAAGAAAAGAGAAGCACTTGGAAATATCTACTTTAGTGCTAATGGGCCTGGGGAACATCTGTGAGCCGAAATAATTTCCAGTCTGCTTATTCCCAAGGACATTCTTCTGGGTGTGAAGAAGAATAGCTAACAACAGATAATACCTCTGCTGGGCAAAGATCACTGGATGGTAACTTTAGATCTCAAAAAACTTGAGGTTACATTGCCTATAACTGCAATTTGGCAGAAAGTATCAGGGTGAACTGGAGATTCTGGTTTTCTGCTTATTCCCATTGCCCCTTGCATATATCTTGAAGCTGCGTTGTCATGCGGTTCGATGTGGAGACACTTCACTGCTTTCAGGCTAGACATCCTCATCTCAAATAATACTGCGCCTTCAAAGGAAGAAGACAATCTAAAAGGAGGACTGCTACAGCTAACTTCATATGTATGTGAGTGGTCCCTTACTCGGGAGTCTAGCCTGATTCAGGCTCAGAAAACACTGCTTCAGTACCCTCTGGTAAATACTGGAATTTCAGGAGACAGATGGCCTGCCAGACTAAGAAGCAATTGCAACCTCTTTCCATCAACCTTCATCAGTTTATTCTGATGGCTTTCAGGGTGCTTCTTCATGGCAGTGTGATTCATGCAGGTCTTATTAACTGTCATGTCTGCCCACCTGGACTCTGTCAGGGAAGTCATCTTCCTCCTCAAGGAATGAGACAGCACTGCTTCAAATGGGAGCTACTGGCATCCCTAATCAACACTCTTCAAGCATTTTTCTGGGGGCACAGAACTCCTAATGGATGTGAAAGGCACTCTCTGTGGCCACTGCCACGGTGGAAGATTGATCTTGTGTATACCTCAAACACACAGGGTCACACTTGGGACAGCTCTAGAATGGCAGGTGGATATAAACCTGGATACCTGCAGCAGCTGCACAAAGGGTTTTTCAAGACAGCTTGGAAGTGGGCTGGTTGTTGATCAGTTGGAAAATACATATGTCTATGCCTTTCCACCTCTGCAGTCTCTAACAGGGTAACTGTATGTCAACTGCAAGATCAGCAAAGGATGATTTAGCAAGCTCCAGATCTCTCTCGGCAAGGTTAAAATTTACTGACGAGACTACCCAGAAGCCTGTACGTGCTCAGCCAGCAAGGTTTCATCCAGTTATGCTCAGTAGGGAGAGTGTGTTGCTCAGTATCAGCTTCACTCTCTCATGAGCAACAGTGGGCATCATCTCTTCATGAGCACCACAAGAGACAACTTCCTAGCAGACATTAAAGATGATTATGCTTCTCATCTAACCCTCAACTGCCAATGTCTTCTCTTCAAATGGAAGAGAGAAAGCCTGGATTTCCTATGCTGCCTCTTCTTTCTTCTGCTGAAATCTACCTTTGGTGTGTATTGCTAATCTGGTTTCTTCCTGTTGGGACATTAAGGTCAGCAACACAGGATCAAGATTCATTTCGCAGCAATGGTCAGCCCATTGCGATCGTGACCCACCTACTTCAAGGTCTGACCAGGTAAGCCTCCTCTTTTAGGGCAAAATTCAGATCCTTCGTAGAGCTCCTACTCCTGCATCTCTCTGGAAATTTTTAGAGTTCTCTCTTCTTAACAGCCTCTTTTTCCATCCAATACTGCTGGTGAAGTGTGTCTCAAGAAGGCAAGTACAAGCTGTGTGCTTCTTCACTTCTGAGACCTAGTACAAATTTTGATTGTCTTGACAAATGAAAGCCTTTTTTATTTTTTGGTGTGATACAAGGTATCATTCGTGAGCCCTCTTCTAGTATACCTCTTTGTTTTCTAGTCCTTCTTTTTT
Organism: Protopterus annectens; assembly: GCF_019279795.1. Classification (NCBI taxonomy): domain Eukaryota; kingdom Metazoa; phylum Chordata; order Ceratodontiformes; family Protopteridae; genus Protopterus; species Protopterus annectens. The sequence continues at coordinate 1,165,919,873 of NC_056728.1, read as the reverse complement.
TGTTGGATTCATCCATCTCTTCTTTTTTTTTCTTGCTGTGACAATTGGGAAGATTTTTGCAATATGGTACTGAATTGTTGGACAAATCCTTGTTAAAGGTTTCCTCTTCCTGTCATGCATATATTTATTTTTGTTGTGGAGAGTTGCTTTTCTATTGGGATTTAAATTTGACTAACTTACTTCTTAATTATTTGCATTGCATTGGTTCCCATCATGTGAAGTTCAACTCAAATCATATCTCATTCCTGTTCTGTTACAGTTACACCTAACAGGGTCCCTGGGGTGCCACTTTAGGATATTTGGGCAGTAGCTTATTTTTGAAGGCATACTTTCTATACATTATCACTCATTTATCTATAAGTCTACTAAGGGTTTCTGATGAGCTGTAAGCCAAACTTGGATTTTGCCTACTTCCTTATTTAGATACGTTCTTTAAATTGAGCTATGCAGATCTACAATAGATGTGACTGCATGGGCCAAGGCAGGCATTTTACTTGTACTTTTATGTTTAGTCCCCAGATGTGTTTGTTTCTTTTTCTTGAGTTCACAGGTATTCACAGGTGTTTAACAAACTATAAGCATGGGTAGGGATTTTGCGCAGGGATTATTGTTGTAGCTGGCTTTTTGGTTTTTCTCACTTTGGGCAAGGATTGTCATTTTTGGGTCTTCGCGGTGGATTTAGCAGCTAAGACTGATGCTTAGCGTATTTTTGGCGCAGCTACTCCTTCTTCAGATTCGTCTCTCTAAACATGGTTGCCCACTGCTGTTCTCTCAAGTAGGGGTTATGTTGGGCTTCCATAATTTGGCTATGGCGCAAGAGAATAGTGCTTCACCATTAGAGTTATTGGCTTTAGTGATCTGCAAGTGATTTTTGTTGCTGGATCTTAGTGGTCTGGTGGTGTCTTTCTTGCCGCACGGTGCCCGAAGCAGAAGCAGTTCGCAAGTGCCAGTCGGCCGACTCCTGAGATTTTCGTGTTCGAATTTCAGATCCGAAGTCTTCATTTAAAGCTAAGTACCCCGTTGGGGAAACTTTTTTCTTGCTCCAGACCGATGTCAGAAAAAGTTAATAATTGTATTTCTTGTGGGAAGCAAATACCTCATAAGGACTTCCATTCTTATTGTATTCCTTGCCTAGGCCCTGATCACGATGCAGCTAATTGCAGATTTTGTGCTAGATTTAACCAACGCACTATTAAGCGTCGGTACGATTTTGCATTTCATTACTTTGGCCGAAGATTTAATTACACGATGTAGGATAGCCATCCGACTACCGCAATTCACAAGAAACGCAAGAAAAAGAACAGGCATCCGAGGTCCAAAACTGACGAGGCTTCTTCTAAGCCAGTCGCCAGTTCTCAGTGAGGTGCTTTTGCAGCCCCTGATGCCCACTACCTCAGAGCCGCAGGCCGCTTCCGACTCCCACGTGGAGCAGACTAGGCCTCTGGAAACTCAAGGTATTGGACACTTGGGAAATATTTCCTCAGATGAGTCCGGAGCCGCTGAGCAGGCATCAGCTTCTGAGGGTGTTTTCAGACCTACACAGTTGTATATAAAACTGACTACAGCTCCAAAGGCAAAGACTAAAGCAACACTAAAGACAAAGAAACAAGTGCAGCAAGCCCATGGACAGGCTTCCATGCCTAAAAAACAGATGCTCAAAATGGCTGAAGACCTAATTACTTTGATCAGGGGTTCCCATCCCCCTCCTGAGAAGAGGCCTAGGCAAGAGACAGAATATGAATCTTCAGATCAGGTTTCTATTTCCTCTGGCTCCTCTTCTGACCAAGAATACTCTCTCCCTCCCTATAAGGATTCCGATGCTGAAGAATCTATCCCTTCAGCCTCCTCTCTTGAGGATTTTTCTTTTGGGGAAACCCTGCATACCATGAGGGAGCACTTCCACTGAGAGAGCCAAGACTACTCAGTATCTAAGAAAAGGCTTAGAGATTTTCTTTTACTACCTCAGCACAGGCCTTTTGCTACCCCTCCTGTTTTAGACATTGTAGATGATGTATTTCCAGAGTCCAGCCTGTCCCGTGACTCTTTACCCCCTGCACCTATTAAGCCAGACAGATACTACAGGGTTCCAGATTCGCATACATTTCTTTATAAAAACCCTGCTGCTGACCCAGAAACTATTTCTCAGGGTCCCAAAGGAGTCTAGGCTTCCACTGCAAAAAACCCTATCCCCTCTGATAGGGATTCAAGGGCACTGGACAGATGGGGGAAAAAGGTTTACACTTCTGCTAACTTGGCTGTGAGGGCTTTAAATTGTCAATTTCATATGCTTAAATATCAGCAATACTTATTGTCACTGCTTAAACAGAAAATGTTAACAAATTCTGAATGTGCAGAAAACAAAGAAATGGATTTATTGCATGCAACTGAACAAGTGGGAAAGCATACTTTGTAATGTGGTTTTGATTCTCTGGAGGCCTCTAGCAGGGCTGCTGTTACGGGTTCTGTCATTAGGCGACATGCTTGGTTAAAGGAACAGAATCTGCCTGATCATGTTAAAGCAAAATTATTAGATACTCCCATTACAGCATGATACCTTGTTTGGTGTTAAAGCAGAAGAGGTGTTGAAGGAAATGGAGGACAAAGCAAAATCTAAGCAGACAGTTAAGGATTTCTTACAGGTGCAGCCACCCAGATTTAGCAGGAACTGGCCTACAAAGAATTGGTCCTTTCCAGTGTCAGACAGGCCACAGAGAGTCAGATACAGATGCCCCAGAGGCAGATCCCAGCCCCAAGGCTCATACAGGCCTAAACAATGGGGTGCTTCTACCTCCACAAAATTGGCACATGATCACCCAGGACAAATGGGTCTTGAACATAGTGTCTCAGGACTACAGGTTCCACTTTCACACTCTGCCAGGGGCAAAAGGTATGCCAGACCCTGCCACACAATCAATGGGCAGAGGCACAAAAGCAAGTTTCATCCCTCATGGACATGAGGGCCATTCAGCGAGCACCACAACAAGAGCAGGGACAAGGATTTTACTCGAGACTTTTCTTGGTGCCCAGAAAGGACAAAGCCTGGAGACCAATACTGGACCTGTCTATTCTAAACACATTTCTGGACGTTCCAAAATTCAAAATGTTGAGACTGCAGCAGCTACTGCCCATGCTGGGCAAGAAGGCTTGGCTCGTAACTTTGGACCTAAAAGAGGCATACCTGCATGTCCCAATCAGACAATCTTGCAGAAGATACCTCAGATTCATAGCTGGCTCAATGCACTACCAATTCTCTGCACTGCCCTTTGGCTTATCTACTGCGCCCAGGGTCTAAACAAAATGCCTGGCACCAATAATTGCATTTTGCAGACAAAGAGGAATTCAAATATATCCTTACTTGGACGACTGCCTTATTCAAGCAGAGAACAAGGACATTCTACTAAAGCATCTGGCGTTTGTAAAAAGATTACTAATTTGCCTAGGCTACACAGTAAACGAAAAGAAATCAAAACTAGTACCCTCTCGAGATAATATTCCTGGGTGCAAACTTAAATACAACTGCCCAGATGGCTTATCTCACGCCAGACAAACAAAAGCAACTGACTTCTTACTTCAAAATGTTGGCAACAAAGACCCAGTTATCTGCAAGAAAAATTCTGCAGGCTTTGGGCTTCATGGCATCCTGCATTCTGCTAATTCCATATGCCAGACTGCATATGAGGAAACTACAATGGTATCTAAAAAGTGTTTGGACTCAACATTGCCACAGCCTGGAAACATTAATTACCCTCATTCCCTGCCTGCAACAGGAGTTTCAGTGGTAGGCACAGGCCTGTCACCACAAGGGACAACCATTCACTTTACCCACAGCCAGGCAGACACTAACAATGGATGCATCAGATTATGCCTGGGGGGCCCACATGGCAGGAAAATGTATTCAGGGCACATGGCCCGCAAGCCAGAGGCATCTTCATATCAATCAAAAAGAGATGCTAGCTGTTCAGAATGCCCTGACAGCTTTCAAGGATCTACTTCATCCAGGACAACTACTGATAAAGACGGACAATACTACAGTCATGTGGTACATAAACAAGCAGGGAGGCACACATTCCTACCCCCTCTGCAGACAAGCCATGACTTTGTGGGACACAGCATTGACTTATCAAGTTTACCTGCAAGCACAATTCCTGCCAGGAAAAATAATTAATCTGGCAGACTAACTAAGCAGAAACCTCATGGATCCCCACAAGTGGAAACTGGATCCACAAGTCTTCAGCATGATAACAGGGAAATGGGGATGCCCAGACATAGATCTATTTGCCTCCCCTCACAACTGCCAACTACATAGATTCTGCACAAGGACTTATCACAAGCAAGCATGGAAAGTGGATGCCCTATCCTTCAGCTGGAAAAACCTAACAGTGTATGCCGTTCCTCCACTGCCTCTCCTCCCCAAGGTATTCCTAAAGGTCAGACAAGAGAAGCCGAAAATGATACTGATTGCCCCTGACTGGCCACGCCAGCATTGGTACCCAATCCTAAAGAACTTGTCTCAAGGTCCAGCCTGGACATTGCCTCAAATTTCTCACTTACTGACCCAACAAAACAATCAGATCCTGCACAGCCAACTCAGGACCTTAAATCTGGCAGCATGGCGGATAATGTAGCCATGCAGAACACTCCTCTCTCCAAAGCTGTAATGGATGTTATTTTGGAGGCCAGGAGGCCCAGTACCAGAAAATCTTATGCAAAAAAATGGAAGAGATTCTGTGCTTGGAACCAGGAACAAGGAATTAACACGTTTGTACCAAATATTCCTCAGATTTTACAATACTTAACTGAGATGCTGGACAAAGGCCTATCCTTTTCATCAATCAAGATTCATGCCTCTGTCATTTCAGCCCATTACAATACGGAACCACCTTTCTTTTCTCATCCTTTAATAAGGCAGTACCTCAGACCTCCAAGGAGAGCACCAATACCTGCATGGGACCTCAATTATGTCTTGGAAAAACTCGCACTACCTCCTTTTGGGTCAGCCTCAACAACTGATATAAAATTCTTATCCTGGAAAACAGCTCTGCTCCTAGCAATAACCTCTGCAAGATGAGTCTTGGAGTTACAGGCACTCATGGCTGTGGAACCTTTTATCATTTTCCATCCAGACAGGGTTTCTGTGAGGACTAACCCTACATTTATGCCTAAGGTGGTGTCCATTGTGGCCCTTAACCAAACCTTTCATTTGCCTACCTTTTATTCAAACCCACAGAGCAAGGGTGAGAGACTTCTGCATTCTTTGGACATACACAGACAGCTATGCTTCTGCTTGGGCAGAACTAAAGCTTTCAGAAAGACGGAGCAACTTTTAGTGGCATGTGTTGCAGGATCACAAGGAAAGGCCATCTCAAAACAGACTATTTCAAAATGGATAAGCCATTGCATTCGTTTCTGCTACTCTCTTAGCATGGCAAATCAGTGCCTAAGGGCATTAGGCCACATTCAACCAGAGCAGTAGCCACTTCAGCAGCATTCCTCAGAGGAGTACCAACCAAACACATCTTAGAGGCTGCAACTTGGAGTTCAGTGCACACTTTTACAAAGCACTACCACTTACCTCTCTACTCAAAATCCAGAGCAGGCTTTGCCACTGCAGTTCTGCAGGGCCTCATAGCCTCTCCTAATCCTATTTAGCCCAGCCACCCATCCTCAGCTTTGGGATTCAACCCAAGTAATGACTGCAACAGTGAAACACGATGAACATAGTACAGTTGTGTACCTACCATAAGCGTAGATGTTCGAGTGTATTCACTGTTGCAGTCCAGGTTACCCTCCCACCATCCCCCTTTCTTTTGCTGGGTCTTATCTGTACTTCTCTATTCTGTACAACCTATGTGGTGTATTTGCTTGTAGATGAAGGAAATGTTTTCTTTATTGCATGCATGTTTATTGGCATAATTTATTTATCCTACCCTTTTGGGGGCACCTGACATTTGGGGCAAGAAAAACTGAAGAAAATGGCATCAGCTTCATCTTTTATACCCCTGGCGCACTGACGTCAGGGAAGAGGCGACAGCAACCGACGCCGGACCAGGACTTTGGAATTTAGGCCAACTGCGGATAGCCCGTCAGCAGGATAACCCAAGAGTAATAACTGCAACAGTGAATACACTCAAACATCTACATTTATGGTAGGTACACAACTGTACTTTTCTGCCGCTACAGTCACATCATCCATGCCAAAATCTCCTTGCTCTGCCATTGCTCCTAACTGGGTATCACAGTGAACTTAGACAAGTCCAAGTTTTTTCTGGTCCAGACAATAGATTTTATATGTACTCACCCATATTCTGCATGCCAGATTGTGGACTTCCAGAGAATAGATTGACCACCATACACAATCAAGCCATTCAGGTCCTTTCCTGACAGACGTCACTTGCAAAACTGACTGTTCAGTTTCTGGAATCTGTGGCTGACTCGGTTGCTGTGGTACCTCTAGCTAGATACCAAATGAGTTTCTCCAGTGGGCACTTTCAGTATAATGGTCTACAAGACATCAACCCATGAGTTTTCAAATACGATTAACAGACATTTGCAGGATACACATGCAATGGTGGGCTCGAGCCTCCAGAGGTCTCTCAGAGCCACCCACTTTTCCCTCCCTCTTCCAAGGCCTACTTGACAGCAGATGCCTCCCAGCTGGGGTAGGTGTGAGGGCACTACATGTGAATGAATGTTCAAGGCACGTGGTCCCACTGCAAGGTCTGTTTTCACATCAGTGTTCTGGAGATGAGGACAGTCTTCCTAGTGTTGCAAGCCTTTCAAGACTGTCTACCTGTAGGAGTGATATCCATTCAGACAGCATGTCAGTGGTCTGGCTCATCAACAAGCAAGGGGGTGGGGGACACAGTCCTATCCATTATGTCATGAAGCGATGAGAGTGAGGCAATGGCTAATATCTTCAGTCACTGGCTGATAGCAGCTCACATTCCAGGGAATTCCAGTGTTTTGGCAGACAGGTTAAACAGTCATCCTTCTACTTCACAAGCAGTCCCTAAGTCAGAACAGATGTTCTACTGTTGTGTTCGACCTTGCTGCAACCTCTCTGCCTCCCCTCACAACATGAAATGCAGTAGCAGGTACTTTACCGTAATCCTCCAGGATGGGACATCACAGAAGGATGCTTTGACCAACACCCCCCCCCCAACTTCTGTATGCTTTTTCTCCTACCCCTCTCATTCCAAATTTGTTACAGAAAGCTCCATTTTGGCCTGAATAGGTGCAGTTTACCTTCCTCTGGCCTTATGTGGTAGACCCCCATGGGTACTAGACGCCAATCCAGATTTGTCTTGCCTAGGCATTCAAGTCTTCATGTTAACCGCTTGGTTTCTCTCAAGTTAATGGGTAGTCAGTACAGGCTTTCTTCTCCACGAATCCATATAAGGACCATCTACCAGGAAGATTTACAAAAGCAAATGGAAAACGTTTTTTATTTGGGCCTCTCAACAGAATCTGGACCGCTTTTCAGCTCCTCTTTAAGCTGTTTTAGACTTCCTGACTTCAATTTTTCATGATGTGGCCAACTACTCTACCGTAAAATCCAAATAGCTGCCATTTCAAATTCCCATATTGGGGAAAAGCAGTTGTCCATTGTCTCTGTTAGGTTATTCATGGCATTCTTAAGGGATACTTTGTTTTAGTCCAGCCCACCCTTGGGACATTACTATGATACTAAAAGCTGTTACTAAAGATCCTTTGAATCTTCATTCAAAGAAGACTTCATATTTTTTGCCAAAATCTTATTTCTTGTGGCAATCACCTCAGCCCAGAGAATATCAGAACTACAGGCTCTGTCTTGCAAAAAAAACCCTTACCTTGTTTTCCACAAGGTATCTTTGTGTTACATATCCATCTTTCTTTCCTAAATTAGCTACTGAGACTTCACTAAGCCAGTCTGTCAGTCTGCCAGTTTTCTTCCCCAGGTTTACCAACAAAGGGGAATAAATGCTGCACCTGTTTGGATGTGCATCATCAGCTTCATTTTTATCTCCACCATACAAAGAACATTAGAAAGTCTGATCAGCTGTTTCTCATTCTCAAAAGCTAAACTGGGAAAAAGTCTCTAAAATGACTATTTAGATGGCTATTTGACTGCATCTCTTATGTATACAAGGCAATGGGCCTGGCCTTGCCCATATCCATTAAAGCTTATTCAGCTAGATTTATATCTACATGAATCATCTTTTTCTCAAGAGCCTGTATTGATATTTGCATCACTGACACTTAGTCCAGTAGTTCGTTTCCATTTCTTGTAATAAATTATTTTTTACTCTCCAGAGAAAGAGCTGCTTTTGGTTCATCCATCTTCCAGAATATCTTTCCATAAGACTACCCTAGAATCCATTAGCTGGGGACTCCCTCCCATACGTTGAGGAATGGACGAAGAGAGAACAGCATATATGAAAGTTTTGTACTTCCCATAAGGCTAGATCTGTGTTGTATGGGCAAACTCGATCTGAGATAATAGGTTCATAGGTGTGTACTAGGCTAATGGCTCTGGAGCCTTTACTAGCCTAGCCCATAGGATTATACTGGCATTGTGCCACTCGACCTTAGTACCCAGTGCCTCTGTCAAGTAGAGCCACTGGAGTGATCCCCGTGGTGAATTTTCTATTTCCCATCCACTCATCAAGGTTTCTCTTGGAGGGCCAGTCAGGTGCTCTGTTTGACATGTATGGGAAGTCTATTCCATAGCATGGGCAGTCTCTGGGTTATGAACCTGTTCTTCCAGCACGTTCTGTTAATTGTGGTAATGAGGTTGAGGTCTCTGGAGCATGTGGTTCAGAGGGATTGGGATTTCTTTGGATGTAGCATTTCTAACAGAGCTAGGTCAGACATGGCTTTGTAAGTCAAGCAGAGATCGCCTCCAAGGCAGTATGAGAGAGAGAATAGTTGGAGTTTTTTTGCTCTGTCCTTATAGGACAAGTGTTTAAGGCCTAGAATTGTCTTTGTGAGGTATTTTGCAGCCTCTCCAGTTGTTGCAGGTGTCTAGTGAGGTACATGCCAAATGGGGCATTGAACTCGACTGGTTTAATGAGGGAAGAGTAGAGGGAGACAATTACCTCTTTCTTCCTGGATGCAAAACACTTGGTAATGAGGTGTGCCACATAGAAGAACTTTCTGACCACAGTGGCAGTGTCGTGGTCGAAACAGAGGTTGCTGTCAATCTGTGAAGTTCTTCATGTTTCACTGTTGCAGTCATCACATTTGGGTTATGCCTGCCAGGGTAGCCCTCAGTCGGACAGAGTAACAGAGGCATAGTATTTCTGTGTTAGTTGCTGCCGCTTCAGGACTGACATCAGGTCATCAGTAGTATAAAGTAAGGCAGCCGATGCCATTACATCAGTCTTTCTTGCCGAGGTGCCCGAAGCAGAAGCAGTTCTCATGACTGCTGGTTGGCCGCTGCCTGAGTTTCGTTTTTTTAATTGAAGCTGAAGTCTTCTAAAGCTAAGTACCCTGTTGGGGATTCTTTTTTCTTGCTCTAACCGATGTCAGAAAAAGTTAACAATTGTCTGGCCTGTGGAAAGCAAATACCACACGAGACTTTCATTCTTAATGCGTCATTTGCTTAGGCCCAAACCACAACGTCCCTCGCTGTCACTTTTATACTTTGTTCAACACCAGAACTATATGTCGTCTGGCCCTTATTGTAGCTAGATATTTTCGCTGGCAGTCCTCGAATTCTGATATGGCTTCGGTAAGCCATCCGACAGCAGATCTTCCGAAAAAATGTAAGGATAAAGACAGAGACAGACCGCACAGGTCCAAACCTACCGATGATGCTTCTGTTAAGCTAGTCGTCAGTTCTCCGGTCCTCAATGAGGCACTTTCGCAGCTCCTGATTCCCACTTTTGTGGATTCGCAGGCCTTTCGGAGTCTGGTGTGCCTCAAAACTCTTCATCGACTAAGGATCCTGCGGACGTTCTTCATGTTTCACTGTTGCAGTCATTACATTTGGGTTATCTGCCTGCAGGTAGCCCTCAGCCGGTCTGGATACCAGTCTTCGGATTTCTCCATCAGATGCTGTCACTTCTTCCATGATGTCAGGGATATAAAACATGCAGCCGACGCCATTACATCTGTCTTTCTTGCCCTGCGGTGCCTGAAGCAGAAGCAGTTCGCAAGTGCCAGTCTGCCGACTCCTGAAATTTTCGTTTTTGAGTTTCAGACCTGAAGTCTTCAAAAAGATAAGTACCCCGTTGGGGATCCTTTTTTCTTGTTCTAACCAATGTTAGAAAAAATTAACAATTGTCTTGCCTGTGAAAAGCAAATACTTCATAGAGATTTTCATTCTTACTGCGTCACCTGTTTAGGCCCAGACTTTGACGTCCCTCGCTGTTGGTTTTGTGCCTTGTTCAACACCCAAACTTATCATCAGGCTGTTTTGTAGCTAAATGCTTTCGTTGTCGATCTCCGTACTCCAAAATGGCTTCGTTAAGCCATCCAACTACCGATTGTCCAAAAAAAGTAAGGATAAAGACAGAGACAGACTGCATAGGTTCAAAACTACCGACGACGCTCCTATTAAGCTAGTCGCCAGTCTGTCTCTGCTCAGTGAGGTGCTTTCGCAGCCCTTGATACCCGCTACTACAGATTCGCAGGCCTCTACTGAGACCCATTCGGAGTCTGGTGTGCCGCGAGATGCTTCTTCGACTATGGAACCTGCAGATGTCTCTACCTTGGATGGGTCTGGAGCCACTGTGCAGGCACTGGCTTCAGGAGAAGGGTGTATTCAGGCCTACCGATTTTCATATTAAACCGACGACTTCATTGCAAACTAAGAATACCGAATTCCGCAGGCCTAAATCTCTCACTACTCCTAGAAAACCGATGATCAAACCACATTCTTAGGCCCATATGCCTCAAAAAACAAGTGATTAGAATGGCTGAAGACTTTATTACCTTAATTAGGGGAAGCCAGCCTTCCCCCTTCTAAGAGACCTAGAACTGATTTTCTTTCTGATTCTTCTGATCAGGAATCTGATATTCTCTGTTCCTTCTGACTACCAGGATTTACCCTCATCTACTTATGAGTATTCTGATGCAGAGGATTCCATTCCTTCTGCTTCCCCTCCAGAAGATTTTTCTTTTGGTGAAACCTTGCATATCCTTAGGGAGCATTTCCGCTGGGAAAGCCAGGACTATTCTGAGTCCAAAAAGAGACTTGGGGAATTTTTACTCCTGCCTCAACACAGGCCTCTAGCTATCCCTCCTGTTCTGGAGATTGTAGATGATGTTTTCTTGGAATCCAGCCTTACCCCAGACACTTTGCCTCCAGCTCCCAGGAAACCTGACAGGTACTACAGAGTACCTGACTCCTACTGCGGATCCAGAGACCATTTCCCAAGGACCAAAAGGCATTAAGGCTACTACTGCCAGAAATCCTACCCCTTCTGATAGGGACTCTAGAGCTTTAGACAGATGGGGTAAGAAGATATACACTTCTTCTACTTTGGCCATTAGGGCTTTAAATTGCCAGTTTCATATGTTAAAGTATCAGCAGCATATTATGAGACTACTTAAACAGAAAATTATGTTGATTCCTGACTGTGCTGAACACAAAGATTTGCAAGAGTTAATGCATTCTGCTGAACCGGTTGGTAAACATGCTTTGCAATGTGGTTTTGATGCTTTGGAAGCATCTTGCAGGGCTGCTGTCACTGGGTCTGTACTTCAGAAGGCATGCCTGGCTTAAGGAACAAAACTTGCCAGATCATGTTAAATCTAAATTACTGGATGCACCCTTAAACCAGGATCGCCTTTTTGGCAGCAAAGTAGAAGTAGTTCTCAAAAGGATGGAGGAAAAAGCTAAATCTATGCAAACTGTTAAAGATTTCTTACAAGTACAGCCTCCTAGATTCAGTAGGCATTGGCCTTCAAAGAACTGGTCTTTTCCAGTCCCTTCCAGGCCTTCTCAGTCCAAACCCAGCAGCAGCAGACCACCAAGACTTCAGTCTCAGGCTGTGCACAGATCTAAGCAGTGGAGGGCTCCCACTTCCGAAGCAGGGAGTAGTAAGCCATCCCCCCATGTAAAAATGGCACAATGACTTATCCTTAACTCTTCCAAGCCCTGCTCCGCTACTGGCTCCCTTAGGAGGAAAACTCGTCCTGCATGCAAAAAACTGGGAACTCTTTATCCAGGACAAATGGGCTTTAAACATAGTTTCACTAGGATACAGATTCCACTTCCACTCGCTCCCAACCCAAGTGAATGGAAATACCTCCCCCCAAATCAGTGGGTGGAGGCCCAAAAACAAGTGTTCTGTCTCCTCAGTATTAGTGCTATTCAACCTGTCCTAGCAGAGCAAAGGGGACAAGGTTTTTATTCAAGACTGTTCCTGGTTCCCAGAAAAGAAAACTTCTGGTGTCCTATCCTGGACCTGTCTATTCTCAACACCTTTCTGGTGGTTCCAAAATTCAAAATGCTAACTCAACAGCTTCTTCTATGCTAGCCAAGGATGCCTGGCAACCCTAGACTTAAAAGAAGCTTACCTGCACTTCCCAATAAGGGAATCCTGCAGAGACAGTACCTAAGTTTCAGGGCGGGCTCCATGCACTATCAGTTCTTTGCACTTCCCTTTGGCTTATCTACTGCGCCCAGGGTATTCACAAAGTGCCTAGCTCCAGCCATTGCATTTTGCAGGCAGAGAAATTTTCAGATTTACCCATACTTGGACGATTGCCTGATTCAGGCAGAAAGTCAGGATTTGCTATTACAACACCTGGCATTTGTAAAGAGACTTCTAACCTCTCTGGGGTACACCATCAACGAGAAGAAATCACACCTAGTACCCTGCCAACAGATTGTATTCCTGGGAGCAAGCTTGAAAACAACTTCCCAGATGGCATTCCTCACTCCGGAGAAACAAGTTTATTTGACAACCTACTTCAACCTACTGGCCACAAAACCCAGCTATATGCAAGGAAAATCCTGCAAGCCCTGGGGTTCATGGCCTCTTGCATTCTGTTAATTCCATATGCAAGACTGCATATAAGGAAACTTCAATGATATCTAAAAAGTCTATGGTGTCAACATTCTCAGGACCTGGAAACAATGATTCCTATCATTCCTTGTCTAAGGGCAGAGTTCCTTTGGTGGGCAGAGGCCTGCTACCACAACAAGGGACTCCTTTTCACTCTACCCCTTGCCGCCCAAACCCTAACAGACACATCAGACTATGCACGGGGGGCTCACATGGCAGGGCAGTGCATTCAGGGCAAATGGAACCCAAAACAGATGCACCTGCATATCAGTCAAAAAGAAATGTTAGCTGTACAGAATGCTCTGACAGCCTTCAAAGATCTTATTCTTCCAGGACAACTATTGGTAAAGACAGACAGCACCACAGTTATGTGGTACATAAACAAGCAGGGGGGAACCCATTCCTACCCACTCTGCAGACTAGCCATGGCTCTGTGGAACACAGCCTTGAGCTACCAAGTGAACCTGCAAGCTCAATTCCTGCCAGGCAAACTAAATTCAGAGGCAGACGACTTAAGCAGAAATCTCATGGACCCACATGAATTGAAATTGGAACCCAAAATATTCAAGCTCTTGAGGAACAAATGAGGGGACACCAGAGGTAGTTGTTTGCCTTCCCTCAGAACTACCAGTTGAACAAATTCTGCACCAGAACTCCCCACAGTCAAGCTTGGAAAGTGGATGCCCTGTCCTTTACCTGGGAAAGCCTCTCAATTTATGCCTTTCCCCCTCTGCCTATCTTCTCAAAGGTTCTACTAAAGATCAAACAAGACAAGCCAAGGACAATACTGATTGCCCCAGACTGGCCACGCCAGCACTAGTACCCCCTTTTGCGCAGTCTGACTGTGCTGCAACCATGGCACCTGCCTCAGACACCTTCCCTGCTGTCCCAGCAGGAGGGCCTGATTCTGCACCCTTAGCTTCAAACCCTGAACCTTGCAGCCTAGCTAATACCCTGAGCTCACCTCTAGCAACCTTCAGTAAGCAGGTGCTAGATGTCATTCTTCAGGCAAGGAGGCCTAGTACTAGAAAATCCTATTCAGAAAAGTGGAAAAGATACTGTTCCTGGAGCCAGGCTCAGGGGATGGGCACAATGGTGCCCAGCTTACCTCATATTCTAGATTTAACAGAAATGCTCCTTAAGGGTCTATCTTTCTCTTCAGTTAAGATTCATGCCTCTGCCATTTCAGCACATTATAATACTGAGACACCCCTCTTCTCTCATCCCCTGCTAAAACAATTCCTTAGAGGGGCCAAAAATGTAAGACCCCTCGGGAGAGCTCCCACTCCGGCCTAGGACTGTAACTTTTTGTATTGGAAGAACTCACTCTTCCCCCTTTGAACCAGCTGGTACAGCAGAGTTGAAATTCCTTTCTTGGAAAACAGCCTTACTTCTAGCCATCACTTCAGCGAGAAGAGTGTCTGAACTGCAGGCCCTCATGGCAGTGGAACCCTTCATTATCTTCCATGCGGACAGGGTTTCCCTCAGGACTAATCCATCCTTTATGCCGAAGGTGGTGTCTAGTGTGGCTCTAAATCAGGCCTTTCATTTGCCTACTTTTTTCCCTAATCCTCAAAATAAGGGGGAAAGAATACTGCATTCTGTGGACATGCACAGACAGCTTAGATTCTGTTTAGACAGGGCTAAGCCTCTCAGAAAATCTGACCAGCTGCTATTTAGTTTTGCTGCAGGGGCGAGGGGAATGCCATTTCAAAGCAAACCATTTCCAAATGGATAGCCCATTTCATTCATTTCTGTTATAAGCACCATGGAAAACCTATCCCACAGCTGATAAGATCACATTCCACCAGGGCTGCATCTACCTCTACGGGATTTCTCAGAGGAGTCCCTACCAGGGACATCCTGGAAGCTGCTACCTGGAGCTCTGTACATACTTTCACCAAACATTACCACCTGCCTATCTTTTCTAAATCCAGAGCTAGATTTGCCACAGCAGTCTTACAGGGCCTGATTGCTAGCCCTAATGCTCTTTAACTGCCTCCACCCTTCCTTAGCTTTGGGAATCAACCAAATTGCGATGACTGCAGCAGTGAAACACGAAGAACATATCACAGTTGTGTACACTTACCGTAAATGTAGATGTTCAAGTATATTCACTGTTGCAGTCCTGGTTACCCTCCCTCCAGCCCCCTGACTTCTCTTGGCTCTACCTTTCCTTCTTGTTTGGCATATATTATATCATGTGTATTTGCTTTTTGCTGGGGGTGTTCCATACCATATAATTGCTTTCTATTGTGGGGGCACCTGTCATCTAGGGCAAGAAAAACTGATGTAATGGCATCGGCTGCATGTTTTATACCCTTGACGACCTGACGTCATGGAAGAAGCGACAGCATCCGACGCAGAAATCCGAAGACTCTGGTATTCAGGCCGGCTTAGGGCTACCTGCAGACAGATAACCCAAATGTGATGACTGCAACAGTGAATACACTCGAACATCTACATTTATGTTAAGTGTCCACAACTGTACTTTGTGTCTACCTTGGATGGGTCCGGAGCCGCTGTGCAGGCACCGGCTTCCAAGGAAGTACCTCGCACTACCGATTCTCGACTCAAACTGACGACTTCTTTCGTGTCTACCATTCTTTTGAAAACTACCAAGTTTCTAAGGCCCAGGGTACGAACCACGCCCAAGAAACCGACAATCCAGTCTCCGGCACCTGCTTCCTTGCCTCAGTCTCAAATGCTTAAAATGGCGGAAGACCTTAGAATGCTGATCAACAGAAGTCAAGCTTCCCCTTCCAAAAGAAAGAGATTTTTCCCCAGTAGTTTTATCTGAGCAGGAGTCTGATGATTCTGATGCATCTGTATATGAAGACATGCAACCCCTTTCTGCATATGAGGATTCTAATGCAGAGGAATCCATTCCTTCAGCCTCTCCTCCCGAGGACGTTTCCTTTGGGGAAACCCTTCTTACTTTAAGGGAGCATTTCCAATGGGAATGTCAGGACTACCCTCACTCTAAAAAGAGACTCTGGGAATTCTGAGATCTTCTACAGCACAGACCCATGGCCATTCATGTCTTGGATGTTGTGGATGATTTCATGGAATCCAGTTTGACTCTTACACCCTCCCTCCTGCTCCCAGGAAACCTGACAGGTATTACAGAGTCCCTGACTCGCACAAATTTCTTTTCAAAAATCCTACTGCTGACCCTGAGGTCATTTCTCAAGGGCTTAAAGGAATTAAAGCAACTTCTGATAAGAATCCCACCCCCTCCCCCCGATAGAGATTCCCTAGCACTAGACGGATGGGGTAAAAAAGTATACACCTCAGCTACTCTTGCTGTCAGAGCACTAAATTGTCAGTTCCATATGCTGTAGTTTCATCAACATACCATGGAACTCCTCAAACAAAAAAATATCATCCTTTCCTGCTTGTGCAGAAAATAGAGTTACAAGAGTTAATGCATTCTGCAAGTCAAGTAATTAAGCACACCTTACACTGTGGTTTTGATGCCCTAGAAGCATCTTGCAGGGGCTGCCGTCAGCGGTTCTGTCCTTAGAAGGCATGCTTGGCTTAAGGAACAGCCCTTGCCAGACCATGTCAAATCTAAATTATTGGATGCACCCTTGCACAAAGACAACTTATTTGGCACCAAGGCAGAGGAGGTCTTAAAAAAGATGGAAGAAAAGCTAAATCTATGCAGACAGTAAAGGATTTCCTACAGGTCCAGCCATCCAGGTTCAGTAGGCATTGCCTCTCCAAGCACTGGTCCTTTCTTGCCCCCTCCAGGTCATTTCCACCTAGACCCTGGGGAAGCAGACCCCCCAGACAAAAGCCACAGGGAGTGCAGAGATCAAAGCAATGGAGTTCCTCCACTTCAAAACCAGGGAGTGCAAAGACACCCCCACATGGTAAGAACTCACAATGGCTCTCCACTTCCACTCCTCCCCCTGCCCACCTGTACTTGCCCTTTAGGAGGAAAACTGTCCTTTCACGCAATCACACTGGCCACCATTACCAACGATGGCTGGGTCCTCAACATAGTGTCCCAGCGATACAGATTTTCTCTCCACACTCTCCCACCCCCAAAAGGGTTCCCAGATCTTCCTCCAAACCAGTGGACAGAGGCCAAAAAGCAAGTCCTTTCCCTGCTGTCTATGAGGGCAATAGAGTACGTTCTTGCAAAACAGGCCAAAGTTTCTACTCCAGGCACTTCCTGGTACACAGAAAAGAGGGCACCTGGTGCCCCATCCTTGATCTATCCATTCTAAACACATTCCTGGTGATGATAAAATTCAAAATGCTCACCCTTCAGCAAGTACTACCTATGCTCTCCAAGAATGATTGACTAGCCACCCTAGACCTAAAAGAGGCCTACCTCCACATCTCAATCAGGGAATCATGCAGGAAATATCTACGTTTCAGGGCAGGATCTCTGCACTTTCAGTTCTCTGTGCTTCCCTTTCGCTTATCTACTGCTCCCAGAGTTTTCACAAAATGTCTGGCTCCCGCCATTGCTTTTTGTAGACAAATATTCAGATTTACCCATACTTAGTTGACTGCCTAATTCAGGCAGACAGGAAAAGCTCCTCAAGCACCTGGCCTTTGTAAAGTCCCTACTGACCTCACTAGGGTACACTATCAACGAAAAGAAATCCAAACTAGTACCCACCCAAAGGATTATATTCCTGGGAGCAAGCCTGGACACAGCATCCCAGATGGCATTCCTTACTCCTGAAAAGCAAACTTACCTGACAGCCTATTTCTCTCAGGTAGCCACCAGACCCCAGTTATCTGCAAGGAAAATCCTGCAAGCTCTGGGGTTCATGGCATCTTGCATTCTACTCATTCCGTATGCCAGACTGCATATGAGGAAACTTCAATGGTACCTAAAAAGCCTTTGATGTCAACACTCACAAGACCTGGAAAGTGTTATACCAGTGATACCTTGCCTAAGGAAAGATTTTCTTTGGTGGGCAGCAGCATGCTACCACAAAAAGGGACTACATTTCTCACCACTCTATGCCACCCAGACCCTTACCACAGACACATCAGACCATGCCAGGGGTGCACAACTGGACAGCAGGTGCATACAGGGAAAATGGAGCCCACAGAAAATACATCTGCACATCAACCAAAAAGAGATGTTAGCTGTCCAGCATGCATTGACAGCTTTCAGGCCCTTTCTCTCCCCAGGGGCTCTACTGATCAAAACAGACAGCACCAATGTGATGTGGTATATCAACAAGCAGGGAGTGACTCACTTCTACGCTCTATGCAGGCTCACCATGACCCTTTGGCACACAGCCTCAGTCATGCAACTACACCTGTTAGCCCAATTCCTGCCAGGCTCTCTAAACTCTCTGGCAGACAACTTAAGCAGAAGTCTTCTGGACCCAAATAAGTGGCAGCTAGACCAAAGAGCCTTCACCCTAATAACTCCAAAATGAGGCACCCCAAAGGTCGACCTCTTTGCTTCCCACTCCAACCATCAGCTCAGCAAGTTCTGCACCAGGGAGCCTCACTGCAGGGCCTGGAAAGTGGATGCCCTGTCCTTACCCTGGGTCAACCTCTCGGTCTATACATTTCTCCCACTACCTCTCATTACCAAGGTACTGCTCAAAATAAGGGAGGAAAAAACGAGGACAGTTCTGATTGCTCCAGACTGGCCTTGTCAGCACTGGTACCCACTGCCACCATGGCATCTTCCTGAGAGACCAACCCTCCTGACCCAGAGGGAAGGAGAATTCATGCATCCCCAATTGCAGACTCTCAGTTTGGCAGCCTGGCTTATTCCCTGACCAATGACCAAGCTCCCAGTCTCAGTAAACAGGTTCTAGGTGTTATACGTGACGCTAGATGCCCTAGCACTAGAAAGTCTTATGCTGACAAATGGAAAAGGTTCTGCAGCTGGATTCTGGCTAAGGGAGCCGATACGGCACAGCCCTCCCTACCTCTCATCCTGTATTATCTAGCTGACCTGCTACACAGTAGTCTCCCCTTTTCCTCTATTAAAATTCATGCCTCTGCTTTCTCTGCTCATTTCAACACTAAGCACCCACTTTTCTCACGCCCCCTGATCAAACAGTTCCTAAGAGGGGCTAGCAACTTGAGGCCACCCAGAAGAGCACCTACCCCAGCTTGGGACCTAAACTTTGTGTTGGAAAAGCTCACCCTGCCCCCCTTTGAACCAGCATCTTCAGCAGAGTTAAAGTTTCTCTCCTGGAAGACAGACTTGCTTCTGGCTATTACTTCAGTCAGAAGAGTATCCGAGCCACAAGCACTCATGGCTGTAGAACCCTTCATCATCTTCCATGCTGACAGGGTGTCCCTCCGGGCTAACCCATCCTTCATGCCCAAAGTGGTGTCCAGTGTGGCTCTCAACCAATCCAGTCATTTGCCCACCTTTTTCCCTAACCCACAAAACAAGGGGGAAAGGATCCTGCACACTCTAGATGTGCACAGACAGCTCAGATTCTATTTAGACAGGACTAAATCATTCGGAAAGACTGATCAATTGCTTGTCAGCTTTGCTGCAGGGGCAGAGGGCAAACCCATATCCAAACAAACCACTTCCAAATGGATAGCGCACTGCATCCATTTCTGTTACAAGCAACATGGGGAAACCTCCCCCTAAGGGGGTCAGGACTCACTCTACCAGAGCAGCCTCCACCTCTGTAGATTTCCTCAGAGGAGTCCCCACCATCTTCTCCAAATCCAGAGCAGGCTTTGCCACAGCAGTCTTGCAGGGCATCCTAGCCAGCCCCTAGTCTTCTTGACTGCCTCCACCCTTTTCCTCAGCTTTGGGAATCAACCCATATGTGATGACTGCAACAGTGAAACATGAAGAACATAGTACACTTGTGTACACTTACCATAAATGTAGATATTCGAGTGTATTCACTGTTGCAGTCCTGGTAAAAATAAATGGTATGAATATCCAAATTCATGGTAAATATTCTTGTAATACTGAGAGAGTAGTTTATTGTGCATTATGCACTTCCTGGTCATGTTTTTACATAGGGAAAACTGAGCATAGGTTAAAGAACAGAATAAGTGAACATCTAAGGGATATACGCAATGGTCATGAGCATAATGCTCTAGCTAAACATGTTATCTCATACCCTGGACATAGTTTCAAATTTCTTGTTTTGGAACATTTAATTAATTCCCCTAGAGGAGGTGCTTGGCCTTATATATTAGAGAAAATGGAACTGGCTTGGCAGCTACGTCTTAATGCTGCAAGTATCCCAGGTCTTAATGATAATTTATCAATTAGTAGTTTATTAAAAATAAAAGCATTAGGTAGAAATTAATTATAAATTCATATTTCATATTTTTACATATTTTTAATATAGTTTGATAAATGTGTCTATTAGGCATATTTATTTATATGAATTTTATGAATTAGTGAATAATTACTTATTTATTTACTGATTTATTTATATATTTATATGTGTATGCAATTCTGTCATTTATTTGCTGGTCATATTAACCATGGTAGGATACAAGCTGAATTTGAAGTTTTTAGATTACATTGTTGCTTTAAACAGGGTTGATATGTTAATTTATGAAGAAATCGGAAATTATGTCATCTGGGGGTTGTTACTCTTGCTACCCGTTTTATATTTAAATGGCTATTATTTTAACTTGTTTTGTCTGATGAAGTCTCTTGAAACATTTAGCTACGAGACGAAAGCGCTTACTTTTATAAAATAAAGGAGTTGGATTTATCGATGTTCATCGTGTTACCCTGCTGCAGTCATCACACTTGGGTTATCCTGTTGTCAGGCGGTCCCACAGTCAGCCGGAATTCCAAAGTCTTGGTCCGGCGTCGGTTGCTGTCGCCTCTTCCCTGACGTCAGTGTGCCAGGGGTATATATATAATGCAACCAACGCCATTTTCTTCAGTCTTTCTTGCCACGCGGTGCCCGAAGCAGAAGCAGTTCGCAAGTGCCGGTCAGCCAACTCCTGAGATTTTCGAATTTGAATTTCAGACCGAGGTCTTCTATAAAGCTAAGTACCCCGTTGGGGAAACTTTTCTTGCCTCAGACCGATGTCAGAAAAAGTTAACAATTGTATTTCTTGTGGGAAGCAAATACCTCATAAGGATTTTCATTCTTATTGCATACCTTGCCTAGGCCCAGACCACGACGTCACTTCTTGTCATTTTTGTGCTAGGTTTAATAAGCGTACTATTAAAAGACGCTTTGATTTCGCATGACACTACTTCGGTAGGAAATTTAACTACACCATGCCGTCGGAGCAACCGACTACCAGCGTGCACAAAAAACGCAAGGATAAGGACAGACAGCCCAGGCCTAAGCCAGATTCCGAGGCCTTGGCTGATCCGGTCTCCGGTTCTCCGGTCCTCAGTGAGGCTCCGACACAGCCCCTGACTACCGCAGATCTGGAACCCGAGACCACTACAGAACTTTTGGCGGAATGCACCAGGCCGACGCAGCCATTTAGTTCAGGCCCATCTGACAACATTGCTACAAAAGACGGTGCTGCAGAAACGCCATCGGTTTCTGAAGGAGTTTTCAGACCGACGACTCTCAACATTAAAATGTTTTCTAAGTCGAAGACGTCTACTAAATCTAAAAAGACTGCACTTCAGTCTCCTGTTCAAGGCCCTATGCCTACGAAACAGATGCTCAAAATGGCTGAAGATTTGATTTCTCTAATCAGAGGTTCCCAGCCCCCTCCTGACAAAAGGCCTAGACAAGAGGAAGATTATGCATCCTCTGAACAAGTGTCCATTTCTTCAGGCTCCTCTGAGGACCAAAATTACTCCTCCTCTCCTTTTGAAGATTCTGATGCTGAGGACTCTATTCCCTCAGCTTCTCCTCCTGAAGACTACTCCTTTGGGGAAACTTTACACACTATGAGG
Source organism: Protopterus annectens (assembly GCF_019279795.1). Lineage (NCBI taxonomy): Eukaryota > Metazoa > Chordata > Ceratodontiformes > Protopteridae > Protopterus > Protopterus annectens. The sequence goes on along the minus strand of NC_056728.1, from coordinate 1,165,898,015 downwards.
GAACATTTTCACTGGGAAGATCAGGATTACTCTGACTCGAAGAAAAGACTCAGATAGTTTCTTTTACTCCCCCAGCATAGACCACTAGCCATCCCACCAGTTTTGGACATTGTGGATGATGCTTATTTAGAATCCAGTTTCAACCCAGACTCTCTACCTCCTGCTCCGGCTAAGCCTGACAGATACTATAGAGTGTCTGATTCCCACAAATTTCTTTACAAAAGCCCTGTAGCTGACCCAGAGACTATCTCCCAGGGTCCCAAGGGGGCTAAGGCTTCTATGGCTAAAAACCCAGTGCCTTCTGAGAGGGATTCCAGAGCACTAGACAGGTGGGGGAAAAAGGTTTACACCTCAGCCACACTAGCTATGAGGGCACTGAATTGCCAATTTCACATGCTTAAGTATCAGCAATTCCTAATCTCTCAGTTAAAGCAAAGAATAACCACTGTCCCTCAATAATCTGAATTGAAAGAAGTACAGGATCTGTTGCACGCCACTGAACAGGTGGGCAAACATACCTTACAATGTGGGTTTGATTCTTTGGAGGCCTCCTGCAGAGCAGCTGTCACTGGGTCTGTTATACGCAGGCATGCTTGGTTAAAGGAAGAAACTCTGGCTGATCATGTTAAAGCAAACCTACTGGATGCTCCCTTACAGCAGGATGTTCTTTTTGGAGTTAAAGCAGAAGAAGTTTTAAAGAAAATGGAAGATAAGGAAAAATCTATGCAGACAGTCAAAGATTTCCTACATGTACAGCCCCCTCGCTTCAGCAGAAACTGGCCAACAAAAAATTGGTCCTTTCCAGCTACTGACAGACCACAGAGGGGTAAATACAGACGCCCAAGGGGCAGAGGACAACCACGAGCCCAGTATAAACCTCGACAATGGGGCACTACAACACAGAAGGGAGGAGAAGACAGGTCTCAATCCACCAGAAGGCAAACTCAATGACTTCCACCTCATCTGGCCAAGCAATTCTCTCTTGGCAGCCCCCTTGGGGGGCAAACTCGCACTTTTTGCAGACAACTGGCACACTGTCAGAAAGGACAAATGGGTCCTAGACATAATTTCACGAGGATACAGATTCCATTTTCACACCTTGCCAATGAAAAGAGGAATACCTAACCTGCCACAAAAATCAATGGGCAGAGGCACAAAAACAAATTACAGCTCTCAGGGACATGAGAGCCATTCAACTGGTACCTACACGAGAGCAAGGCCAAGGATTTTACTCAAGACTCTTTCTAGTGCCCAGAAAGGACAATGCCTGGAGACCTATTCTGGACCTTTCAATTCTAAACACTTACTTACAAGTACCCAAATTCAAGATGCTAACACTACAGCAGCTTCTTCCCATGTTGGGCAAGAAAGCATGGCTAGTAACGTTGGACCTCAAGGAGGCATACCTGCATGTCCCTATCAGACAAAGTTGCAGAAGATACCTTCGTTTCATTGCAGGTTCAACCCATTACCAATTCTCTGCACTGCTCTTTGGCTTATCTACTGCGCCCAGAGTCTTTACAAAATGCCTGGCACCAGTAATTGCATACTGCAGACAAAGAGGAATTCAAATATATCCATACCTGGACGACTGCCTCATCCAAGCAGAAAGCAAAGACATTCTCTTACATCATCTGGCCTTTGTAAACCATCTACTAAACTGCCTGGGGTACACAGTAAACGAAAATAAGTCAAAATTAGTACCCTCACAAATAATGACATTCCTGGGTGCCAGCTTGAATACAACGGCCCAGAAGACTTATCTTACGCCAGACAAACAACTACAACTGACTCAATATTTCAAGACAATGGCGACAAAGACCCAATTAACTGCAAGAAAAATTCTGCAGGCCTTTGGCTTCATGGCATCTTGCATACTAATAATACCATTTGCAAAGCTGCATATGAGGAAATTACAGTGGTACCTAAAAAGTGTATGGTCTCAACACAGCCACAGCTTGGACACAATGATATCTCTCATTCCCTGCCTACAACAGGAATTTCTATGGTGGTCACTGGCATGTCACCTCAACAAGGGTCAGCCTTTCACCTTGCCCCCAGCCAGGCAAACTATTACAACAGATGCTTCAGATTATGCCTGGGGGGCACACATGGCAGGACAATGCATTCAAGGCCTATGGACTGCAGATCAAAGAAATCTGCACATAAATCAAAAAGAGATGCTAGCTGTACAGAAAGCTCTGACAGCCTTCAAGGATCTATTACATCCAGGACAACTTGCAATAAAGACGGACAACACCACAGTAATGTGGTACATAAACAAGGGGGTACACATTCCTACCCTCTATGCAGGCAAGCAATGATCTTATGGAGCACAGCTCTAGCTTACCAAGTTCAGTTATAAGCTCAATTCCTGCCAGGACAGAAAAACACACTGGCAGACGACCTCAGCAGAAACATAAAGGATCCTCACGAGTGGAAACTAGATCCACACATATTTGCAATGATAACTCAAAAATGGGGCCTTCCAGACATAGACCTGTTTGCCAGTCCTCAAAACTATCAACTAACAAAATTTTGTACAAGGACTTTTCGCCATCAAGCTTGGAAAGTGGACGCACTCTCTTTCATTTGGAAAAACCTGACAGTATATGCCTTCCCTCCATTGCCTGTCCTCACAAAGGTTCTTCTGAAAGTCAGAAAGGAGAGACCACGAATGATTTTCATAGCCCCAGGCTGGCCACGCCAGCACTGGTACCCGTTATTGAGAAATATGGCCCACAACCCACCATGGATATTGCCTCAAATCCCCCATTTACTCACAACAAAACAATCAGATTCTTCACAGCCAGCTCAAAACTTTAAATCTGGCTGCATAGCAAATCAACTAAACATCCAACCAGCTCCTCTTTCCCAAGCAGTTCTGGATGTTATTTTGGAAGCCAGAAGAGGCCAAGCACCAGGAAGGCTTATTCGGACAAATGGAAAAGGTTTTGTGCCTGGAACCAAGCTAAAGGCCAAGACACAATTCAGCCTCACATGCCTCACATTCTACAGTATTTAGCTGAGATGTTGCACAAAGGACTTTCTTTTTCCTCCATTAAAATCCATGCTTCAGCTATTTCAGCTCACTACAACATGGATCCACCTTTATTTTCACATCCTCTTCTAAGGCAGTTCCTCAGAGGGGCAAAAAACATTAGACCACCCAGGAGAGCTCCTACACCAACATGGGACCTCAGTTTTGTTCTGGAAAAACTAACGCTACCTCCCTTTGAACCAGCTTTCTCTGCAGATCTTCAGTTCCTGTCATGGAAGACTGCCCTGCTCCTAGCAATAACTTCAGCTAGAAGAGTCTCAGAGCTACAGGCACTAATGGCAGTGGAACCTTTCCTCATTTTTCATCAAGACAGAGTTTCTCTACGAACTAATCCTTCCTTTATGCCTAAGGTGGTTTCCAGTGTGGCTTTAAATCAGACCATTCACTTACCCACCTTCTTCCCAAATCCACAGAACAAAGGTGAGAGACTCCTGCATTCCTTGGACATTCACAGGCAACTTTGTTACTACTTGGACAAAACTAAGGCTTTCAGAAAATCTGACCAACGCTTTGTATCCTATGCTACAGCTTCTCAAGGGAAGGCTATATCAAAGCAAACCATTTCTAAATGGATAGGTCATTGCATACGTTTCTGCTGTACCCATCATGGGAAACCAGTCCCTGCTAACATTAGGTCCCACTCTACCAGAGCAACAGCTACCTCTACAGCCTTTCTCAGGGGGGTTCCAACCAAGGAGATTTTAGAAGCTGCAACTTGGAGTTCAGTACACACCTTTACCAAACACTATCACTTGCCTCTTTACTCTAAGACCAGGGCGGGCTTCGCCACTGCAGTTCGGCAGGGCCTTATAGCCTCCACTAACCCTCTATGATACCTCCCCCCTTCCTTAGCTTTGGGATTCAACCCAAGTGTGATGACTGCAGCAGGGTAACACGATGAACATAGTGCAGTTTTGTACCTACCATAAATGTAGATTTTCAAGTGTTCACCCTGCTGCAGTCCAGGTTACCCTCCCTCCATCCCCTATGATCTACTGGCTAAATCTCTTCTATACCTTACTGATGTATTTGCTTGTAGCTGAAGAGATTTTGTGTTTGTGCACTCCATTTGGTTCTAAATTCTGACAACCTTTTTGGGGGGCACCTGACATCTGGGGCAAAAAAAACTGAAGAAAATGGCGTTGGTTGCATTATATATACACCTGGCGCACTGACGTCAGGGAAGAGGCGACAGCAACCGACGCCGGACCAAGACTTTGGAATTCCGGCCAACTGAGGGACCACCTGACGACAGGATAACCCAAGTGTGATGACTGCAGCAGGATGAACACTCGAACATCTACATTTATGGTAGGTACAAAACTGTACTTTTGGTTACATGCTTTCTTGCCAGCCCTTTCCAGTGTGTTCTTTAAAGATAAAGACAGAGAGAGACCGCATAGGTCCAAAGCTGCCGATGACGCTTCTCCTAAGCTAGTCGCCAGTTCGCCGGTACTCAGTGAGGAGTTTTCGCAGCCCCTGATACCTGCTACTTCAGATTCGCAGGCCTCTACTGAGACCCATTCTGAGTCCGATATGCCGCGAGATGCTTCTTTGACTGTGAAACCTGCGGATGTCTCTACCTTGGATGAGTCCGGAGCCGCTGTGCAGGCACCGGCTTTTGAGGGTGTTTCAGACCTACTGACTTGCATATTAAACCGACGCCATCTTCTTCTTTTCTTCAAAGCCTAAAACCTGATCCATGCCTAGAAAACGACGCCCAGACCGCATGGTCAGGCCCCTATGCCTAAGAACAAATGATAAGAATGGCTGAAGACCTTATTACTCTAATCAGGGGAAGCCATCCTTCCCCCTCTAAGAGACCTAGGACTGATTTTCCTTCTAATTCTTGTGATCAGGATTCTGAAATTTCTGTTTTCTCTGAAGGATTTGCCCTTATCTAGGTATGAGGATTCTGATGCAGAGGACTCCATTCCCTCTGCTTCCCCTCCAGAGGACTTCTCTTTTGGTGAAACCTTGCCTACTCTTAGGGAACATTTTCACTGGGAAAGCCAGGATTACTCTGACTCCAAAAAGAGGTTTAGGGAATTCTTACTCCTACCTCAGCACAGGCCATTAACTATCCCTCCTGTACTGGACATTGTAGATGCCTTCTCTGAATCTAGCCTGCTGCCAGAAAACCTGATAGGTATTACAGGGTACCTGACTCTCGCAGGTTCCTCTTTAAAAATCCTACTGCGGATCTTGAGACCATTTCACAGGGACTCAAGGACATTAAGGCTACTACTGCCAAATGTCCTACCCCCTCTAATGGAGATTCCAGGGCGTTGGATAGATGGGGTAAGAAGGTATACACTTCTGCAACCTTGGCCATTAGGGCCTTAAACTGCCAGTTTCATATGTTAAATTATCAGCAGCTTATTATTGGATTGCTTAAACAGAAAATGAAGTTGATTCTTGACTGTGCTGAAAATAAAGATTTACAGGATTTAATGCATTCTGCTGAACAAGTTGGAAAACGTACTTTGCAATGTGGTTTTGATTTATTAGAGACATCTTGCAGGGCTGCTGTCACTGGGTCTGTACTTAGAAGGCATGCTTGGCTTAAGGAGCAAATTCTCTCTCTCTTAAGCATCAGGGCTATTTAACCTGTCCCAGAAGAAGAATGGGGGCAACGTTTCTACTCAAGATTTTTCCTGGTACCCAGAAAAGACAATTCCTGGCATCTTACCCTGGACTTGTCTATCCTAAACACATTTCTGGTAATCCCAAAATTCAAGAAGCTAACTCATCATCAGCTGCTTTCCATGCTAGGCAAAGATGCCTGGTTGGCAACACTGGATTTAAAGGAAGCCCACCTGCACATTTAAATAAGGGAATCTTGCAGAAGATACCTACGCTTCAGAGCAGGCTACATGCACTATCAGTTCTTTGCACTGCCCTTTGTCTTATCTACTGTGTCCAGGGTATTCACAAAATGCCTAGCTCCAGTCATTGCATTTTGCAGGCAAAGAAATATTCAGATAAGCCCATATCTGGACGATTGTCTAATTCAGGCAGAAAATCAGGACATACTATTAAATCATCTGGCGTTTGTAAAGAAATTGCTAACGTCTCTGGGGTACACCATAAACGAAAATAAATCACATCTTGTACCCTGCCTGCAAATTGTATTCCTGGGAGCAAGCTTGAATACAACTTCCCTGATGGCCTACCTCACACCAGAGAAACAAATTCATTTGACAGTCTACTTCAAACTACTGGCCACAAAGACACAGCTATCTGCAAAGAAAATACTGCAAGCCTTGGGGTTCATGGCCTCTTGCATTCTACTAATTCCATATGCATGACTGCATATGTGGAAACTACAATGGTATCTAAAAATAAGCCTATGGTGTCAACATTCTCAGGATCTAGAATCAATTATTCCTATCATACCCTGTCTACAGATAGAGTTCCTTTGGTGGGCAGAGACCTGCTACCAAAACAAGGGACTGCCATTCACTCTACCCCCTGCTGCCCAAACCATAACAGACACATCAGATTATGCAATGGGGGGCTCACTTGGCAAGGGCAGTGCATTCAGGGTAAATGGAACCCAAATCAAATGCACCTGTATATCAATCAAAAAGAAATGTAAGCTGTACAGAATGCTGTGACAGTCCAGTCTTCAAGGACCACATTCTTCCAGGACAGTTATTGGTAAAGACTGACAACACCACTATTATGTGGTACATAAACAAGCAGGGGGGGGACCCACTCATTCCCCCTCTGCAGACTAGCCATGGCTCTGTGGAACACAGCCTTGAGCTGCCAAGTGCACCTACAGGCTCAATTCCTGCCAGGAAAGCTAAATACACTGGCAGACAACCTAAGCAGAAATCTCATGGACCCACACGAGTGGAAACTGGAACCAAAGATATTCTAGATGTTGAGAAACAAATGGGGGAGCCCAGAGACAGACCTGTTTGCCTCCCCCCCAGAACTACCAATGGGACAAGTTCTGCACAAGGACTCCCCAGAAACAAGCTTGGAAAGTGGATGCCCTGTCCTTCACCTGGAAAAAACTGTCAGTTTATGCCTTTTCCCCTCTCCCTCTCCTCTCCAAGGTACTACTAAAGATCAAACAGGACAAACCAAGGACAATACTTATTGCACCAGACTGGCCACGCCAACACTGGTACCCCCTCTTGCGCAATGTGTTATTGCTGCCACCTTGACACCTGCCCTGCTGTCCCAGCAGGAGGGCCAGATTCTGCACCCACAGCTTCAAACCCTGAACCTGGCAGCCTGACTAATTACCTGAGCTCTCCCTTACCATCCCTCAGTAAGCAAGTGATGGATTTCATTCTGGAGGCAAGGAGGCCTAGTACTAGAATATCCTGTGCTGAAAAATGGAAAAGATTCTGTTCCTGGAGCCAAACTCAGGGGATGGGCACAGCAGCGCCCAATTTACCCCATATTCTTCAATACTTAACTGAGATGCTTCACAAGGGCCTTTCCTTTTCTTCCATCAGAATTCATGCCTCAGCCATTTCAGCTCTTTACAATACAGAACCACCCCTCTTCTCCCATCCACTGCTGAAGCAATTCCTCAGAGGGGCCAAAAACTTAAGACCACCCAGAAGAGCCCCTACTCCAGCTTGGGACCTTAACTTTGTATTGGTAAAGCTCACTCTACCTTCCTTAGAGCCAGCTGCAAATGCAGAGGTGAAATTCCTTTCTTGAAGCCATCACTTCAACAAGAAGGGTGTATGATGAATTACAGGCCCTCATGGCAGTGGAGCCTTTCATCATCTTTCATGCTGACAGGTGTCCCTTAGGACCAATCCCTCCTTCATGTCCAAGGTGGTATCCAGTGAGGGCCTTAATCAGTCCATTCATTTGCTAACCTTTTTTTCTAACCCACAGAACAAAGGGGGATGAATACTACACTCCTTGGACGTGCACAGACAACTTAGATTTTACTTGGACAGGACTAAGCCTCTCAGGAAATCTGAACAGCTGCTGGTTGCATTTGCTGCAGGGACAGAGGGGGGGGGCGATTTCGAAGCAAACCATTTCTAAGTGTATAGGCCATTGCATTCATTTCTGCTATAAGCACCATAGAACACCTACCCCACAGGGGATAAGACCACATTCAACCAGGGCTACATCTACCTCTGCAGCCTTTCTCAGAGGTGTCCCTACCAGGGACATCCTGGAAGCTGCTACCTGGGGTTCTGTACATACCTTCACCAAGCACTACCACTTGCAGTTTGTTTCCTAATCCAGAGCTGGCTTTGCCACTGCAGTCTTGCAGGGCCTTATAGCTGGTCCTAATGCTATCTAATTACCTCCTCCCATCCTTAGCTTTGGGAATCTACCCAAATGTGATGACTGCAACAGTGAAACACGAAGAACATAGTACAGTTGTGTACACGTACCATAAATGTACATGTTCGAGTGTATTCACTGTTGCAGTCCTGGTTACCCTCCCTCCAGCCCCCTGACTTCTATTGACTATGCCTCTACTCTTGTTTGCTATCCTTAAAGCTTTTTGGTATATTTGCTTTTTTTGTTGGGGTGTAACCTTGTATATAATTGCTTCCCATTATGGGGGCACCTGACATCTGGGGCAAGAAAAACTGATGTATTGGCGTCAGCTGCATGCTTTGTACCCTTGACTACCTGACGTCATGGAAGATGAGACAGCAACCGACGCAGGACCCAAGACTTTGATAATCAGGCAAGCAGATAACCCAAATGTGATGACTGCAACAGTGAATACACTCGAACATCTACATTTATGCTAAGTGTACACAACTGTACTATGCCTAGCTTACTGAGTTTTTCTATGATTCCTGAGTGGGGAATGGTATCAAAGGCCTTGGCCAGATCAAGGTAGGTTATGTGACCCACCTTGCCTTCATCCGCAGCTCTGGTGACTGACTCAAAGAAGTTGACCAAATTGAGCAGGCATGATCTTCCCTTCACAAAACCAAAGTGTGTGGGATCCAGAGTTTGGAGATTCCCTATATCCTTGTGTATTAGGTCCATGATGATGCGTTCCATAGCTTTGCATATCAGACTCTTTGGGCTAATGTTGTGATAGTTCCCAGGGTCTGTAGTTGCTCCTCCTTTGTGGAGAGGGATAACTGTAGCAGTGTGCCACTCGGTAAGGACAAAACCTGAGGTGAGGCTGTGATTGAACAGGGCACACAGGTGAGGTGCCAGTTCACTCTGTAGTTCATATAGAACACTGCCAGAGATTTTGTCAGTTCCCATAGAAGCTCTATTCTTGGTCCTGGACAGTGCTGATGATGTCCTTCAAGGATGCATCTGCAGTCCTTACAAATGGGTTGCCCTGTCGTCAGGCAGCCCTTCGGTCGGCCGGATTCCAAAGTCTGGGTCTGGCCTCGGCTGGTGTCGCACTTCACCCGACATCATAGCTGCAGCTTTTTGGGTATAAAGGCATCAGCCGACGCCATTTTCCTCAGTCTTTCTTGCCGCGTGGCGCCCGAAGCAGAAGCTGTTCGCAAGTGCCGGTCGGTCAGATCCAGAGATTACTACTACTGAATACTACTTCGAAGACTTCTAAAAAGCTAAGTACCCCGTTGGGGACTCTTTCTTGCCTCAGCCGATGTCAGAAAAAGTGAATAACTGTTTAACTTGTGGGAAACAAATACCTCATAAAGATTTCCACTCTTACTGCTTACCTTGTTTAGGCCCAGACCACGACGTAGCAGCTTGTTTAGCCTGTGCTTCTTTTAACCGTCGGACGCTTAGACGTCGGTCGGAGTTTGCTGAACAGTTTTTCGGCTCTGATTTCGCGTACATTATGCCGTCGGATCCTCCGACTTCGCAAGTTGCTAAAAAACGCAAAGAAAAGGACCGACACTCGCGGTCCGCGGTTTCGGCCGAAACCGCGGTTAAGCAAACCGCGAGTGTCTCTGTTTTGGCCGAAACCGAGCAAGCGGTTCTAACTTCAGCCGAATCCTTGCCTTCTACCGAGGCCTCTTCTAACCTGGTAGAATCGGCCTCTGAATTTCAACCTACTGCTGTGGTTTCACAGGAATTATCGGACACCATACCCTTGGATGTTTCAACCCCTGCAAGTGGTGCTGCTAGGCCTCCTGCAGCCATGTCCATAAAGGCCTTTGCCAGGGCTAAAGCAGCCAAAACTTCTAAGTCTGTGCCTGCTAAGCCCCCCTCTCACAGGCCCAGCTCCAGTTCCCAAATGCTTTCTATGGCAGAGGATCTCATCTCTTTAATAAGGGGAACCCAACCTCATCCAGACAGGGCCTCTCAACCACCTCCAGAAAAGAGACCTAGAGCAGAGCCCCCTGAGCCAGTGTCCTAGGATGATTCCTCTGATGATTCAGACAATACAGACCTTCCAGAGGCTCCTTTTTCTCCTTATGAAGACTCGGATGCTGAAGAGTCGATTCCTTCTGCCTCTCCACCTGAGGAATTTTCCTTTGGGGAAACCTTACATGCCATGAGGGAGCAATTTCAGTGGCAGGGACAAGATTTCTCAGACTCCAGGAAACGGCTTAGGACCTTTTTGCATTTACCACAACATAGGCCTTTAGCTATACCTCCAGTTCTTTCTGTTGTAGATGATGCATTTAATGATGCTTGTACTGCTCCTGATACTTTACCTCCAGCCCCTGCTAAGCCCGATAGGTTCTACAGGGTCCCGGACACACATCACCATTTATACAAGGCTCCTTTTGCAGATCCCGAGACTATCTCCCAGGGGCCTAAAGCAGTAGCATCTACCTCTGTTAAAAATCCCCTCCCCTCTGAAAGGGAGTCCAGGTCCTTAGAGAGATGGGGTAAAAAAGTATACACCTCTGCTACTCTGTCAGCTAGGGCATTGAACCGTCAGTTTCATATGATCAAATATCAGGAGTTTATGCTTGATCAGTTAACTAAGAAACTGTCCTCTGATTACTCTTTAGATAAGAAATATGTTCTAGAAATGGTGCATAACATTCAGCAGGTTAGTAACCATTCTTTAAAATGCAGCTATGATGCACTGGAGGCTTCCTTTAGATCAGCCATGACTGGCACAGTTATCAGGAGGCATGCATGGTTGAAAGAACAGGCCTTGCCGGATCATGTTAAAGCAAAACTATTAGATGCTCCTATGGATAAGGTCAATTTATTTGGTTCTTCTGCTCAGCAGGTACTGAAGAAAATGGAAGAGAAGGCGAAATCTGTACAAACAGTGAAAGATTTCTTACAGGTTCAGCCTCCAAGGTTTAGCAGGAACTGGCCTTCCAAAAATTGGTCCTTTCCAGACTCCTCTAAAGCACAGAGAGGCCGGAATAGGCGTTCAAGAGGCAGAGATCAATCCAGAGGTGGTGCCTACAGAGGACACCAGTGGCAGGGTAACAACCAGCGAGGCACAGTCGCAACTACTACCACTGCAACAGGACAAACACAGTGACTTGGCTCTGGCACCGCCTACCAGGGAACAGATAGCAGCACCCTTAGGCGGAAAGCTAGCCTTATTTTCAAAAAACTGGCACTGCATCACAAGGGACAAGTGGATTTTACAAACTATAGACCAAGGTTACAGGTTTCATTTCCATACTTTACCAGGAAAAAGAGGAATGCCAAACCTACCACCAAATCAAAAGACAGAAGCTCTAAAACAAATAGCTCAATTAGCAAGAATGAGAGCTGTGGAAAAGGTACCATCTATGGAACAAGGAAAGGGATTTTACTCCAGACTCTTCCTGGTACCAAGAAAAGAGAAAAATTGGAGGCCTATTCTCGACCTGTCCGCTTTAAACACATTCCTCATTGTTCCAAAATTCAAAATGCTGACCCTACAGCAGCTTCTTCCCATGCTGGGCAAGGAGTCTTGGCTGGTGACTCTAGATCTCAAGGAGGCATACCTGCACGTCCCCATACGACCAAATTGCAGAAGATACCTCAGATTTCTTGCAGGATCAGAGCATTATCAATTCTCAGCATTGCCCTTTGGCTTATCTACTGCGCCCAGAGTGTTCACGAAATGCCTGGCATCAGTAATCGCTCATTGCAGACTTCAGGGAATCCAAATTTATCCATACCTGGACGACTGCTTGATACAAGCGGACAACAAAAACAAGCTAACAGAAGACTTACAAAGAGTCATTTACTTGCTGCAAGCCCTGGGATATACAGTCAACATAAAGAAGTCAAGGCTGATACCATCCCAAAGAATAACCTTCTTAGGTGCAGAATTGGACACACAACAAAGCAGATGGCATTCCTAACTGCAGAAAAACAAGAACAACTTCCTCTCTACTTCTTGGCATTAACAAAGCAGAACCAACTAACAGCAAGAAAAGTACTGCAAGCCCTGGGCTTCATGGCATCCTGCATAATTCTGGTCCCTCATGCCAGACTGCATATGAGAAAGCTACAGTGGTACCTGAAGAATTTATGGTCTCAACACAGGCACAGCCTAGAAATCAAAATACCACTAATCCCATGCCTGAAACAAGAGTTCCTATGGTGGGCTCAGGCATGTCAGTCAAACACAGGTTTGCCCTTCTACAGCATTCAACCAAGCCAAACCATCACAACGGACGCCTCAGACCTCGGTTGGGGGGCCCACATGCTCGACAAGTGCATACAAGGCCTATGGACTCAAGATCAGCTGCACCTGCACATAAATCTAAAGGAAATGCTGGCAGTAAAACTGGCAATCCAGAATTTCAGACCATTCCTCCAAGAAGGGCAGTTGATGATAAGGACAGACAACACCACAGTCATGTGGTACATCAACAAACAGGGAGGCACACATTCATACCCTCTATGCCGGATGGCACTGGACCTATGGAATATGGCTCTGAGCTACAACATTCAGTTACAAGCAATTTTTGTACCGGGAAAAGAAAACATCCTAGCAGACATATTAAGCAGAACTACCACGGATGCCCACGAATGGATGCTACACCCGGACATCTTCAAGGCCATCACAAGGAAATGGGGACTACCACAAATAGACTTATTTGCATCCCCACTCAATCACCAGCTCAAGAAATTCTGCACAAGGACGTACCACCCACTTGCTTGGAAGGTGGACTCTCTATCCTTCAGTTGGAAAAGCCTGACAGCATATGCATTCCCACCTCTTCCTTTGATGCACAAGGTGCTATTGAAAATCAAAGAGGAACGTCCAAGGATCATTCTGATAGCTCCAGACTGGCCAAGACAGCATTGGTACCCATTACTGAGGAGCATGTCTCGGGGACAAATGCGGACACTACCCCTGATCCCATTGCTGTTAACACAGAACAGCTACAACACCCTGCATCCAAATCTGAAAACTCTGCAGCTGACTGCCTGGAACATTACATAAGAGCAACTAACCCAAATTTATCCCAGAGGGTTAAAGGCATTATCCTTGAGGCCCGCAGACCTTCAACAAGAAGGAATTATGCAGGAAAATGGAAAAGATTTCTCATTTGGAGTACTGAAAAGGGAAAAGATGTGTCAATGGTAAACATAGCCAACATCCTGGAGTACTTGGCAGAGCTCTTCCATACAGGCCTGTCCTATTCCTCCATCAAGATACATGCATCAGCTATTTCGGCAGAATACAGCTTCAATCCCCCTGTCTTCTTGCATCCTCTGCTCAGGCAGTTTCTGAGAGGAATTAAAAATGTAAAACCTCCTAGGAAACCACCATTGCCAGCCTGGAACTTGAACTTTGTGCTAGAAAAATTGACACTTCCTCCTTTCGAACCAGCAGCAACAACAGAACTACAATACCTATCCTGGAAGACTGCTTTCCTGCTGGCAATCACCTCAGCAAGAAGGGTTTCTGAACTACAGGCTTTAATGGCAGTACAACCCTTCCTGATCTTCCATCAAGACAGAGTGTCCATGAGAACAAATCCTACATTTATGCCTAAGGTGGTATCCAGAGTGTCTTTAAACCAGGCTATCCACCTACCTACATTCTTCCCCAACCCACAGAACAGGGGGGAAAGACTGTTGCATACTCTGGATGTACATAGACAGTTACGCTACTACCTGGACAGAACCAAGGGCAACAGAAAAACTGACCAGCTTCTGGTAGCATATGCAACAGGAAGGGAAGGAAAAGCAATTTCAAAACAGACAATCTCCAAGTGGATAGGAAATTGCATCAGATTTTGTTACTCCTACCATGGAAAGCAATTTCCAGAGAACATCAGGCCTCATTCTACAAGGGCTACGGCCACTACCACAGCTTTCTTACGAGGAGTGGCTACCAAGGACATTATAGAGGCTGCTACTTGGACCTCCGTGCATACATTTGCCAAGCATTATAACTTACCTTTATACTCTAGATCCCGAGCAGGGTTTGCCACTGCTGTTTTGCAAGGGATCCTAACTACACCATAATTTCTTCTTCCTCCTCCCCTAGTTTGGCTATGGTATTCTACCCGTTTGTAAGGACTGCAGATGCATCCTTGAAGGACATAGTTTGTACCTACCATAAATGTAGATGTCCGAATAGGAATGCATCTGCAGTCAGGATTACCCACCCTCCTTCCCCTCTGAGGTATTCCTAGGGTATTTGCCCATCTAATAGCTAGCTGGGGGGGGATCTATTATGGTGTATTTGTTTGTATATATGTACATACATGCTTATTTTTTGTGTTTGCTCTCTACTATTTGGAAACATTGGCATTTATCCAAAATTTAGCTATCCAAAGGGGCAACTGGCATCTGGGGCAAGAAACACTGAGGAAAATGGCGTTGGCTGATGCCTTTATACCCGAAAAGCTGCAGCTATGACGTCGGGTGAAGTGCGACACCAGCCGAGGCTAGACCCAGACTTTGGAATCCGGCCGACCGAAGGGCTGCCTGATGACAGGACAACCCATTTGTAAGGACTGCAGATGCATTCCTATTCGGACATCTACATTTATGGTAGGTACAAAACTGTACTTTCTTCGTGTTTCACTGTTGCAGTCTTCACATTTGGGTTATCCCTACCAGGGTAGCCCTCAGCTGTCCCCGAATACCATAGGCTTAGTATTTCTGCATTGGTTGCTGTCGCTTGAGGACTGACGTCAGGTCATCAGTGGTATAAAGTAAGAAAGAAGAAGCCCAGTTATGAAGTATAGGAGTAAACACAGCAAGGCAAATGTCCAGGAAAAAACATAAACTCCTAATACTGCTAAAACCGCACTGAAGGAGCAAAAAACCACTGTAAAATCCAGTATAAATCCAATGCTTTTTATTGTAGGTAAGTGTTTTCGTCTTTACACCAGTCTTTCTTGCCGTGGAGCCCGAAGCAAAAGCAGTTCTCACAAGTGCCAGTCAGCCGCTACCTGAGTTTTTGTTTCCGAATTGAAGTTGAAGTCTTCTAAAACTAAGAAACAAAATCCACGTCCAGTCTGAAAACGAACAAAACAAACTTTAATTTAAGCGCTTTTCGGCACACAATAGATAGCCTTCATCAGAATACAGAATAAGAATAGTTTCCACATATTTTATATACAAAAAGGCGCCATAATTAATCAATTAAATACTTACATAATTAATTAATCTTTTCAAAGGCACAATTTTTAAAGACAAAGGGTATTATACTAAAAAAGATGCACTGTTAGCTAAATAAATCAACCACTGTAAAAATACTTAATAAACTTCCAACATTTTTAACTTGATCAAACTTCTAGTTACCTAATTGATTCAGTTATAAATTCACTTATACACAATAACGAAAAACAAATGAAAATGAAAAATGTTAAAAGAAAAAAAGGAAGTTATTATTAAATTCAAAAATATATTATAGTAGAGTACTAGTGATATAAATTTACATTCGTAAGATACTAAAATAAAATAAAAAATGAAAATAAAAGTGTAAAATACTTATGTCATATTTTCAAGGCACTTCAAAAGATGAACCGGCTCCCTAGTTCTATACGTCTATTTATTGTATTTATTCAGTTACTTTTATGTTGTTAATCTAGGAACTGGTTAAATTACTTCAATGCATTGTTAATGTTGGTTACCTCACCAAACTTCTCAGTTTTAATAAAACGCCTATTGATAAAGCTTTGTTGAGGCCTGGGTAGTTACTGGCATTTAATTTAATTTGCCACTTCAGTTCTAACTCCAAGAGTTTCAGGGAGTATGGACCACCTCTAGGGTTGTTATATAATCTATCTATGATCAAAAATTTAAACTTGTGGTCGGGGAAACACATAACATGCTTGGCCAATGCATTGTCGGCCTTCTTGTGGGTAACCGCATAGGTGTGTTCATAAATCCTATCCCTGAGTCTACGCTCAGTTTTACCCACATAGAAGGCAGCACAAAAGGAGCATTTGGCCAAATAGATGATACCTTTTGAATTACAATTGTATTTATCCCGTAATTTATAAGATACATTTCCCAATGTAAATATATTACTAACAAGTACATGTTTACACATGCTACAGGATTCACATTTAAACATCCCAGTTGACTTCCTCAACAAGTCGGGTTGAAACTTTAAAGAGTCCTTTAAGTTTAAACCATGCCTAAATGTCATCATAGGTTTATATCCTATTTTATTCATTAGGGATACGTTATTTTTAAACAAATTCCAATTTTTATTCAGTATGTTAATACATGCTGGACTCAATTTAACATAAGTTGTGGTAAACAAAATAACTCTATTTCTGTCAATCTTATGGATGTTAAATGGGTCTTCAGAGTTTATATCAATATTAAGACCAGAGTCAAACAATTGGTCAGATTGAACACCATTTAAAGAATCCAAATTATAACTTAATTGAACTCCATTTATATCTTCACTACTCAAGTTATTTATCAGGCTGTTAGGGCCTAAAGTTTGTATAGCCAATAAAGGCCTAAAATAGTTGTTTTCTCTCTTTGATTTAACCTCGGCTATCATTTCGTCAATGAGCTCAACCGGGTACTCTCTTTTTAAAAAAGCTGTTTTTAAGAAAATATATTCTTCTTTAAACTCATCCGGGCCGCTCTGACTAATTGCCCTTTAATAACAGCCTTCTTTTGGTGAAAAGGGTGGCAACTTGAGTAGTGGAGAAAGGTATTAGAATATGTTTTTTTACGATAGACCCTCGAAGTATAACTATTTAATTCTAAATTCTTAGATAACATTATATCCAGGTATGGTATAGTACAACTATCAAAAGTGTGAGTAAACTCCAAGAACTCAGTAGACTTGTTAAAAAGTCAACTAGGGAAGCAGCTGTTTGTTCATTACCTCTAACCAACATAAAAATGTCATCTAGGAATCTAGTATAGAACACAACTGATTCCTGGTACAAATCTGATTGAAAAACTAAATCTGATTCCCAAAAGGCCATTACTAGGTTTGCTACACTAGCTCCACACAGTGAGCCCATAGCAATACCTATTTTCTGGCTATAAAACAATGAGTCAAACATGAAAAAGTTGTAGGATAGAACCAGATCTAATAGCTCAGACACTAAATAAATTTCTTTTTTCGAAAGCTGGTATTTATACATCATAAGTGTGACCCATTCTATAGCAGTGTCTTGAGGAATACAAGTATATAAGTCCTTTACATCCACTGTTAAGAAGTTAAAGCCTCTATCAAATTTAAGTTTATTTATTTGGCTTAAAAAGGACCAGGAATCTTTACAAATTTGCTTTTCCTGAACAACTATTTTTTGTAGTGTGACATCTATTACTTTAGCACAAACATACAATGGTGATCCTCTACCATCCACCAAAGGTCTCATATAAGTCTTTATGGATCTTTGGGATCCCGAAAAAACTTGGGTAAATAGGAAATGAAGTAGATAAATAATTCAATAATTCGCTGTCAATATGTCCCTCAATAAACAAATCGTTGATACATGATTTGACCAAGTTATAAGCAGAGTTTACCTCTGACCTAGAACTTGTAGCATAAGAATCACTGTTGAGCAAAAGGCTCATTCTATGATTATAATCATCAATATCAAAAACAACCATACCACCCCCCTTATCTGGTTTACATAATCTGATTTTTTGTGAATGGACAAATTTAATTAGGTCCAATTCTTCAAGATTAATAGGAACTCCCCTTCTTTTATTAGCCAGAAATCTAAAATCTAACTCACAAAACATTTTCAAAAGTTTGTATAATGGGGTGGAGTGGTGGGTTGTAAGTACTAGGTATATTATACTCATGTACAGAACCTGTATTATTAATGTTACCAAATAAATATTGAAAATTTAAATTCCTAGTATATTTCTTAAGGTCCATAACCACCGACGTAATGTTGAAATTAGTGTAGGGGACATATGTTTGCCCTTTTGATAATAAGTCTACAAGGTCTTGAGACAATGGACAAGAAGAAAAATTATATACTTTGAAATCTTTGTTTTTATTGAGCATTATAATAGGTTTTAGTAGCTCAACAGAAGTATCTAAATCATCTAACAAACCCACTGAATCTTCCAAAGAAACAGTATTCAAATTTACTTTGTGTGTGTCAATGGAGGGGGACACTGGCTGACTAAAAAAATCATTACTTCCAGTTGCCTCCTCTATTGAAAATTTTTAGACCTTGTATTAAATTTATGTGTTGTTCTTTGTTGTTTTGGTCTTGCCCCATTAAATCCTGAATTAGGCATTACATTAGGGGCTGCCACAAAGTTACAATTATGTCTTTGGTTACAATTGTAACTATTCTTAGCATTATTCTGAAGTCTTTCACTTCTCCTAAGAGTAGGAAATTCAGTTTCATCATCCAGAAAATTACTGTCAAACTCATCATTATTAACAGTTTGGTCATTACACATACCATTTTCACAATTCATACATTCATTTGACACACGAGCGTTACAAGCATTACAAGCAATCTTAGCAGTGTTAACAGTAGATGGTCGTTGCCAAGCCTGGGCAGGGGAAGGCACAGAGTACACAGTGCCTTCCTTATATGCTTTAATATCTCTCTCCAGTTTCTTGGACTTATTAGCTTGTAATTTCAGTAAATGTTTGTCAATGCTTGAAATAGATCTAGAGTAATCAAACTTATATCTGAAAAACTCTGAATGGCTAGTGACCTGCTTGTCCAAGTCCAAAACTGTTTCAGTTAATTCAAGTCACAAAAAAAGAGTAATGTTTGATCATAAGATTAAGTAGTTCTACGCCTTGTTGCTCAAACAGTTGTAAAAGTTCTTTGTGGAAAGGGGACTGATTCACCAGTCCAGTAGGATATTGCATTCTACGCAGACCTTTTGGTATAATGTTAACATTAAGACATTCTTTAAAATAGGCAATTTCCAGCTGTGTCTTTTTGAGTTTTAACAATGAATTGTCTAAAGATTTTAAGTTACTTACAATGTCAGGCATATTTGCTGTGTCTTGGTTAAGAGCTCCATTTACTGTGCTGGAACAAATTTGTCCTGTTGAATTATTTCCAAAAACAAAGCAGTCTTTAATAATCGCTGCAAGTTTAGGTGAATTCCTGTTTAACCCGGGTAAATTATGTTCGCCACACGAGTTAACAGTTGAATTATTAGTTGGTATAGCACAAGGTTGAGAAACAGCGTTTAGGCATCTTTGCGACACTGTGTCTATATTTACTCACTTGCGCAGTAAGAGCTGGTGACCTTTGCCCTGGAGGTGGCGTACTGACATCGTCGACGTTAGTATTAGAACTGGAACCAGATTGTTCGTTATAAACGCAATTAATGCCATTCACGTTAGTGGAAGAAATTTTAACATCCATAAATTCTTTAAACAAGGGTTGATTGGAATCAACCTGATCCAATCGCTTACACAGTGCATCTATTTTACCCAAAAGAAGTCTTCTAAAGCTAAGTACCTGTTTGGTATCCTTTTTTCTTGCACTGACTGATGTCAGAAAAAGTTATTAATTGTCTTGCCTGTGGCAAGCAAATACCACACCGAGAATTCCACTCTTACTGCATCACTTGTTTAGGTGCAGACCACGATGTCCCCGTTGTCACTTCTGTGCTTTAACGCCAGAACTATCCATCATTGGGCCCTTATAGTAGCCAGATATTTTTGTCTGCAGTCCTCGAATTCCGATATGGCTTCGGTAAGCCATCCAACAGCAGATCTTCCAAAAAAACATAAAGACAGAGACAGACAGCACAGGTCCGAACCTACCGACGACGCTTCCGTTAAGCTTGTCGTTGGGCCTCTGGTACTCAGTGAGGTGCTTTCACAGCCCCTGATGCCCGCTTCAGTTGATTCGGAGGCTGCTACCGAGACCCTTTCAAAGTCTGGTATGCTGCAAAACTCTTTTTCGTCGAAGGATCCTGCGGGCGTCTCTACCTTGGATGGGTCCAGAGTCACTGAGCAGGCACCGGCTTCCAATTAAGTCCTTCGTACCACTGAATCTTGACACAAACCGACGTCATCTTTCGCAACTACCATTCTTTCGAAAACAACAGAGTTCTTTAGGCCCAGGGTTCGAACCACACCCAAGAAACCAACTACCCACACTCAGGTGCCTGCTACCTTGCCTCAGACTCAAATGCTTAAAATGGCAAAAGACCTTATCATGCTGAACAGGGGAAGCCAAGCTACCCCCTCAAAAAGGAAATGGGATCTGCCCCCAGTAGTTTTGTCTTAAGAGTCAGATGAATCTGATGCATCTGACTATGAAGACATGCAACCCTTCTCCACTTATGAGGATTCTGATGCAGAGGACTCCATTCCTTCAGCCTCTCCCCCAGAGAATTTTTCCTTTGGGGAAACCTTGCATAGTTTAGAGGAGCATTTCCAATGGGAGAGTCAGGGCTACCCATAGTCTAAAAAGAGACTCTGGGAATTCCTAGACCTTCCGTATCACAGACCCTTGGCCATCCCCCCAGTCCTGGATGTGGTGGATGATGTTTTCCTTGAATCCAGCTTGACTCCTGACGCCCTACCTCCTGCTCCCAGAAAACCAGACAGGTACTACAGAGTCCCTGACTCTCACAAATATCTTTTTAAAAATCCTACAGCTGACCCTGAGGTCATTTCTCAAGGGCCTAAAGGGAATAAAGCAACCTTTGTTAAGAATCCCACCCCCTCAGACAGGGATTCCCGAGCATTGGGCTGATTGGGTAAAAAAGTATACACCCCAGCTACTCTTTCTATCAGGGCACTAAATTGTCAGTTCCATATGCTTAAATATCAGCAACATACTTTGGAACTCCTTAAACAAAAAATCTCTACCTTTCCTGCTTGGGCAGAATCTAAAGATTTACAAGACTTAATGCATTCTGCAAGTCAAGTAACTGAACACACTTTGCACTGTGGTTTTGACTCCCTAGAAGCTTCTTGCAGGGCAACAGTCACTGGATCTGTCATTAGAAGACATGCATGGCTTAAGAAACAAACCCTGCCAGACCATGTCAAATCTAAATTGTTGGATGCCCCCCTTGCACAAAGATAACTTATTTGGCACTAAGGCAGAAGAGGTCTTAAAAAAGATGGAAGAAAAAGCAAAATCTATGCAAACAGTTAGATTTCTTACAGGTCCAGCCCCCTAGGTTCAGTAGGTGTTGTCTTTCCAAGCACTGGTCCTTTTCTACTCCGAGTAAACAGGCCCAGCTTAGGCCCCGTGGAAGCAGACCCCCCCCCCCCCAAACAGCAGCCTCAGGGAATGTAGAGATCTAAGCAGTGGACTACCTCCACTTCAAAACCAGGGAGTTCTAAGCCACCCCCTTATGGTAAGAACTCACAATGACTCACCTCCCCCCGACTTCCCCTCTGCCCACCGTCATTTGCCCCTAGGAAGAAAACTCTCCTTTCACTCAAGTATCTGTGCCACCATTACCAAGGACCAATGGGTTCTGAACCTTGTCTCTCAGGTATACAAATTCTCCTTCCACACCTTTTCAACCCCAAAAGGGTTCCCAGATCTACCCACCAAATCAGTGGGCAGAGGCTCAAAAGCAAATCCATTCTCTGCTGTTTTTGAGGGCAGTAGAGCAAGTTCCTGCAAAACAGATAGGCCAAGGTTTCTACTCCAGACTTTTTTCTGGTGCCCAGAAAAGAGGGCACCTGGCCGCCCCATCCTCGATCTAGCCATTCTAAACACCTTCCTGGTGCTCCCAAAATTCAGAATGCTCACCCTCCAACAGCTGCTACCCATGCTGTCCAAGGACACCTGGCTTAGCCACCCTGGATCTAAAAGAGGCCTACCTCTACATTCCTATCAGGAAATCATGCAGAAAATATCTCCACTTCAGGGCAGGATCTCAACTACTGCTCCCAAAGCTTTCACAAAAAGCCTGGCTCCGGCCATTGCCTTTTTCAGGCAAAGAACTACTCAGATTTACTCCTACTTAGACGGCTGCCTTATTCAGGCAGACAGCCAAGAAAAGCTGCTCAAGCACCTGGCCTTTGTAAAGAACCTACTAACCTCCCTAGGGTACGCAATCAATGAAAATAAATCAAAACGGGTGCCCACCTAAGGGATAATCTTCCTGGGAGCAAGTCTGGACACAACATCCCAGTTGGCATACCTTACACCAGATAAACAAATTTTCCTGTCAGCCTACTTCTCTCCGTTGACCAACAGGACCCAGCTTTCTGCAAGGAAAATCCTGCAAGCTCTGAGGTTCATGGCATCTTGCATTCTCCTCATTCTATATGCCAGACTGCATATGAGGAAACTTCAGTGGTACTTAGAGCCTTTGGTGTCAACACTCAAGACCTGGAAACTCTTCTACCTATATTCCTTGCCTCCAAAAATAATTTCTTTGTTGGGCAACAGCATGCTCCCACAACATGGGACTGCCCTTTTCCCCACCCTCCGCCACCCAGATCCTAACCACAGAAGCATCACACTACGCTTGGGGTGCACACCTGGACAGCAGGTGCATACAGGGCCAATGGAGCCCTCAGCAGTTCCCCCTTCACATCAATCTGAAAGAGATGATGGCTGTGCAGAACACCTTGACAGCTTTCAAACCCTTTCTTTCTCCAGGGGTTCTCCTGATCAAAACAGACAACACCACTGTGATGTGACACATCAACAAACAGGGAGGGACTCACTCTTACCCTCTATGCAGGCTGGCCATGACCCTTTGGCTCACAGCCTCTTCCATGCAACTACACTTGTTAGTACAATACCTAACAGGCTCTCTCAACTCCCTGGCAGACCAGTTAAGCAGAAACCTTATGGATCCACATGAGTGGTAGCGCAACAGAAGTACCTTCACCCTAATAACTCAGAAATGGGGAACCCTGAAGGTCGACCTCTTTGCCTCCCACACCCATCATCATCTCAGCAAATTCTGCACCAGGGAGTATCACTGCATAGCATGGAAAGTGGATGACCTGGGCCAACCTATCGGTCTATGCCTTTCCTCCCCTTCCTCTTATCCCCAGGGTACTGCTCAAAATAGGAGGAAAAGCCAAGGACAATTCTTATAGCTCCAGACTGGCGCCAACAGCACTGGTACCCCTTGCTGCACAGCCTGTCCCCGCTGCCTCCATGGCATCTTCCTCAGATTCCAAACCTACTAACCCAGAAGGAACGGGAATTCATGCATCCCCAATTGCAGACACTCAATTTGGCAGCTTGGCTTATTCCCTAACCCCGAATCAATCTGCCATCTTGAGTAAACAGATTCTGGATGTTATCTGTAAGGCCAGATTCCCTAGCACCAGAAAGTCTTATGCAGATAAATGGAAAAGGTTCTGCACCTGGATCCAGGCTAAGGAGGCCAATACTGCACAGCCCTCCATCCCTCTCATCCTGGATTACTTAGCTGACCTACTACACAGTGGTCTGTCTTTTTCCTCTATAAAAACTCATGCCTCTGCTATTTCTGCTCACTTTCCCACTGAGCAGCCACTTTTCTCACACTCATTGATCAAACAGTTCCTCAGAGGGTCTAGTAATTTGAGCCCCCCCCCCCCCAGAAGGTCCCCAACACCGACTTGGGACCTTAACTTTGTCTTGGAAAAGCTCACCCTGCCTCCTTTCGAACCAGCTTCTTCTGCAAAGCTAATATTTTTCTCCTGGAAGACAGCCTTCCTTCTGGCCATCACTTCAGCTAGAAGAGTCTCTGAGCCACAAGCACTCATGGCTGTGGAACCCTTCACCATCTTCCATGCAGACCAGGTATCCTTCAGAACTAACCCATCCTTCATGCCCAAGGTGGTGTCCAGTGTGGCCCTCAACCAATCCATTCATCTGCCCACCTTCTTTTGTAATCCGCAGAACAAGGGGGAAAGGATTCTTCACTCTCTAGATGTGCACAGACAACTCAGATTATATCTGGACATTTCTAAATCATTCAGAAAGTCTGATCAATTGCTGGTTAGTGTTTCTACAGAGGCAGAAAGCAAAGCCAAATCCAAGCAAACCATTTCCAAATGAATAGTACACTGCATCCATTTCTGCTACAAACATCATGGAAAGCCTCCCCCCAAGGGGGTCAGGACACACTTCACCAGAGCAGCCTCCACCTCTGCAGCTTTCCTACGAGGAAACCCCACCAGGGACATCCTTGAAGCTGCCACCTGGACATTGTTTCACACTTTTACCAAGCATTACCACCTGCCTTTCTTCTCCAAATCCAGGGCAGGGTTTACCTCTGCAGTCTTGCAGGGCATCCTAGCCAGCCCCTAGTTTACTTCACTGCCTCCACCCATTTCCTTAGCTTTGGGAATCTACCCAAATGTGATGACTGCAGCAGTGAAACACGAAGAACGTACTACAGTTGTGTACACTTACAATAAATGTAGATATTCAAGTGTATTCACTGTTGCAGTCTTGGTTTCCCTCCCTCCATCCCCCTTTATTCTCTTTTTTACCTTACAAGGGACATAATGGTATTTATTTTCCACTGGTGGGGGAGGTTCCACCAGAACCTGGCCTACTTTTGGGGCTCCTGAGAGGTTAGGGAAAGAAAACCTGATGTAATGGTGTCAGCTGCCTTACTTTATACTAACGACCTGACAGTCCTCAAACAACAGCAACTGATGCAGAAATACTAAGCCTCTGGTATTCAGGCCGGCCGAGGGCTACCCTGGCAGAGATAACCCAAATGTGATGACTAAAGCAGAAAATAAACTTGAATATCTACATTTATGGTAAGTGTACAAAACTGTACTTTCTGTTGGGTATGACGAGATCTGCACATTTGTGTACGTGTTCGTACAGTGCATTGGTGTATGATTCGGTGGTCATGCAGCTATTCTCCATTTGCATGGGTGCCATGAAGTTAGCCACCTCAGTTTTTAGGAGCCCAAAGTTAGCTTTGGAAAAGTTTTTCATGGTGGTTACCTTTGCGGGGGGGAGTTACAAGGTGATTAATTTTTGGTTGGCTCTAACCACGGAGGAGTTGATTGGTGTAGAGCAATGATCGTCCATGTTAATAATGACCAGGTCAAGGATGTTGCTACTTCTAGTGGGGATAAGAAGGAGCTGGTCCAGGGCATTGGAATTAATGAATTCCAAGAAACGTTGGGCAAGTGTATTGGTACACGAGTAGTTTTCCCAGTTAATGGAGGGGGTAGTTGAAGTCGCCCAGTATGAGAGTGTTAGGTTGGACCTTAATATTCTCCAGGGTGTTTAGAACTGTGGAGTGTGAGTCTTGGGACATGGTTGGGGACCTATAGCAGACTACTACCTGAATCGCTGTCTTACCCAATGTTAGCTGCACCTGAAATATCTCTGATGCGTTATGTTGGGCTACCATTCTGGAGGTGTATGCATCCTTTATGAATATGGAAATGCCACCGCCTTTGGAGCTTCGATCCAAGTTCTGGGGCTGAAAGATTTGGAATGAGTTATAGCCTGGTAGTGCTGGGGTGCTTTCTGGTGCCTTGAACCGGCTCTCTGTTACAGCATAAATGTCGATGTTCAACATTTTAAGGAGTGCTTCGAACGAGTGCATTTTGAAATTTAGACTTCTAGTGTTGAGCAGCATGACCCTCAGATTGCATTTGTTTGTAGCTATTACGGTGGTAATTCAGTCTTTTGAACACTGCCTAAAAAAGGCACTATAGGGGCGGCAAGAGCCTTGGCTAGTCGCCAAAAGCCCAGAGATGACATATGCAGGCTATCTGTGACACAGCATCGAGGTCTGTCAATCATGTTATCCCAGGCAGACAGTTAATGGATCCCCTTAGAATGACACCAGAAACTTGACCATTGTTGAAATCAATCATTTTCTGCTTGTACTGTGGTATTATTCTGGGTGATGGTAGGATGCTGCTCACGGTTAGGGTCATATCCACCTGGGCTACATAATCTGAGAGCTCCTCCATATCTTTTTTCATGTAGTCCAGGGAGGTATGTCTCAGGTCATTCACACCCACATGTACAATGAGAGAGCCATATTTGTACCTGTTGTTGAGGGACCTGAGTGCATGTGTTATGTGGCGGATCCTGGCATCTGACAGGCAGCTGACTGTTACTTTCTCCTTATTCAACCTAGTGAGTGGGACAACAGTGTGCCTCACTATTGAGTCAACTATGACTACCGTGTTGGGCATGCTGTTTTGCTTTAGGGTCTGTGGTTGAGTGGCACACTGTTTAGGAGAGTTATGTGTCTTGTGATTAGAGTTGTGTTGTGGTGGTCAAGTGCATTTCTGCCTTAGAGGTCTCTGTTGTTTGGATAGATTTTTATTGAGTGTGTGGTGTGTTTTATTTTGAAGGCAGTGCTGATGTGTGTTCTGGAAGGCTGTGTGTTCCATGTAGTGTGGTTCATGTGTTGACCTTCTCCTCTTGACCAGCTATTTTGTTCTTGGCTGGATAGTGCGTGGCTTCCAATTTGGATATATAAGTGCATCTCTCGCAAGTCTGATAGTTGGGGAGGTAAGATGAGAGGGTTGTCTGTGTACATGAGGCAATTGCTACATTGCCTCAGGATGCCCACGTTCACCAGTTTAATAAGAGAAAGCAGAGGGAACTGACCTTTAGACATACCTGGAAGGGTGGGCATTAATAAGTATTGGAGCTGTTTCCTTGTAGAACTTTAGTGCTGGTAGCACTTTTGTGTACTACAATAATTGCTACAAGACGTCTGGTAACGTGCTAGACTAATAAGCTAGTAAAAGTGCAGTAGAAGAGAAAACTAGCAGATCTAGGAGAAAAATTGAAGAGCAGACTTTGGCACTGCTCTGAAGCTTTCAAGTAGTCCTGGATACAGCAAATCTGTATCTGGACTAGACTAGTTGTAGTAAGGGTGGGAAACAAGTGCAAATGTGGGATTTTAAATCAGAAAGTTAAAATAGATGGAAAAACTGTCCAAAAGACCAGTAAACTACAATTTCTGGGCCAGAAATCACTCCCAATGATAAGCTAGAAAACTTCCCTCCAACATAGAAAGGCTTGGGGGTCTCAGAAGGTTACAAACATTCCTGGATACAGCAAATCTGTATCTGGACTAGACTAGTTACAGGAAAGGCAGGAAACAAGCTTAGAATTTTTTTTGTAAAGTGGAAAAGGAGAAACAGAAGATAATTCAAGGTTAAGGACCTAAATGGCTTGCCCTTCTCAAATGTTCTCTCTCTATTAGGTGGAATGAACTAGTGACACTAGACTGGGATAGAGCTGGGATACAGCTGAACAGATGGGACTGGTAGGAATGTCTGAAGTCAAAATATGATCTCACTGTACTCGGTTGAGTGAGCAAGTGAGATAGACCCAAGAGTAGTGTTCAAACACAAATTTACAGGCAGGGTGGGCAATTCCAAAGCCACCAAGATTAATACCAAAACAAGAACAGGGAGGGAGGGCAGGGAAACTAACTGCAGAGAGAGAGAGAGAGAGAGAGACCACAGTATTCTATGAAACGATTAAATATAAAAATAAGTAACTGCAGAGAGAGAGACGGACCACAATATTCAATGAAACAATTAAATGGACAGAAAAATAAAATGCAGTACAATCTTTAACACTGCAAGTTTAACACAGCTAGTAATGCAGTTGATTGTAGGTATATAGCAAAAAGCCAAACAGCTTTGATATTGAGTAGTAATAAATTCAAAAATATGTGACCAACACTTGTAAGTACAGAGAGACATTCTAGGCTAAGAGTTTAACATTGAATATCAATGAAGTGAAACACAATAACCCCCACTTACTGCAGAGAGAGAGCATAGTATTCTATGAATTTGTTGTTAATAGCAGTCTGCATTTAAAGTGGATTGTTGAGAGACAGCCTTACAAGACTCTCTGCAAATATATAGAGCTGAGTATATTTTTTTGTATTATTCTGTATTATAGAGCTAAATTGTTACTTAAATATCTGTTGTCTTACTGTTCTGCAAATATACAGATATCAGTATATATTTTTTTTTGGTTATAATTTGCACTGTGATTCCTCATATCTATCTCTGTTGAAACTGTCTTCCCCACCCTGTTCTTGGTTGTAGTTTAAATTTGGTGGCTTTTGCAGTGCCTGCCCCACTATAGATTTGATCTAGGACACTCCCCCAGTCCCATCTCTTTACCGCATTCTACCTAATAAACCCTTTCTGCACCTGCTTTTAGTCCTTTTTAATTTAATTACATTTTTTCAAACTGTGTGTGGACTAATATTGCTACATACTCACGTGTGCCAGCTTGCACTGCATGTGAATTGTTTTTACTACTGTTTTTGCTACTTTTCTGAAAAAAAAAAATCTGCTTTTACTGCATTTGTGTTTCTTCCTACTTTATTTTGCTTTTGCGTCATCTTAAAAGTACTCAGTTGTATTTATTACTGCTTGATGTAACTTATTCTAAGCCTTTTAGTTTACGCACTTGGGCTTCAGACCAGTTGTTTTACATTAAGTAGGTTTGTGGTCTGCACAGTAGTGGCAGAACAGGTAGCTTACATCCTTCTAAGTTGGGAACTGCTGATTGAGGGCTCAGTGTCTGTTATTCTAAAAGTGTATTAATTCTGGTTTAAGCACTTGGGCTTCAGGCCAGTTATTTTACATTAAAAGGGTTCGTGGTCTGCACTCTTGTGGGAGGAGATGCTGGACTCTGCCCTTCTGAGCTGGGAATTTCTGGTTAAATGCTTATAGTGCCTGCATATTTGAACTGCTTCTTACTGAAATAGTACACCTTGTTTGCTGTAGCGTAGACTAGATCCAGGCCTGCTGAATCTAGCTTTGTTTGTATAACTTGAGCACTAATCCAGGCATTCTTTAAAGTATTCAATTGTATTTACTACTGCTTGGTAATAACTTGATTAAAGTGTAGCTATCATTCTAAGTCTTTTGGATTAAGCACTTGGGCTTCAGACCAGTTGTTTTACATTAGGAAGGTGTGTGGCCTGCACTGTGGTGGCAGGACAGGTAGCTTACATCCTTCTAAGTTGGGAACTGCTGATTGAAGGCTCAGTGTCTGTTATTCTAAAAGTGTATTAGTTCTGGTTTAAGCACTTGGGCTTCAGGCCAGTTATTTTACATTAAGAAGGTTCGTGGTCTGCACTCTTGTGGGAGGAGAGGCTGGACTCTGCCCTTCTGAGCTGGGAATTTCTGGTTAAAGGCTTATAGTGCCTGCATATTTAAACTGTTTCTTACTGAAATTGGTACACCTTGTTTGCTGTACCATAGATTAGATCCAGGCCTGCTGAATCTAGCTTTGTTTGTATGCTTGTTGTATGTTTGCTTGTTATTTCCCTGAAACGCTAATACCACCTAAAACGTGGCTTTTCAGCACTTCTGTGGATCCCTAGTGATATCTGCATTGCTTACTGTACTTATTTCCTTGTTTCACTTAAAAGAAAGTTACTGTTTGTCGTTTTTGCATTTAAGTTACCTGTAACACATTGCATTTAAGTTACCTGGCACTTGCTCACTAAAGCAATTATATAAGTCAGCACTAAAAAATTAAAAGCACTACACCCTCACAAACTCCCCTTGAGTACCTTGTTCCCATTGGCCCTTTTTTTCAATTATAAAGGAATTCCCAATACTATTCTAGCATGTCCAAAGGTCAGTTGTCAATCTCCTCTCCGGTCCAGCTGGTGAATCTGGGAATCTTGAGGCAATGTTACAACTGCCTCATGTACACAGACAACCCTCTCCTCCTCCCAACAAATTCCAACACATGTGAGAGATGCATCCATATAGCCAAACTGGAGGCTAAGCGCTCTCAACTCAGTACTGGCGTAACCAGTCAGGAGGAGAAGGAAACCACACTCACTACAATTGCAGTCTCACATAAACCTACCACGACAGCAAACCAAACACATAAACACACAGAAACATACTCGGAGGCTCTAAATAAAAATCTTCCTAAGCAATAGAGACCTCCAAAGCAGACACCCAAGCAACCTCTACCCCAAAACAAAACACGTGCAACACATAGCTCACAAAGCCAGTGTGCCGAACAGTCACAGCCCTTAAGGCTAAACAACACACCTGATACACTTGTAATAGGTGACTCTATCGTCAGGCACACTGACGTCCCGCTCACCAGGCTGAACAAGGAGAAGGTCACTGTGAGCTGCCTGTCGGGCGCTAGGGTCCGCCACATAACACAAGCACTCAGGCCACTCCAAGGCAAGTACAAATATGACTCCGTCATTGTCCATGCTGGTGTGAATGACCTGAGACGTACCTCCCTGGATTACATGAAATGAGACATAGAGGAGCTCTCTGAGCATGTGGCCCAGGCCGGTATGACCCTGACCTTGAGTAACATCTTACCCCCACCAAGAATGATGCCACAATATGAAGACAAGATGATCAATTTCAACAATTGGCTTTAGTATTGGTGTCATTCAAAGGGGATCCAGTGCCTGTCAGCCTGGGATGACATGCTCAACAAGCCACGATGCTTCGCTTGGGACGGCTTGCACCTGTCACCCCTGGGCTTTCGGATATTGGCAAAGGCTCTTGCTACCCCATAGTGCCTTTTTTAGGCAAGGCTCAAAAGACAAACCCACCTCCATAGGTATCACAAGGGATAAGAAACTAAGAGTAATGCTACTCAATGCCAGAAATCTAAAC
This sequence comes from Protopterus annectens, assembly GCF_019279795.1. Classification (NCBI taxonomy): domain Eukaryota; kingdom Metazoa; phylum Chordata; order Ceratodontiformes; family Protopteridae; genus Protopterus; species Protopterus annectens. The sequence continues at coordinate 1,165,867,098 of NC_056728.1, read as the reverse complement.
CTCAAGATGCACGCACTCAAAACTCTCCTTAGCATGGAGAACATCGATATCTGTGCAGTAACGGAGACCTAGGTTCAAGGCTCCCGAGAGCACCCCAGCACTACCAGGTTATACCTCATACCATGCTTTTCGGCCCCAAAACTTGGGCTGAACCACAAAAGGAGGGGGAGTATCAATATTCGTCAAAGATACCCACGCCTCCAGGTTGGTGGCACAGCACGAAGCATCAGAGACTATCCATGTGCAACTAACAGTGGGTAGGGCTGCCTTCCAGTTTATAGCCTGCTACAGACCATCCTCCCAAACCCAGGAACCCCACACGGCCTTCCTGAGAACACTGGAAAATATGAAGGTCTCTCCAAACACCATTATATTGGGCGACTTCAACTACCCAAACATAGACTGGGAGCATTACTCTAGCTCCGACACCCTAGCCCAAAGGTTCCTAGAATTTATAAACTCAAATGCTATGGAACAACTTGTTACCACTCCCACAAGAGGGGACAACATACTGGACCAGATCATCACCAACATGGGGACTCTATGCTCCAGACCAGAAGTGTATCCCTCAGTGGTAAGATCAGACCATAAAGTAATCTCACTGGATATTCACATCCGACCCCAACTCCTGCCCAGAAAACCACAGTGAAAAACTTCTCTAAAGCAAATTTCACACTCCTCAAAACCGAGGTGGAATCCTTCAAAGCCCCCGGCCTGTGGAAAATATGGCCCAGACCGCAGAATCCTTTGTAAATGCATTCTATGAACACCTTCAGGAATGCATGGATCATGCAATCCCAAATAAAACCAAGACCCAATCCTCTAAAGGCAGACGCCCTGTCTGGTGGACCCCAGCCATAAACAAACTATACAATAGAAGGAGGAAGCTACTAAATGATGGAGCAAAATCCCAAAAAGGGAAGGCATCTCTGATCAGTATTTGCAAAAAACTACGGGCACTCATAAAATCGTCTAAGGCCAGCTTCGAGAGTTAGTTGCACAGGACACTAAGGATAATCACAAGGCTTTCTTTAGTTATGTTAGGAACCTGGGTGGGAATTCTCAGATATGCTCAGAATTAGTCCAAAATGACAAAAAATACACCGAACCCACAGACATTGCCAACATCCTAGCTGACAGGTTCAGCGCAAACTTCTCCCCCCCACCAAAAGGGCAAATATCTATCCCAGCAGAGTGCTGCCCCCCTGACATCTCAGATGCTCAGGTAAGAGCCGCCCTCTTCAAAGCAAAAAACAGCATCAATGGGACCAGACGGTGTCCCGGGCTGCATCCTACATGAACTCCAAGAAGAGCTAAACCTAAACATAAAACTACTGTTCAATCTCAGCCTTACTACAGGATATGTACCCAAAGAGTGGCGTACAGCAACAGTTGTCCCTCTCCACAAAGGTGGTGCCTCAACGGATCCTGGAAACTATCGCCCCATAAGCCTGATCAGCTTGGTCTGCAAAGCTATGGAAAGGATCATCATGGACCTCATAAATAAAGATATTGGGGACCTACAGACACTGGATCCTACCCAGTTCGGCTTTGTTAAGGGCAGTTCCTGACTCTTAAACCTGGTTGATTTCTTTGAAACAGTCACCAAGGCCATTGATGAGGGGAAGGTGGTCCACACAGCCTACCTGGACCTCGCAAAAGTCTTCGATACAATACCCCACTCGGGCATTATAGATAAGCTCACCAGCTTAAATATAAACCCCTATGTCACTAGATGGGTTGCAAACTGGCTCAAGGACAGAACCCACATGGTTAGAATTGCTGGAGCCATGTCAGACTCCAAACCAGTTACAAGTGGCGTCCCACAAGGCTCAGTCCTGGGACCTCTCTTGTTCGGTATATATTTCTCGGAGGTACAGGCCAACACGGAAGGACTGTGGCTGACCAAGTTCGCAGATGGATGCAAACTGGGCACCATAATAGACTCTCCAGCCGACACAAGCATCCTCCAAAAAGGGCCTCATAGAAACAGACAACTGGTGCCAGAGCCATGGCCTCAAGCTAAATGCCAAAAAGTGTATAGTCATCCCCTTTGGCAAAAACAAAGTGCCCACAAATTACCACATAGGTGGTAATCCATTAAGTACAGAAGAAGTAATTAGGGACCTGGGGACCCAAGTTGATAGTAGTCTCTCATTTGACAACCACATGGCCAAAGTGGTTAGAAAAACATTTTATATAGCCCACCTAATCATGAAGGGATTCACATCTAGATCAGGAGAGGTCATCGTGCCTCTTTACTCATCCCTCATCAGGCCCATAATTGAGTACAATGCCCCTTTTGGGATGTACCTTACCAGACACCTGCAGCAACTGGAAAGACCCCAAAAGTACCTCACCAAGAGGATCAAAGGGCTCAAACAGATGCCATAGGCTGCCCGGTTAAAGAAACTCCAGCTCTACTCAGTGGCATACCGCCTTTTCAGGGGCGATCTGTGCCTGACGTATAAAGCCATGTCCAACCCGGAATTAATGGACATGCTGCACCTCAGAAAATCCAAATCCCATCGAGCTACGCGCTCGAGAGACTTGAACCTCAGCATTGAAATAAATAGGACATGCTGGAGGGACAGATTCATAACCTAGAGGCTCCCTTCACTCTGGAATAAAATCCCAGTCCAGGTAAGGCAGAGTCCCTCATTGACTCTCTTCAAGAGGAATCTTGATGAGTGGATGGGAGATCCTAGGTTTAACCCGGGTATCACTTCTGTGTCACTGTTAGACAGAGGCACAGTATACTAACCTCAAAAAAGGGCATAGCAAAATTAATTTAAAATGGGTGGCGAAAACCATACACATTCTGGCTAGGCTTATAAATGCCCTAGGGCAGATAGCCTAGTATAAACCTATGAACAAATAAATAGAAAAATAAATAACTGCAGAGAGACATAGACCGCAATATTCAATGAAGCAATTAGATAGAAAAATAAAATGATTGTAGGTATATAGCAGAAAGCCAGACAACTCTGATATTGAACAATAATAAATTCAAATGTCAGGGATAGGAGGGGATTATGAGTAATGGGATGAGCCTGAACTCTGGCCGAAGTCAGATTTAAGGTCTGATCCAAAGGTCATACATTGAGGAAGGAAGCAGACAACACAGACCTATCATTCTGGTAAGTACATACCTTTTGATGTTACGTTGTCCTGTCTCCATCTTCATTCTTGCTGGTTGGGTTCGGAACTGAGCATCGGTTCCAATTCGGCCTTTACTAAAGCTCGAGAGCTTCCACTGGCTCGAGGCTATACCCTAACCCATCATGCCTAGGGAATTTTACCCAGATCTCGTTTGCCGCTAAACTAGATCGGGTTGCTTCCTACTAGGCTCCAGGCCAAGTAGGAAAGTTCATCTGTTTTTGGTTGTTAGTCGTTTTTCTACTTTTTGAGAAAAGATAGTGTTGGTTTACCTCTAATCTGTCAAATTTGCTCAATTTGCTGTGCATTGTGTGTTGCTGGCCATCGTCTTTCATTAGGCCTTTCTCCTACCCATGCTCCTTTTTTACCAGAGATTTTGTGAAAATTTTGTTGTCATTTCTACCTATAATTTCACAAGGAGTTCATTTAAGGTAGAGAGGACTCATTGAATCAGCCCTTTGACATTTAGAGGGCTTTCCCTTTCTTGTCCTATTCCTCTTATTTGGGAGTTGTCGTTTAAGTTAGAGACTTCTCCTTTTACCAGAGGAGATTGTTGTTTAAGTCAGAGACTTCTCTGGTCCCCCTTCTACAGTTTTGGTGTGTGTTCCTGTTGGTTGCTTGTTTTATATATATTAAAAAAACAAACAAAAAAAAAAAAAAATTAAAGAAAGTTTAGTTCTTTAGTGTAAGTTTTTTTTTTTTGGTATAGTTAAGTTGGTTTTCTCGTAGTTTAAAAACTGACAGTCAAGTCTAAGGATGGTAAAGAACCGAAGCCTTCTGGCTTCAAAAAGTGTGATTGATGTAGCCAGAAAATGTCCTTAACAGATGAACACACCAGCTGAGTATACTGTTTGGGTGCTGTCCACCTGCAGGAATCTTGTGTTTTGTTATGGTTTTACCTGTAGAGTTTTGCAAGAGAAAAAAAATATCAGCTCATTGTTAGGGGACTTCTCAAAGTCCCTTTCTCTGAGGCTATTGAACGAAAACAGAGTTCACCAGTATCAGACAAATCTTTAAAAAGAGCTTCTTCCTCAGCACCAGTGTCTGAACCAGCGAAGAAGCAGGCAAAAGAAGCGACCGAGGACGTGAAGGCTTTTGGGCCTAAAAAATCTCTCTCTTCGGCTCCACTGACTTTCACCCATACTACAGTCAACAAGATCCTCTGCTCCATCCTCTCAGTCATTCAGGAGCTTATCCGACGACATAGAGCAGGTGGTTGAGACTACTACGGACACCAGCACTAGCCAAGATCCTGTCGAGCCCTCCCAGACTGGAGTCTGCTTCGACAACCATCATTACCCCCTTGACAATTCCTCCTCCAACTTAAGGGTCAGCTTCAGAGCCAGCGGGCTTGGATTTGATAGAAGTGGAACCGTTGGGACCGAGATCTGATCCAGGATCTTCTATCCCAATTTCCACTCCGACTTCCTCGGTGCCATCCTATGGCGAAGAGTCTAGAGGCCGATGCTCCCCCAACGGGTCCGGAGAGGAGGGTCGGGTCAGACAGCTGTCTGATCAGAATCTACCTCTCGGAGCCTTGGTGCAGGTCAGTTCAGTGCTTACATTGGCTTCTGAGCCTACAGCCTTGATTTGGGTGCAGTTTCCTGGTTCTTCGGAGTTGGGAGCTCCCTCGGAACAGAATTGTGGTGCCTTCAAGGTCATGAGGAGTGTGCTGTCACCCCAGTCAGCTCCACTCTTGGATCCAAGTTCTCTTTGCCCAAAAGTGCCCGAGTCTGCCCTCTTTACCATTCCTCCCCCCCAGGTGTAGAGCCCAAAGTCCCAGGATGCCCCAGTGGGCGTAACAGTCTCTTCCGAAACCTCTCCAGAGTATTCCTCTGAAGAGGACTTGTAAGAGGAAACATCTATACTCCCCTGAGGAGTCTTGTCACTTCAGACACGGACTTGGATGATTCAGAAGAGAGTCCCTATGGTCACCCTCTGAGGATGACTCTTCTGCAGACATCCTAGAGATCCTTAAACAGAGAAGTGGCTGGAAACCCATCAACCCTTCTGAGGATGAGTCTCTTGTACCTGGAGGCTTTCGGGTCTCACTCCTCAAACTCTTGAGTTACGCCGCCTTTCAACCAGCTCCTTAACATAGTCAGTCGAAAGGGGTGGGGCTCTCCAGAATCTGTGGAACCCATTCTGAGGGGGCCCAACAAGTTCATTACTGCTCCCTCTGACAAGGAATTTTTGTCCAAACATGTCCCAGTAGATGCTATGGTAGTGGTGGGAGCCACCAATAAGGAATTGTCTTGAGACTTCCACTTCTGTCTATTCACCGAATAAAGAATCTCGCACGATGGACAGATGTGGAAAGAGTATGTTCTCATCAGCAGCTTTTGCATTCAGGTCGCTGAATTATTTGTTTTATTTTACTAGACTTCAGAGGGATCTCCTGAAGGAGTTAGGTGATACCCTCCAAGGCTCTACAGCTGCTGGGGTTTCAGATAAGGTGACCACTCAGCTTGCTACCTTAAACTCTGTAATTAACTCTTCAATGCAGCTTATATCTTATACGGCCGACGGAGCGAGTAGGGCGGCAGGTATAGGAATCTCCCTAAGAAGGCACTCCTGGATGTGCTTATGTGAGATCGTAGAGCCCTTCGAGTCTTCCTTTATCAACCTCCCCCACTTTCAACGGCTTGTCTTTGATCGGCCCAAAGGTGAAAGAAACTCTGACCAGGTGCGAGCAGGAGGGTAAGATTCTTCCTGCAGTGGGAGTACATTTTTCCCTCCCTACCAGGCCTTATCCCAAGTGCCAGAAGGGAGGAAAGCTGTGGTTCCATAAGTCCCAAAGAGTTTTCCCAGAGGCATGTGCTGACTCTTCCCCCAGGGGCAGAGGGGGAAACAACAGGAGATGCCGACCTTGTGGCAGAGGGGGTCTGCAAAACCAGAGCGACAGAGATACGTTCTGTAGTAGGCCCTTCCAGCGCTCCTGAAAGGAGGTCCTGTCTGTCCACCTCTGGAGGCAGTTGGGGCTCAGTTGTCAATGTACCAAAACGCTTGGCTAAATATTACACAAAACAAATGGGTACGGATAATAATATCCAGTGGCTATAAACTTCGCTTTCTCTTCCCCCTCTCTTAGAAAAAAGATGAATCCCAGATGTTCCATCCAGCCAGAGGGATCAGGTAACCCTAGAAATTCAAAGGTTGCTAAGAAAAAGAGTCATCCAAAATGTCCCCCCAGACCAAATTTGATCCAGAACTTACTTGAGGTTCTTTTTGTTCCAAAAAAGACAGGGGACAGGAGGCCCATTTTGGATCTCAGCAGGCTGAACAAGTCCGTAAAAAAAATCAACGTTCCGGATGGTAACGCTTCAGTCAATACTTCCCTTTTTGGGAAAAGACAATTGGATGTGCTCGATAGATCTCCAGGATGTTTACTACCATATAAAAATGGACAGGTGATTCAGTAATTACCTATGCTTTCGGCTGGGGGCCAGTCAATATCAGTTTTGAGCCCTTCCCTTTGGTCTCACTACATCCCCCACAGTGTTCACCAAATGCATTGCAGTGGTCACGGCTCACTTGAGACATCTAGGATTCCAAGTGTTTACATACCTGGAAGATTGGCTCCTAACCACCACCACTGAGCATCTACTAGTCAAAGCAATAGACACCACTATTCACCTGTGTTCACAGCTGGGTATCACCATAAATTTCGAAAAATCTGCCTTGTTGCCATCACAGCATAGTACATTCATAGGAGCAGACTTGGATACAAAAGACATGGTAGCAAAACTTCCTCAAGACAGTCTACAAACACTGCGTCATCATGTCCAATCTGCTTGCAAAAAAGGAAGTACCGGGAAAGATTGTCCTGAAGGTTCTGAGTACCATGGCGGCAGCGATAACGCTAGTACCTCTGGCACATCTACACATGAGAGTCCTCCTGTGATTACATTTTGTTCAGTGGTCCATGCAGGAGTTGCCCATGTCCCACAAGATCATCAACACAGATTCCTGAAAGAGGGACCTCAGTTGGCTTCGGTCCACCCAGGTAATCCTAGGCAAGACCGTTCACTCTCCCACAACCAGTAGCTACAGTGACCACTGATCTGGAAAAGACAGTCCAAGGAACTTGGCAGGAATGCGAATACCACATGCGTATCAGTGTCCTACAGATGAGAGCAGTGCTGTTGGCATTGCAGGCTTTCCAGAACTTCATTCCACTAGGAATGATTGCAATCCAGACGGACAATATGTCTGTTGTGTGGTATACAAACAAACAAGGCGGAACCAGATCTTACCCCCTTTGTCGAGAGATTGAGTATGGCAATGAGCAGTCTTTTCACAATGCTTTCTGATCACAACACATATCCTGGAGAAATCCAACGTAATAGCGGGCAAGCTAAGCAGAACTATTCTAATGCCTTACGAGTGGTCTCTAAATCAGGAAGTTGCGAAACAAATCTTTTGCAAGTGGGGCCACCCTCACTGCGACCTATTTGCCACGTCTATGAATGCCAAATGCAACCGCTATTTTGCCCTGATCCCCCCTCTGGGGGGAGTTACCAAGGGATGCACTTGTGCATGATTGGCCCCCAGGCCTTCATTATGCCTTTCTTCCGTTTCAGTTAATCCCCATGGTTCTCCAGAAAGCCCTTTTGTTGAGAAGCAGGTTAATACTCCTAGCCCCATACTGGCCTTGTCAGATTTGGTTCCCCTTCCTTTGGCCCCATCTACAAGAGGAGCCATGTATTCTGGACCCAGTGCCAGATCTCTAACGCATCCGTCGGGAACACTCCATCCCTTGATCCAAACCCTCAAATTAACAGCTTGGCTGCTCCACTTTCAATCTTAGCCAGGTTTCCACATGTATCCCCTGCTGTGAAACGCATCCTGGATGTTCATCGTGTTTCACTGTTGCAGTCATTACAATTGGGTTGTCCTGCTGACAGGCTACCCGCAGTCGGCCCGAGTTCCAAAGTCTAGGTCCGACGTCGGTTGCTGTCACCTCCTCCCTGACGTCAGTGCGCCAGTGATATAAAAGATGCAGCCGACGCCATTTTCTTCAGTCTTTCTTGCCGTGCGGTGGCTGAAGCAAAAGCAGTTCACAAGTGCTGGTCGGCCGACTCCTGAGATTTTCAAATTCGAATTTCAGATCAGAAGTCTTCATTAAAGCTAAGTACCCCATTGGGGAAACTTTTTTCTTGCTCCAGACCGATGTCAGAAAAAGTTAATAATTGTATTTCTTGTGGGAAGCAAATACCTCATAAGGATTTTCATTCTTACTGTATTCCTTGCCTAGGCCCTGACCACGATGTTGATAGTTGTCAGTTTTGTGCTAGATTTAACCAGCGCACTATTAAGGGTCGGTACGATTTTGCATTTCATTACTTTGGCAGAAGATTCAATTATATAATGCCGTCGGAACAGCCGACTACCGGAGTTTATAAAAAGTGCAAAGAAAAAGAAAAGGACAGGCATCCGAGGTCCAAAACCGACGACGAGGCTTCCGCTAGGCCTGTCGCTGGTTCGCAGGTTCTCAGTGAGGTGCTTTCACAGCCCCTGATTCCCGCTACCACAGAGCCACAGGCCGCTTCCAACTTCCACGTGGAGTCGACTAGGCCACTGGAAACTCAAGATGTTGGACACTCGGAAACTATTCCCTCAGATGGGTCCAGAGTCGCTGAGCAGGCATCGGTTTCTGAGGGTGTTTTCAGGCCTACACAGTTATATGTGAAACCAACTTCAGCTTCAAAGGCAAAGTCAAAAGCAGCTCTAAAGACAAAGAAACAAGTACAGCATTCTCCTGGACAGGCTACCATGCCTAAAAAACAGATGCTTAAAATGGCCAAAGACCTAATTACTTTGATCAGGGATTCCCATCCCCCTCCTGATAAGAGGCCTAGGCAAGAGATAGAATGTGAATCTTCAGATCAGGTTTCCATTTCCTCTGATTCCTCTTCTGACCAGGAATATTGTCTTCCTCCCTGTTCTGATGCTGAAGAATCTATACCTTCAGCTTCTCCTCCTGAGGATTATTCTTTTGGGGAGACCCTGCATACTATGAGGGAGCATTTCCACTGGGAGAGCCAAGATTACTCAGAATCCAAGAAAAGGCTCAAAGACTTCCTTTTATTACCTCAGAACAGGCCCCTTGCTATTCCTCCTGTTTTAGACATTGTAGATGATGTATTTTCAGAGTCCGGTCTTTCTCCTGACTCTTTACCACCAGCTCCTGTTAAGCCAGACAGAGATACTACAGGGTTCCTGATTCACATAAATTTCTTTATAAAAACCCTGCTGCTGCTGACCCAGAAACTATCTCTCAGGGTCCCAAAGGGGTCAAGGCTTCCACTGCAAAAAAACCCTATCCCCTCTGATAGGGATTCAAGGGCCCTGGACAGATGGGGGAAAAAGATTTATACTTCTGCTGCCTTGGCTGTAAGAGCTTTAAATTGTCAGTTTCATATGCTTAAATATCAGCAATATCTTATGTCACTGCTTAAACAGAAAATGTTGACAAATTCAGAATGTGCAGAAAACAAAGAAATGCAGGATTTATTGCATGCAGCTGAACAAGTGGGAAAGCATACTTTGCAATGTGGTTTTGATTCTCTAGAGGCCTCCTGCAGGGCCGCTGTTACAGGTTCTGTCATTAGGAGACATGCTTGGGTAAAAGAACAGAATCTGCCCAATCATGTTAAAGCAAAATTATTAGATGCTCCATTACAGCATGATACCTTGTTTGGTGTTAAAGCAGAAGAGGTGTTGAAGAAAATGGAGGACAAAGCTAAATCTATGCAAACAGTCAAGGATTTCTTACAGGTACAGCCCCCCTATTTATCAGGAACTGGCTTACAAAGAATTGGTCCTTTCCAGTGTCAGACAGGCCACAAAGAGGCAGATAGAGGTGCCCCAGAGACAGATCACAGCCCCAAGGCTCATACAGGCCTAAACAATGGGGTGCTTCTACCTCCAAAAGCGGAGAGGAAAAATCACAGCCATACAGGAAACAGTCTCATTGACTTCCCCCTGCCAGCACCAAGCACTTATCTTCTGGCAGCTCCTGTGGGGGGAAAACTAGCACTTTTTCACAAAATTGGTACATGATCACCCAGGACAAATGGGTGTTAAATATCGTATCACAAGGCTACAGGTTCCACTTTCACACCCTGCCAAGGTCAAACGGTATGCCAGACCTGCCACGCAGTCAATGGGCAGAGGCACAAAATCAAGTTTCATCCCTCATGGACATATGAGAGACATTCAGCAAGTACCACAGCAAGAGCAGGGACTAGGATTTTACTCAAGGCTATTCTTGGTACCCAGAAAGGACAAAGCCTGGAGACCAATACTGGACCTGTCTATCCTAAATACATTCCTGGATATTCCAAAATTCAAAATGTTAACTCTGCAGCAGCTTCTGCCCATGCTGGGCAAGAAGGCTTGGCTTGTGACTTTAAACCTAAAAGAGGCATACCTGCATGTCCCAGTCAGACAGTCATGCAGAAGATACCTCAGATTTATAGCTGGCTCAATGCTCTACCAATTCTCTGCACTGCCGTTTGGCTTATCTACTACGCCCAGGGTCTAAACAAAATGCCTGGCACCAGTAATTGCATTTTGCAGACAAAGAGGAATACAAATATATCCTTACTTGGACGACTGCCTTATTCAAGCAGAGAACAAGGACATTCTACTACAGCATCTGGCATTTGTAAAAAGATTACTAACAGGTCTAGGGTACACAGTAAACGAAAAGAAATCAAAACTCGTACCCTCTCAAGAGATAATATTCCTGGGTGCAAGCTTAAATACAACTGCCCAGATGGCTTATCTCACACCAGACAAACACAGACAACTGACTACTTATTTCAAAATGTTGGCAACAAAGACCCAGTTATCTGCAAGAAAAATTCTGCTGGCTTTGGGCTTCATGGCATCCTGCATTCTGCTAATTCCATATGCAAGACTGCATATGAGGAAACATCATGTATCTAAAAAGTGTTTGGACTCAACATTGCCACAGCCTGGAAACAATAATTACCCTCATTCCCTGCTTGCAACAGGAGTTTCGATGGTGGGCAAAAGCCTGTCACCACAACACGGGACAGCCATTCACATTAACCACAGCCAGGCAGACATTGACAACAGATGCATCAGATTATGCCTGGGGGGCCCATATGGCAGGAAGATGTATTCAGGGCACATGGTCCACAAGTCAAATGCATCTACATATCAATCTAAAAGAGATGCTAGCTGTTCAGAATGCCCGGACAGCCTTCAAAGATTTACTTCATCCAGGACAACTACTGATAAAGACTGACAATACTACAGTCATGTGGTACATAAACAAGCAGGGAGGCATACATTCCTACCCCCTCTGCAGACTAGCCATGAACTTGTGGGGCACAGCATTGACTTACCAAGTACATCTGCAAGCACAATTCCTGCCAGGAAGGACAAATACTCTGGCAGACGAACTAAGCAGAAACCTCAGCAGAAATCCCCACGAGTGGAAATTGGATCCACAAGTCTTCAGCATGATAACAAGGAACTGGGGATGCCCAGACATAGACCTATTTGCCTCCCCTCACTACAGAAATTCTGCACAAGGACGTATCACAAGCAAGCATGGAAAGTGGATGCTCTATCTTTCAGCTGGAAAAACCTAACAGTATATGCCTTTCCTCCTCTGCCTCTCCTCCCCAAGGTACTCCTCAAGGTCAGACAAGAGAAGCCAAAAATGATACTGATTGCCCCAGACTGGCCCCACCAGCACTGGTACCCAATACTAAAGAACTTGTCTCAATACCCAGCTTGGACATTACCTCAAATTCCTCACTTATTGACCCAACAAGACAGTCAGATACTGCACAGCCAACTCAGGACCTTAAACCTGGCAGCATGGCGGATAATGTAGCCATTCAAGACAAACCTCTCTCTAAAGTAGTGATGTATGTTATTTTGGAGGCCAGGAGGCCCAGCACCAGAAAATCTTATGCAGAAAAAAATGGAAGAGATTCTGTGCTTGGAGCCAGGCACAAGGTATTGACACGATTGTTCCAAATATTCCTCAGATTTTGCAATACTTAACTGAGATGCTGGATAAAGGCCTTTCCTTTTCATCAATTAAAATTCATGCCTGTGCCATTTCAGCTCATTACAGTACAGAACCACCTATTTTTTCTCATCCATTACTAAGGCAGTACCTCAGAGGGGCCAAAAACATAAGACCTCCAAGGAGAGCACCAATACCTGCATGGGACCTCAACTATGTCTTGGAAAAACTCACACTGCCTCCGTTTGAGCCAGCCTCTGCAGTTGATATAAAATTCTTATCCTGGAAAACAGCTCTGCTCCTAGCAATAACCTCCGCTAGACAAGTCTCAGAGTTACAGGCACTCATGGCTGTGGAACCTTTTATCATTTTCTATCCTGACAGGGTTTCTCTGAGGAACAAGCCCTACATTTATGCCTAAGGTAGTGTCCAATGTGGCCCTTAACCAAACAATTCATTTGCCTACCTTTTATCCAAACCTACAGAATAAGGGTGAGAAACTTCTGCATTCTTTGGACATTCACAGGCAGCTACGCTTCTCCTTGGACAGAACCAAAACTTTCAGAAAGACTGAACAACTTCTAGTGGCATATGCTGCAGGATCACAAGGAAAGCCTATCTGAAAGCAGACTATTTCAAAGTGGATAGGCCACTGCATTCATTTCTGCTGTTCACAGCATGGCAAATCAGTGCCTAAGGGCATTAGGCCGCATTCAACCAGAGCAGCAGCCACTTCAGCAACCTTCTTCAGAGGAGTACCAACCAAAGACATCTTAGAGGCTGCAACTTGGAGTTTAGTGCTTACTTTTACAAAGCACTATCACTTACCTCTCTACTCTAAATCTGTTTTGTAGGGCCTGATAGCCTCTCCTAATCCTATTTAGCACCAGCCTCCCAACCTTAGCTTTGGGATTCAACCCAATTGTAATGACTGCAACAGTGAAACACGATGAACATAGTACAGTTGTGTACCTACCATAAATGTAGATGTTAGAGTGTATTCACTGTTGCAGTCCAGGTTACCCTCCCACCATCCCACTTTTCCTTTGCTGGGACTTATTTTACTTCTCTATTTTGTGCAACCTATGTGGTGTATTTGCTTGTAGATGAAGGAAAAGTTGTTTTTTGTGTATGCATGCTTATTGGCATAATTTAGCCTACCATTTTAGGGGCACCTGACATCTGGGGTAAGAAAAACCGAAGAAAATGGCGTTGGCTGCATCTTTTATACCCCTGGCACTCTGACATCAGAGAGGAGGCGACAGCAACTGATGCAGGACCTATACTTTGGAACTCGGGCCGACTGCGGGTAGCCTGCCAGCAGGATAACACAATTGTAATGACTGCAACGGTGAATACACTCGAACATCTACATTTATGGTAGGTACACAACTGTACTTTTCATCCCATAAGACCACAACTAGGAAGCTTTATGCTAGCAAGTGGGAAAGGTTTTCTTGTTGGGCTTCCATCAATAATATTGATCCTTTCACAGCCTAGGTAACATCCATCATCGACTTCTTGGCAGAAGTATTTAATGAAGGGGCAGCAGCTACCATACGAGTTCAACTAGCCACCATATCCAACTATCACATAGGAGATATGGGATTGAAAATAATGTCTCACAGACTGTGCAAGGCCTTTCTGAGAGGTGCTTTTTTGCTAAGGCCTCCAATCAGGGAACCAACAGCTCCTTGGGACCTCAACCTAGTATTATCCACCTTAATCCTTCCACTATATGAACCAGCTTCTTCTTGTCATCTAAAGTTCCTAACTTGGAACATGGTCTTTTTGGTGGCCATCACATCAGCTAGGAGGGGGTCAGAACTTCAAGCATTTTCCATACCCCCTCCCTACTTAGTTTTCCATAAAGATAGTCTCCCTTAGAACTAATCCATCCTTTCTACCAAAAGTTTGTTCTGAGACCAACTTGAATCAATCCATTGATCTACCTGTTTTCTTCCCAAACTATGGTAACAGGGCAGAATATAAACATCATCAATTGGATGTCCATAGGCAGCTGTGTTTCTACCTACACAGTACAAAGGAACTCAGGAAATCTGATCAGTTATTCGTATCCTTCTCGGATAAAAAAGGGTGCTTCAATATCAAAGGTCACTCTGTCAAAATGGTTTACTTGATACTATTACCTATTCAAAAACTTCTCAAAGTAGACAACTGCCTGGTAAAATTAAGGGTCACTCCACAAGAGCTATTGCAACCTCGACTGTTTTTCTGGCTAGGTAACCTATGGATTCAATTTGTGCTGCAGCGACATGGGTTAAACCTCATACCTTTATCACTCATTACAAAGTAGACGTGGCCTCCCGGAACAGGGCTTCCTTTGGATCCACTGTTCAGAAGAGTTTGTTCCCTTGAGCCACCCAAGAAAGAAGGTGCTAGGGAAGCTGTCCCAACCAGCAAGAATGAAGGCGAGCTCGGACAACGTAAGATAAAGAAGTTATGTACTCACCATAATGTTCCATGTTTGTTGTCCATCTCGCCTCTGTTCTTACGTCCCACCCTCCTTCAGGAGCGAAGGTTGGGGAGGTTTTTTGATTGGATGTGAAACTCATCTGCTCTGTTTCTCTTCCTTAGTCTGAATGGTCACGTGTTATGGATGTTTTTTGTATATATGTATATAACTGTTGCTGTATATACTAATTGCAAACAAGATCAGGGTAATATTCTTTAGGCATGATGGGATAGGGTATAGCCTCGAGCCAGTGGAAGCTCTCGAGCTTTAGTAAAGGCTGATTTGGAACCGATGCTCGGTTCTGAATCCAACCAGCAAGAATGAAGGCAAGATGGACAACAAACATGGAACGTTATGGTGGGTACATAACTTCTTTTTTTCTTCATCAATAAATTGAAGTGTGGCACAATATTTCTTGCCCTCAAAGATCTCTAGTAAGGGCTTAGAAAAGGCTGTCCTTTATTTTTTGATCTGACAGGAAGTGTTTGTCATGGTACATAAGCAAGCAAGGTAGCAAACTACCGAATCCCTTGTGCATCAAAACAGTGTGTGTTTTGGTAGTGAGTAATAAAGAAAGGACATCACTCTTGTAATGGTTCATATTCCACGAGAAATAGACTTAATAGCATTTCTCCTGGACCAGAAAACGTGACCATTATTTCCCATAAGAGACACCACCGTGAAGTCACCTGTATGCTGCACAGTATAATGTGTTTTCCCCCCTCTGAGCTTTTGTCTTTTGACTACCCTTTAGCAAGATTTGATTGTCATTGTTTCAGATTCTTCTAGCGCTTACCCCATTTCAGAAATTCCTCACAGTCTGTATAGCAGATGCATACTCACAGTATCATTTTATATTTGAAGAGTCCTTATACAGTGAGTATCATCCTTTCACCTTGACCTTGTGTCTGGACAGCTATTCCATCTGGTGGATGCTTATAGAGATTCTTTTATGTTAGTATTTTTCCAAAACTGACTAGGCATCATTGGTGATGAATATGCTGTTGGCTAAAAAATACTTTAGCAGGAAGTGGAAGTGTAGCATCCCACTTGATTGTTTGACCTGTTGAAAGAGTTGAAACATCTGGAACTGATAGTTGACTTCTCAGCAACACACATATATTTGTTCCAAATTGTAGCTACTGTCCAGTGAGATTGTATAAAATAAAAGTGCATTGTATTATGTGATGTATTTTTTTTGTTTAGATGGTTTAATAGGAAATAGAATTATATTGACTGGTAATAGGACAGTGTGGTTAGCTTCCATTCATTGTTATGGACCAGCAGCTGGGATCTTCTTTTCTTTTTGATTGAAATGAAGTTATTGGTTTTGTTACTGTTAACTATATCCTGTATGATAGTCTTTTTATTCTCAAGTTAATAAAGGATACTTTTTAGAGAAAGAAAAGTCGTAAAATTAAAACTAAACATAGATATACCAACCAAACCCCCAACCCTCCCATTCTTTTTCTCCTCCTCCTCCTCCACCACCCGCACTAGCTACCCTAATTTCGTAGCCAACTCAGTTCAGCCGTCTTACTTAACCTCTTCCTCTAATTAACCTCTATAAAAAAAATTATCCATGCATGTGTACATTTCATAAATGCAATTGTAAAGCATTTTGTATGAAAGTTATACTATCCACTCTTGTTCTTTTCTAGCATGTAATTTCCTTTCAAATTAGTAATTTGCTGAGACAGTATAGATTTTTTGTGTGTGTCAGAGACTGTTTTGTATTATTTATTTCTTGTATTCAGTTTTAATGTATTCTATATGAAAATCCATTCTGTATGTAAATTGCCGAGACATTTATGGATCTTTTCTCCCGGGCCTCTGCTAAAACTGGGCTTAGTTCCCAGTTGGACTCTCCTGGTAAACAATTGTAAAATAAATAAATAGTAGTAGTTATTTATATATCCTTGAACACTGGTTTTCCTTGTCTTGCATCTCTTGCTTCCTCATTGAGAGGGTGTTTTAATGAGAAGCGCCAAGGCTGAGATTGTCTCTAGCCTGCCATGTGATTCCATGAGGTGTCTTGAAAGGGGTAGTATATGCTGCCAGGTATTGGAATGAAGGCGAGAACTAGTGTTAAGTCAAGAATAGCCAAATGTGAGTTCCCAACAGTTATCCTCTGCCAAAGGCACCCTCAGAGATAAACTATTGCATTGTATTTGTAGCCCTTAACTATTTTGAAATATTTGTTTAACACTGGAGTGTGAGATTTTATACATATGATTCTAGAAGTCTGATTCAGGAGTTAGACATGTAAAACTGTGATCAAATGTTGTCATTTCATTTGTTCTTTGACCTGTGGGTTTCGGATTCAATCTGTCATCCAACTCGGCTGCTTTTCAAGCTCAAGATCTGATGCTCAAGCTCCTCCTCTCCTTCCCATAATGCCTCGTTCCCCCAGAATAACTCAGATGTTTGCTGCTCACCAAAGAATCATTGCTCCAGTTTCATTCCATTACAAGAGTTCTCGAAGTCATTTTCTGCTGTTCTTAGATTGCTTTTTTTCCTCTCTTCCCACTTCCTTTTTTTCCATATAATATATATACACATACATACATACACACACATGCCTCATTTTGTAGTTTAGTAGATGTTCTTTGTGTTTCACTGTTGCAGGCATCACATTTGGGTTATCTACTTGCAGTAGCCCTCAGCCTGATTATCAAAGTCTTGGGTCCTGCGTCAGTTGCTATCTCATCTTATATGATATCAGGTAGTCAGGGGTATAAAACATGCAGCCGACGCCATTACATCAGTCGTTCTTGCCGTGTGGTGGCCGAAGCAGAAGCAGTTCGCAAGTGCCGGTCGGCCGACTCCTGAAATTTTCGTTTTGGAGTTTCAGAACAGAAGTCTTCATCTAAAGCTAGGTACCCCATTGGCGAAACGTTTTCTTGCTCTAAACCGATGTCAGTAAAAGTCATTAATTGTATTTCTTGTGGAAAGCAAATACCTCATAAAGATTTTCATTCATACTGTATCCCTTGCCTAGGCCCTGACCACGACGTACCTCGCTGTTGGTTTTGTGCTTTAAACAAAGAACTATTCGTCGTCGGTATATTTACATTTCTAAATATTTTGGTACTTGGTTCAATTACCCAGGTATGGCTTCGTAAGCCACCCGACTACCGACACTCCGAAAAAACACAAAGATAAAGACAGAGACCAGGTCCAAAGCTGCCGACGACGCTTCACCTAAGCTAGTCGCCAGTTCACCGGCACTCAGTGAGCCGCTTTTGCAGCCCCTGATACCCACTACTTCAGATTCGCACGCCTCTACTGAGACCCATTCGGAGTCCCGTATGCCGCGAGATTTTTCAACTGTGGAACCTGCGGATGTCTCTACCTTGGATGGGTCCGGAGCCGCTGTGCAGGCACCGGCTTCTGAGGGTGTATTCAGACCTTCTGACTTGCATATTAAACTGATGCCATCTTCTTCAAGGCCTAAAACTCAAGCCATGCCTAGAAAACCAACACCCAGGCCACATGGTCAGGCCTCTATGTCTAAAAAACAGATAAGAATTGCTGAAGACCTTATTACTTTAATCAGGGGACGCCAGCCTTCCCCCCTCTAAGAGACCTAGGACTGAATTTCCTTATGATTCTTCTGATCAGGATTCTGAAATTTCTGTTTCCTCTGATGACCAGGATTTACCCTTATCTACCTATGAGGGTTCTGATGCAGAGGACTCTATTCCCTCTGCTTCTCCTCCTTAGGATTTCTCTTTTGGTGAAACCTTGCATACTCTTAGGGAGCATTTCCGCTGGGAAAGCCAGGATTACTCTGATTCTAAAAAGAGGCTTAGGATTTCTTACTCCTGCCCCAACACAGGCCTTTAGATATCCCCCCTGTACTGGACATTGTTGATGATGCCTTTTCGGAATCTAGCTTGGCCCCTGACTCCTTATCTCCTGCTCCCAGAAAACCAGATAGATTTTACAGGATTCCTGACTCTCGCAAGTTCCTCTTTAAAAATCCTACTGCGGATCCTGAGACCATTTCACAGGTACCTAAGGGCATTAAGGCTACTACTGCCAAAAATCCTTCCCCCTCTGATATAGATTCCAGGGTGCTGGATAGATGGGGTAAGAAAGGTATACACTTCTGCAGCCTTGGCCATTAGGACCTTAAACTGCCAGTTTCATATGTTAACGTATCAGCAGCATATTATTGCATTGCTTAAACAGAAAATGATGTTGATTCCTGACTGTGCTGAAAATAAGGATTTACAGAATTTAATGCATTCTGCTGAACAAGTTGGAAAACGTACTTTGCAATGTGGTTTTGATTCACTAGAGGCATCTTGTAGGGCTGCTGTCACTGGGTCTATACTTAGAAGGCAGGCATGCTTGGCTTAAATAGCAATCTTTGCCAGATCATGTTAAAGCTAAATTGCTGGATGCTCCCTTAAACCAGGACCGCTTGTTTGGCAACAGAGCAGAAGTACTTAAAAAGATGGAGGAAAAAGTTAAATCTATGCAAACTGTTAAAAATTTCCTTCAAGTACAGCCTCCAAGATTTAGTAAGCATTGGCCCTCTAAGAATTGGTCCTTTCCTGCCTCTTCCAGGCCTTCTCTGTCTAAACCCAGAACCAGCAGAACACCCAGGCTTCAGTCCCAAGGTATACACAGGACTAAGCAGTGGGGGGCTCCCACTTCCAAAGCAGGGAGTTTTAAGACTCCCCCCTGTGGTAAACTGTCTCAATGACTTAACTTTAAAACTTCCAAACCCTTCTGAACTGGCTGCTCCTTTAGGAGGAAAGATTGCTCTGCAGGCAAAATCTGGGAACTCATTACCCAGGACAAGTGGGTTTTAAATATAACTTCCCAAGGATACAGATTCCACTTCCACACTTTACCAACTCCAAATGGTTGGCCAGATCTACCCCCAAATCAGTGGGCAAAGGCTCAAAAGCAAGTTCTCTCTCTCTTAAGTATAAGGGCTGTTCAGACTGTTCCAGAAGAGGAAAGGGGACGAGGCTTCTACTCAGGACTTTTCCTGGTGCCCAGAAAAGACAACTCCTGGCATCCTATCCTGGATCTCTCTATCTTAAACATTTTTTTGGTGATCCCAAAATTCAAGGTGCTAACTCTTCACCAGTTGCTTTCTATGCTAGGCAAGGATGCCTGGTTGACAACACTAGATTTAAAAGAAGCCTACCTTCACATCCCAATCAGGGAATCTTGTAGAAGATACCTACGCCTCAAAGCAGGCTTCATGCACTATCAGTTCTCTGCACTGCCCTTTGGTTTATCTACTGCGCCCAGGGTATTCACAAAGTGCCTAGCTCCAGTCATTGCATTTTGCAGGCCAAGAAATATTCAAATATACCCATACCTGGATGATTGTCTATTTCAGGCAGAAAGCCAGGACATACTTTTGAATCATTTGGCATTTGTACAAAAGGTGCAAACTTCTCTGGAGTACACCATAAACAAAAATAAATTGCATCTTGTACCCTGCCATCGAATTGTATTCCTGGGAGCAAGCTTGTACACAGCTTCCCAGATGGCTTTCCTCACGCCAGAGAAACAAGTTCATTTGACAGTTTACTTCAAAGTAATGACAGAAAAACCCTGCTATCTGCAAGACAAATACTGCAAGCCTTGGGGTTCATGGCCTCCTGCATTCTCCTAATTCCATATGCAAGACTGCATATGAGGAAACTACAATGGTATCTAAAAAGTCTATGGTGTCAAATCTAGAAGCAATAATTCCTAGAGGCCTGCCACCAAAACAAGGGACTGCCATTCACTCTATCCCCTGCCACCCAAACCCTATCAGCAGACACATCAGACTATGTATGAGGGGCTCACTTGGCAGGGAAGTGCATTCAGGGCAAATGGAACCCAAGTCAAATGCACCTGCATATCAATCAAAAAGAAATGTTAGCTGTACAGAATGCTCTGACAGCCTTCAAGGACCACGTTCTTCCAGGACAATGAATGGTAAAGACTGACAACACGACTGTTATGTGGTGCATAAAGAAGCAGGGGGGAACCCACTTATACCCTCTCTGCAGACTAGCCTTGGCTCTGTGGAACACAGCCTTGAGCTACCAAGTGCACCTACAGGCTCAATTCCTGCCAGGAAAGCTAAATACACTGGCAGATGAACTAAACAGAAAGCTCATGGACCCACACGAGTGGAAACTGGAACCAAAGACATTCAACATGTTGATAAACAAATGAGGGAGCCCAGAGATAGACCTGTTTGCCTCCCTCCAGAACTACCAGTTGGACAAATTCTGCACATGGACTCCCCGCAAGCAAGCTTAGAAAGTTGATGCCCTGTCCTTCACCTGGAAAAACCTATCAGTTTATGCTTTTCCCCCTCTGCCTCTCCTCTCCAAGGTACTACTAAAGATCAAACAGGACAAAGGACGAAACTGGTTGCATCAGACTGGCCACGCCAACACTGGTACCCCTTTTTGTGCAGTGTGTCACTGCTGGCACCATTGTACCTGCTTCAGACCCCTACACTGCTGTCCCAGCAGGAGGGCCAGATTCTGCACCCTCAGCTTCAAACCCTGAACCTTGCAACCTGGCTAATTACCTAATCTCTCAGTAAACAAGTGTTGGATGTCATTCTGGAGGCAAGGAGGCCTAGTACTAGAAAATCTTATGCTGAAAAATGGAAAAGATTCTGTTCCTGGAACCAAACTCAAGGAATGGGCACAGCAGCACCCAATTTACCTCAGGTTCTTCAATACTTAACTGAGATGCTTCACAAAGGCCTTTTCTTTTCCTCCATCAAAATTCATGCCTCAGCCATTTCAGCTCATTACAACACAGAACCACCCCACTTCTCTCATCCACTGCTCAAGCAGTTCCTCGGAGAGGCCAAAAACATAAAACCACACAGGAGAGCCCCAACTACAGCCTGGGACCTTAACTTTGTATTGGAAAAACTCACTCTACCTCCTTTTCAGCCAGCTGCAAGTGCAGAGTTGAAATTCCTTTCTTGGAAAACAGCCTTTCTTTTAGCCATCACTTCAGCAAGAAGTGTGTCTGAATTACAGGCCCTTATGGCAGTGGAGCCTTTCATCATCTTTAATGCGGACAGTGTGTCTCTCAGGACCAATCCCTCCTTCATGCCCAAGGTAGTATCCTGTGTGGCGCTTAATCAGTCCATTCATTTTCCAACCTTCTTTTCTAATCCACAGAACAAAGGGGAACGTTTATTGCACTCCTTAGATGTGCACAGCCAACTTAGATTTTACTTGGACAGGACTAAACCTCTCAGGAAATCTAGCTGCTGGTGGCATTTGCTGCAGGGGCAGAGTGGAAGGCCATTTCAAAGCAAACCATTTCTAAATGGATAGGCCATTACTTTCATTTCTGCTATAAGCACCATGGAAAACCTATCCCACAGGGGATAAGACCACATTCAACCAGGGCTGCATCTACCTGTACATCCTTTCAAAGAGGTGTCCTTACCAGGGACATCCTAGAAGCTGCTACCTGGAGTTCTGTACATACTTTAACCGAGCATTACCATTTGCCAATTTTCTCTAAATCCAGAGCTGGCTTTGCCACTGCAGTCTTGCAGGGCCTTATAGCTGGCCCTAATGCTATCTAATTTCCTACTCCCATCCTTAGCTTTGGGAATCTACCCAAATGTGATGACTGCAACAGTGAAACATGAAGAACATAGCACGGTTGTGTACACTTACCATAAATGCAGATGTTCAAGTGTATACACTGTTGCAGTCCTGGTTACCCTCCCTCCAGCCCCCTGACTTCTTTTGGCTATACCTCTATTCCTTTTTACTATGCTTAAAGTTTTTTGGTGTATTTACTTTTTTGTGGAGGTGTAACCTTGTGTGTGTGTTTGTGTTTGTATATACATCTATATATATATATATATATATATATATATATATATATATATATATATATATATATATATTTAATTACGTCGCATTAGAGGGGCACCTGACATCTGGAAGAAAAATTGATGTAATGGCGTCTGCTGCATGCTTTATACCCCTGACTACCTGACGTCATGGAAGATGAGACAGCAACTGACGCAGGACCCAATACTTTATTAATCAGGCCAACTGAGGGCTACTGCAAGCAGATAACCCAAATGTGATTACTGCAACAGTGAATACACTCAAACATCTACATTTATGGTAAGTATACACAACTGTACTTTACATACTTAACATAACTTGGTATCTGTGTTATCCTACATCATTCATCACATTTTTCTCTCCCCCCATCCCCCTGCCTTGTGGATCATGAAGGAAGTTGGAGTGTTTTCCTTCGTCTTGCAGGAGTTGCTTTAGGAACACAACAACAAACTCGAACTGGAGGTTAGCGGGCAGCAGGGCATCATGGGAGAGGGAGGAGCTAGAGACTTGGATCCGTCTGTAATATTTTGCCGGGTCGGATCCTAGACCCTATGGTGATGAATGACGACGTAGGATAACACAGATGCCAAATTATGGTAAATACATAACTCTTTTTTTTTTATTCTGTTTTCCCTACTCAGAATCCCCTCACACATTTGATGGAGAGTAAACAGTAGGCAGGGTCCACTGAATGTGGAGATTTTCCTTTAAGAGAATCTGACTTAACACCATCATTGGGCTTGATATAGGCTGCTCAAGTCTGCATGTTACCATTGTTTTTTGAGAGGTCTACTACAACTTTGGAAGACCAACTCATCACCCATTCTACACACACACACACACACACACACACACACACACACACACACACACACACACACACACACACACAAACAAATGCATCTACAGAATGATGGACCATATTCATTTTTCTGTCTTTTCCAGTGTTGATATTGGCAAATATCACATTTTACACACAGCTACATCTTTCCTTCCTCCCCTTTTTGGCTTTCATTCAGACCACTGTTCAAAGTGAGATCAGCAACAGCTCAAGCACCAATTATCTAGCAAATGTTATGACGTTTTTTTTTTTTTTTTTTTTTTTTTAAGTATATTCTTTAAAGTTAGTTATGATTAGTAAAATGTATTGCTATTTACCTATAGTTTTGTGGGTTTTTCCCCCTTACTTATAGGTCTTGCAACAGCTTCCACCAAAACAAGACCAAATTGAATTTTGTGGAATGTCAGAAAGGCAAGCTGCACTATATGATGACCTCTACAATAAGATAAAAAAGTCTATTAATAGTTCTGGTATGTATGTGCTATTATTTGTATTATTTTTTTTTTATACAGAAAATGTTGATGAGTAGCATGTATAAATAAATTCTTAGCCTACCATAACAGAAAAAATAATTTGTCAACAGGATTAGTTAAGAAAACAAGATGTGTAACATTAGGGATGCTCCTGTGTTTTGTGTCTGTAGTTTACATTATCCTTCCCATCAGTTCTTCTAGATTTCCAGTAGATGAGGTTGCGTATTAACTCTTCACCATTGTCATTTATGTCATCATCATTCACTGCATTTGAAGAGAGTGCCTTTTCCCAGAGTGCCATTTTTTTCCTGTAAATTGTTCAGCTCAGATTTTTACCCTGATATACGTTGTGAAAAATTTCTTGCGTTTTGCTAAAGCTTCTCTGTTTGTATTGACCAAGTCATGAAGGATGTCCCCCATCAGTATTGTTTTCATTGGCTGGGTGAAGGAGATGGTGTGTACTTGTGGTGTAAGTGGCAGATGTTCTTCGTGTTTCACTGCTACAGTCATTACATTTGGGTAATCTGCTGGCAGGTTGCCTTCAGTCGGCCTGATTAATAAAGTTTTGAGTCCTGCTTCGGTTGCTGTCCCTTCTTCCATGACATCAGGTCGTCAGGGGTATAAAACTTTCAGCTGACACCATTACATCAGTCTTTCTTGCCGCGCAGTGCCCAAAGCAGAAGCAGTTCGCAAGTGCCAGTCGGCCGACTCCTGAAATTTTCGTTTGCGAGTTTCAGAACCGAAGTCTTCAACTAAAAAAAGCTAAGTACCCCGTTGGGGAAACTCTTTCTTGCTCCCACAAATTCCTTTTCAAAAATCCTATTGCAGATCCTAAAACCATTTCTCAGGGTCCCAAGGGCATTAAGGCCTCTACTGCTAAAAATCCTACCCCTTCTGATAGAGATTCCAGGGCGCTGGATAGATGGGGTAAGAAGGTTTACACTTCTGCAACCTTGGCAATCAGGGCTTTAAACTGTCAATTTCATATGCTTAAATACCAGCATAATGTCATGGGACTGCTTAAACAGAAAATGATGTTAATTTCTGACTGTGTGGAAAATAAAGATTTACAGGATTTATTGCATTCAGCTGAACAAGTTGGACAACATACTTTGCAATGTGGTTTTGATTCTTTGGAGACCTCTTGCAGGGCTGCTGTAACTGGCTCTGTGCTAAGAAGGCATGCTTGGCTCAAAGAGCAAACTCTGTCTGATCATGTTAAAGCAAAATTGTTGGGTGCTCCTTTACAACAGGACCGTCTCTTTGGTAATAAGGCTGAAGAAGTTTTAAAAAAGATGGAGGATAAAGCTAACTCCATGCAAACTGTTAAAGATTTCTTACAAGTGCAACCTCCAAGATTTAGTAGGCACTGGCCTGCTAAGAACTGGTCCTTTCCAGTTCCTTCGAGAGCCAATCAAGTCAAACCCAAACATTCCAAAGGATCCAGGTATCAGTCACAAAGGACCTTTAGAACAAAACAATGGGGTGCCGCCTCCTCCAAATCTCGAAGCAACAAGGTACTTCCCTATGGTAAGCAGTCTCAGTGACTTCCCAGTACACTTAACAAGCACTTAACTTTCAGCCGCCCCTTTTGGGTGGAAAACTGGCACTTCATGTAAGAAACTGGCAACTTATAACCCAGGACAAATGGGTTTTAAATATAGTATCCCAGGGATAAAGATTTCATTTCCACACGTTGCCAATCCCAAACAGATGGCCAGACGTGCCCCCAAATCGGTGGGCAGAGGCCCAGAAACAAGTATGGTCTCTCATGAACATGAGAGCTATTCAACCTGTCCCAGAAGAGGAAAAGGGGCAAGGTTTCTATTCAAGACTTTTCCTGGTACCCAGAAAAGACAAATCATGGCATCCAATTTTGGACTTATCTACTCTAAACACATTTCTGGACATTCCAAAATTCAAGATGCTGACTCTTCAACAGTTACTTCCTATGCTAGGCAAAGATGCCGGTTGGTAACTCTAGACTTAAAGGAGGCTTACCTGCATTTCCCAATCAGGGAATCTTCCGCTTCAAAGCAGGCTATTTGCATTACCAGTTCTCTGCACTGCCTTTGGCTTATCTACTGCACCCAGGGTCTTCACAAAGTTCCTGGCTCCAGTAATTGCATTTTGCAGGCAAAGAAATATTCAAATATATCCATACCTGGACGATTCAGGCAGAAAACAGGGACATTCTTCAAAAACATCTGGCGTTTCTAAAAAAGGTTCTAACTTGTCTAGGGTACACCATAAACGAAAAGAAATCACAACTGGTACCCTCTCAAAAAATTACATTCCTGGGTGCAAGCTTGAATACAGCTTTCTAGATGGCTTACCTTAACGCCAGAAAAGCAAATTAATTTGATGACTTACGTCAAACAGGTGGCCACAAAAACCCTGCTATCTGCAAGACAAATTCTGCAAGCCTTGGGGTTCATGGCCTCCTGCATTCTTCTAATTCCATATACAAGACTGCATATGAGGAAACTTCAGTGGTACTTAGAGTTTATGGAGTCAACATTGTCACAGCCTGGAAACAATGATTCCTATCATACCTTGCCTGCAACTAGAGTTCCTGTGGTGGGCCGAGGCCTGCCACCAAAACAAGGGACTGCCATTCACTGCACCCCCTGCTGCCCAAACCCTAACTACAGATGCATCAGACTATGCTTGGGGGGCTCATCTGTCAGGGAAGTGCTTTCAGGACAAATGGAGCCCAAATCAAATGCACCTTCATATCAATCAAAAAGAGATGCTAGCTGTACGGAATGCACTTGTCAGCCTTCAAGGACTATCTTCATCCAGGACAATTAATGATAAAGACAGACAACACCACAGTTGTGGTACATAAACAAGCAGGGGGTACACACTCCTACCCCATTTGCAGACTAGCCATGGCATTGTGGAACACAGCCTTGACCTATCAAATTCAACTACAAGCTCGATTCCTGCTAGGAAAGCTGAATAAACTGGCAGACGGACTAAGCAGAAATCTTCATGGACCCACACGAATGGAAACTGGAACCACAGATTTTCAACATGTTGGCACGCAAATGGGGGAGTCCAGACATACATCTTTTGCCTCACCCCAGAACTATCTGTTGGACAAGGTTTGCACAAGAACGCATCACAAAAAAGCCTGGAAAGTGGATGCTCTATCATTCAGCTGGAAAAAAACTATCCATCTATGCCTTTCCCCCTCTGCCTCCGCTCTCCAAAGTTCTACTAAAAGTCAAACAGGACAAACCAAAAATTATTTTGATTGCTCTAAATTGGCCTCGCCAACACTGATACCCACTCCTGCGCAATGTGTCACACCTTTCACCGTGGCATCTGCCTCAGACACCTTACTTACTGTCTCAGCAAAACAACCAAATTCTGCACACTCAGCTCCAAACTTTGAATCTTGCAGTGTGGCTAATCACCTAAATTCACCCTTGGAATCCCTCAGCAAACCTGTGATGGATGTCATTTTGGAGGCAAGAAGGCCTAGTACTAGAAAATCTTATGCTGACAAATGGAAAAGATTCTGCTTGGAGTCACTCACAAGGGGATAAGCACAACAGTGCCCAATATTCCTCAGATTTTACAATATTTAACCGAGATGCTTCACAAGGGCCTGTCCTTTTCTTCCATAAAAATCCATGCTCAGCCATTTCAGCTCGATACAACACAGAATCCTCCCCTCTTCTGTCATCCTCTGCTAAAGCAGAATCTCAGAGGGGCCAAAAACTTAAGACCACCCAGGAGAGCTCCATCCCCTGCCTGGGACCTCAATTTTGTATTGGAAAAACTCGCTCTCCCTCCTTTCGAGCTAGCTGCTACTGCAGACTTAAAATTTTTCTCCTGGAAAACAGCTTTCATTTTAGCAGTCACTTCAGCTAGAAGGATTTCTGAATTGCAGGCTCTTACGGCAGTGGAGCCTTTCTTTATTTTTCATGTGGACAGAGTGTCTCTCAGGACCAATCCATCCTTCATGCCTAAGGTGGTATCCAGTGTGGCCCTTAATTAGACCATTCATTTGCCAACTTTCTTTCCCAATCCACAAAACAAGGGGGAACGGATTCTGCATTCATAGGATGTACACAGACAACTTAGATTTTACTTAAACTGGACTAAATCTCAAAGAAAATCTGAACAACTACTGGTGGCATTTGCTGCAGGGGCAGAGGGAAAGGGTATTTCAAAGCAAACAATTTCCAAATGGATAAGCCATTGTATTTGTTTCTGCTAAATGCACAATGGTAAATCTATTCCCCAGGGGATCAGATCTCATTCCACCAGGGCTGCATCAACTTCTACAGCCTTTCTCAGAGGTGTTCCTACCAGAGACATTCTAGAAGCTGCTACCTGGAGCTCAGTTCTTACGTTCACCAAACATTACCATTTACCTTTCTTCTCTAACTCCAGAGCTGGCTTTGCCTCTGCTGTCCTGCAGGGCCTTATACCTGGTTCTAATGCTGTATAAATCCATCCTCCCAGCCATAGCTTTAGGAATCTACCCAAATGTAATAACTGAAACAGTGAAACACGAAGAACATAGTACAGTTGTGTACGCTTACCATAAATGTAGATGTTCGAGTGTATTCACTGTTGCAGTCCTGGTTACCCTCCCTCCAGCCCCCTGCTTTTCTTTTACTATACCTCTTCTTTCTTTTATTATGCTTAAAAGCCTTTTTGGTGTATTTGCTTTTGTTTGGAGGTATATTTTTGTGTTGATTTTATATATATATTGGGGGGCACCTGACATCTGGGGCAAGAAAAACTGATGTAATGGCGTCGGCTGCATGTTTTATACCCCTGACGACCTGACGTCATGGAAGAAGGGACATCAGTCAGGAGGAGAAGGAAACCACACTCACTACGTTTCCAGTCTCACATAGACCTACCACGACAGCAAACCAAACACATCAACACAGAAAAACATACTCTGAGGCTCTAAATAAAAATCTGCCTAAGCAGCAGAGACCTCCAAAGCAGACACCCAAGCAACTGCTACCCCAAAACAAAACACGTGCAACACATAGCTCACAAAGCCAGTGTGCCGAACAGTCACAGCCCTTAAGGCTAAACAACACACCTGATACACTTGTAATAGGTGACTCTATCGTCAGGCAGACTCACCAGGCTGAACAAGGAGAAGGTCACGGTGAGCTGCCTGTCGGGCGCTAGGATCCGCCACATAACACAAGCACTCAGGTCACTCCAAGGCAAGTACAAATATGACTCGGTCATTGTCCATGCTGGTGTGAATGACCTGAGACATACCTCCCTGGACTACATGAAAAGAGACATAGAGGAGCTCTCTGAGCATGTAGCCCAGGCCGGTATGACCCTGACCTTGAGTAGCATCTTACCCTCACCAAGAATGATGCCACAATATGAAGACAAGATGATGAATTTCAACAATTGGCTTAAGTATTGGTGTCATTCAAAGGGGATCCAATGCCTGTCAGCCTGGGATGACATGCTCGACAAGCCACGATGCTTCTCTAGAGACAGCTTGCACCTGTCACCCCTGGGCTTTCGGATATTGGCAAAGGCTCTTGCTTCCCCCATAGTGCCTTTTTTAGGCAAGGCTCAAAAGACAAACCCACCTTCATAGGTATCACAAGGGATAAGAAACTGAGAGTAATGCTACTCTATGCCAGAAGTCTAAACCTCAAGAGGCACGCACTCGAAACTCTCCTTAGCATGGAGAACATCGATATGTGTGCAGTAACAGAAATCTGGTTCAAGGCTCCCGAGAGCACCCCAGCACTACCAGGTTATACCTCATACCATGCTTTTCGGCCCCAAAACTTGGACCGAACCACAAAAGAAGGGGGAGTATCAATATTCGTCAAAGATACCCACACCTCCAGGTTGGTGGCACAGCACGAAGCATCAGAGACTATCCATGTGCAATTAACAGTGGGTAAAACTGCCTTCCAGTTTATAGCCTGCTACAGACCACTTTCCCAAACCCAGGAACCCCACTCGGCCTTCCTGAGAACACTGGAAAATATGAAGGTCTCTCCAAACACCATTATATTGGGCAACTTCAACTACCCAAACATAGACTGGGAGCTTTACTCTAGCTCCAACACCCCAGCCCAAAGGTTCCTAGAATTTATAAACTCAAATGCTATGGAACAACTTGTTACCACTCCCACAAGAGGGGAAAACATACTGGACCTGATCATCACCAACATGGGGACTCTATGCTCCAGACCAGAAGTGCATCCCTCACTGGTAAGATCAGGCCATAAACTAATCTCACTGGATATTCACATCCCGACCCCACCCCCTGCCCAGAAAACCACAGTGAAAAACTTCTCTAAAGCAAATTTCACACTCCTCAAAACCGAGGTGGAATCCTTCAAAGCCCCCGAGCCTGTGGAAAATATGGCCCAGACCGCAGAATCCTTTATAAACCCATTCTATGAACACCTTCAGGAATGCATGGATCATACAATCCCAAATAAAACCAAGACCCAATCCTCCAACGGCAGTCGTCCTGTCTGGTTGTCCCCAGCCATAAACAAACTATACAATAGAAGGAGGAAGCTACTACATGATAGAGCAAAATCCCAAAAAGGGAAGGCATCTCTGATCAGTATTCGCAAAAAACTACGGGCACTCATAAAATCGTCTAAGGCCAGCTTCGAGACAAAAATTGCACAAGACACTAAGGATAATCACAAGGCATTCTTTAGTTATGTTAGGAACCTGGGTGGGAATTCCCAGATATGCTCAGAATTAGTCCAAAATGACAAAAAATATATCGAACCCACAGACATTGCCAACATCCTAGCTGACAGGTTCAGCGCAACCCCCCCACCACCACCACCACCAAAAGGGCAAATATCTATCCCAGCAGAGTGCTGCCCCCCTGACATCTCAGATGCTCAGGTAAGAGCCGCCCTCTCCAAAGCAAAAAACACAGCATCAATGGGACCAGACGGTGTCCCGGGCTGCGTCCTACATGAACTCCAAGAAGAGCTAAACCCAAACATAAAACTGCTGTTCAATCTCAGTCTTACTACAGGATATGTACCCAAAGAGTGGCGTACAGCAACAGTGGTCCCTCTCCACAAAGGTGGTGCCTCAACGGATCCTGGAAACTATCGCCCCATAAGCCTGACTAGCTTGGTCTGCAAAGCTATGGAAAGGATCATCATGGACCTCATAAATAAAGATACTGGGGACCTACAGAGACTGGATCCTACCCAGTTCGGCTTTAAGGGCAGATCCTGCCTCTTAAACCTGGTCGGTTTCTTTGAAACAGTCACCAAGGCCATTGACGAGGGGAAGGTGGTCCACACAGCCTACCTGGACCTCACAAAAGCCTTCAATAAAATACCCCACTTGGGCATTATAGATAAGCTCACCAGCTTAAATATAAACCCCTATGTCACTAGATGGATTGCAAACTGGCTCAAGGACAGAACCCACATGGTTAGAATTACTGGAGCCATGTCAGACTCCAAACCAGTTACAAGTGGTGTCCCACAAGGCTCAGTCCTGGGACCTCTCTTGTTCGGTATATATTTCTCGGAGGTACAGGCCAACACGGAAGGACTGTGGCTGACTAAGTTCGCAGATGACTGCAAACTGGGCGCCATAATCGACTCTCCAGCCGACACAAGCATCCTCCAAAAGGGCCTCATAGAAACAGACAACTGGTGCCAGAGCCATGGCCTCAAGCTAAATGCCAAAAAGTGTATAGTCATCCCCTTTGGCAAAAACAAAGTGCCCACAAATTACCACATTGGTGGTAATCAATTAAGTACAGAAGAAGTAATTAGGGACCTGGGGACCCAAGTTGATAACAATCTCTCATTTGACAACCACGTGGCCAAAGTGGTTAGAAAAACATTTTATATAGCCCACCTAATCATGAAGGGTTTCACATCTAGATCAGGGGAGGTCATCGTGCCTCTTTACTCATCCCTCATCAGGCCCATAATTGAGTACAATGCCCCTTTTGGGATGTACCTTACAGACACCTGCAGCAACTGGAAAGACCCCATAAGTACCTCACCAAGAGGATCAAAGGGCTCAAACAGATGCCATATGCTGCCCGGTTAAAGAAACTCCAGCTCTACTCAGTGGCATACCGCCTGCTCAGAGGCGATCTGTGCCTGACGTATAAAGCCATGTCCAACCTGGAATTAATGGACATGCTGCACCTCAGAAAATCCAAATCCCATCGAGCTACGCGCTCAAGAGACTTGAACCTCAGCACTGAAATAAGTAGGGCATGCTGGAGGGACAGATTTATAACCCAGAGGCTCCCCTCACTCTGGAATAAAATCCCAGTCCAGGTTAGGCAGAGACCCTCATTGACTTTCTTCAAGTGGAATCTTGATGAGTGGATGGGAGATCGTAGGTTTACCCCTGGTATCACTTCTGTGTCACTGTTAGACAGAGGCACAGTATACTAACCTCAAAAAAGGGCATAGCAAAATTAATTTAAAATGGGTGGAGAAAGCCAAACACACTGTGGCTAGGCTTATAAATGGTCTAGGGCAGATAGCCTAGTATGAACCTATGAACCTGTAAGCAACCGACGCAAGACCCAAGACTTTGTTAATCAGGCCGACTGATGGTAACCTGCCAGCAGATTATCCAAATGCAATGACTGCAACAAGTGAATACACTCGAACATCTACATTTATGGTAAGTGTACACAACTGTACTTTTCAGCCTCCCTATTTGAAGACATAGGCAGGAGAAGCTCTTGGCCTTCCTTTTTTCTCAGCAAATGGCAGCAGCTGAGGTTATTCAGTGTGGTCACCACTGGTGTGAGTTCTTCATGCAGCCCAAAAGCTTTGCTCAATAAGTGTCAGAATATGAAAGAAATTGAGGGCAGGTATCACTTACACCATGCTAGAGAGAATTTCTTCCTCGACAAACTCCCTGTCTCCACTTGCTATGCCCTTATCTTTGAATGGTGAGGGTGAGGGCTTAAGTTTGCACCATCTCAAGTTTGTCAGATGAGGGGTTTGGAAAAGCTGCGTTTCTGGCAACATTTGTATGTATTCTGTGATGTCTCTTGACAAAGCCACAGTACATCCCTTGGCTTGGTGGTAGCATTTCAGACCTAAGACTCTTCAGTCTCGTCATGCCTGTGCATTCAGCGAGGCTTGTTATGCCAGAATGAGGCATGAGATATGAAGTGTTGGAGTTTTGTTTTAAGGGAATATAGTCTAACACTTATCATTGGGCTTTGTAGGCTTCTCAAGCCCTCATGTCACCATTGGTGGGTGCAGCCTTTAGTGCTAGTGTTCTGTTTTCTGACACCCAGCAACCGCTTATTATGCATCTGTTTGCATGTCACCTCTGTACGTCCATATCGGATGGGCTTCATGTTCATTCATTAAAGGAAATTTCAGCAAGTGGCAGTAGTACAAAATTTAAAACCTCTAACTGCAAACTTCAATAATTTTTTTTGTAGGGGTTAAGTGTTCTTCCACCTAACATGACATCTCCTAGCAAACTGATGTATACAAGCTTCAAAGTCACACAACGGTAGGGAAAAGTGCAAAATCTGTTACTGGTAAATGGTATTAACACTTACTGAAACAGTTATTGTATAGCTGTCAGGCTCCCTTTTGTGTTGAGAGGAACAGTGGTCTCTCTTCCCTGAATTAGGAGATGTCCGGGGATTTGAAGGCCATTACCTCTTTGACAAACAAAGGTAATGAGTCCTCCCTTTCCTGCAACTCTTGAGTAGGTAATCTGTGCTTTAGAGAACCATGTATTGGTCTGATGCCTAAATTCTTTCCCCCTTTTACACGCACGCATGCATGCACGCACACACACACACACACACACACATGTACATATAGATATAGATATATATATATATATATATATATATATATATATATATATATATATATATATATATATAGATAGATATAAAACAATAAGTATCTGAGGAAGGAGGAGGAACCTTGAGTCACCCACTGAGTGAAGCCTGTAATTAAGGATGGCCTATTTATGTAGCCTTTAACACCAGGATATTGCTCTGTCAGATCTCAAGAATACAGATTCCCCCTGTCTAACCCCATATGAGTAGACTATGATTATGACTACATATTCATCTCAGAGTAGAACACAGAGGCTGCAGCCGT
This sequence comes from Protopterus annectens, assembly GCF_019279795.1. NCBI lineage: Eukaryota > Metazoa > Chordata > Ceratodontiformes > Protopteridae > Protopterus > Protopterus annectens. Next base: position 1,165,833,141 of record NC_056728.1, on the reverse strand, counting down.
TTGCCACCTGATGAAGAGTGCTTAGCCTTTGTCTGGGTGAGCATGAGACTGATGTTCTTCGTGTTTCACTGTTGCAGTCATCACACTTGGGTTACTTGCCAGGGGTAGCCCTCAGTCGGCCTGAATACCAGAGACTTAGTATTTCTGCATAAGTTGCTGTCACTCCAGGACTGACGTCAGGCTGTCAGTGGAATAAAAACAGGCAGCCAACACCATTACATTAGTCTGTCTTGCAGAGGTGCCCAAAGCAGAAGCAGTTCGAATGAGTGCCGGTCGGCCGCTACCGGAGTTTTCGTTTCTGAAATTGAAGTTGAAGTCTTCTAAAGCTAAGTACCCCATTGGGGATCCTTTTTTCTTGCTCTAACCGATGTCAGAAAAAGTTAACAATTGTCCCGCTTGTGAAAAGCAAATACCACACAGAGATTTCCATTCTTACTGCGTCACCTGTTTAGGCCCAGACCACGACGTCCCTCGCTGCCGGTATTGTGGTTTGTTCAACGCCCGAACTATATGTCGTTGGGCCCTTATCTTAGCTAAATACTTTCGCTCTCGATCTCTGTATTCTGAAATGGCTTCAGTAAGCCATCCGACTGCCGATGATCTGAAAAAACGTAAGGATAAAGAAAGAGACGGACCGCACAGGTCCAAAACTGCCGACGACTTCCATTAAGCTAGGTTCCAGTTCACCCCTACTCAGTGAGGTGCTTTTGCAGCCCCTGATGCCCGCTTCGATGGATTTGCAGGCCGCTACAGAGACCCATTCAGAGTGATATGCCACGAAACTCTTCTTTGACTACGGAACCTCTGGATGTCTCTACCTTGGATGGTTCCAGAGCCACTGTGCAGGCACCGGCTTCTGAGGAAGTTCTTCGCACTTCCGATATTCGACACAAACCGATGGCTTCTTTCACGTCTTCATTTCTTTCTAAAACTACTGAGTTTCTAAGGTCCAGAGTGCGAACTATGCCTAAAAAACTGGCGAATCAACCTCAAGCACCTGCTTCCATGCCTCAATCTCAGATGCTTAAAATGACGGAAGACCTTTTCATGCTGATTAGGGGAAGCCAGCCTACCCCTGCTAAAAGGAAGAGAGACTTGTCCCGAGCAATTTTATCTGACCAAGAGTCTGACGACTGAGGTTTCTGATTATGAAGACATGCCCTTATCTGCTTATGAGGATTCAGATGCAGAGGAATCCATTCCTTCTGCCTCTCCTCCAGAGGATTTTTCCTTTGGTGAAACCCTACATACCTTGAGAGAGCATTTCCATTGGGAATGCCAGGATTATCCTCAGTCCAAAAAGTGACTTAGGGAATTTTTAGATTTACCACAGCACAGACCCTTAGCTATTCCTCTTGTTCTGGATGTTGTGGATGATGTTTTTATGGAATCCAGTCTAACTCTTAATACTCTACCTCCTGCTCCCAGGAAACCTGACAGGTACTAGAGTCCCTGACTCGCACAAATTTATTTTCAAAAATCCTACTGCTGACCCAGAGGTCATCTCCCAAGGACCTAAGGGAATAAAAGCAACCACAGCTAAGAATCCCATCTCCTTGGACAAGGATTCCCGAGCTTTAGACAGGTGGGGTAAAAAGTATGCACCTCTGCAACTCTTGCCATTAGAGCATTAAATTGTCAGTTCCACATGCAGAAATACCAGTAATATGCTATGGAACCTATTAAACAAAAACTACCTACCTTCGCTGACTGTGCAGAAAATAAAGAATTACAGGAGCTTTTGCATTTTGCAAGCCGAGTTAGTAAGCATGCCCTGTTATATGGGATGTTCTGTAGTCCTATCTCGCCTTCATTATTACATATGGGATCGGAGCCAATCCTCGGCTCTGGCTCTTCCTATTTACAAGCTGGAAGACTTCTAATTGGCTCGTGGCTAGGTAGGCATCCCATGGTGCATCAGTACAATCCCCAGATCTCGTTTGCCACGTCGACGAATTTGATTGTGCTTCTCTTTGGCTCTGGCTAAGTTTTTTGAATTTATTCAAAATTGTTTGTACTTTCTAGTCAAAACTGTTATTATATATAATTATTTAGTCATAGTTAGTGTAGTTTAGTATATTTAGCCTTGTATTGTGCCATTTTGAGCAATCTTTTGGTACATTGGCCTTTTGGCTTCATTGTATTGGTATCCTGTGTGCTGGTTTTTCGTGTTTATTAATAGTTAGTATTTGTAGGCGCCTTTTGCGCTCTGTGTGTTCTTAGGCATAAGTCAAAGTTTTTTTGCGGATTCCCGCTTGCTAAATTGTTAGCGTCGTTAACAGAACAAGGTTTTGTTTTGTTTTCCTTAGTCATAAGTCTGATTTTTTTGCAGACTTTTGCTTGCTTCATTGATTAGTGTTGTTGACAGAACGAGGTTATGTTTCCTTATTGAGTATTTTGAAAGCTTTCACTGTATTTCTGTTTGAGTATGTGAATTCTCTGCTTATTGTAACTTTTCCTAGGTTTGTTTTAGTTAGAAGACCTAGTGTTTTTTCCGTTTCTCTTCTTGCCCGGGCTAGGCCCGTTTAAGTTAGTGGACCTAGTCCTCGTGGTGTCTTTCTCTTTTCTGCAGGGCTAGGTTCGTTTAAATTAGAGGACCTAGTCCTCTCCCCTTTCTTCTTTCTGTGCGTGTGTATGCTATCTCTGTGAGAATGTCTAAAGAAAGTAAGCACCATAAGCCATCTGGCTCTAAGAAATGTATTAAATTCTCACAGAAGATGTCCTTAAAGGATGGCCATAGTAACTGCGTTTACTGTCTGGGGGCCATCCACTTACATGAAACATACTTATTTTGCCACTCTTTCAGTGCTAGGGTGTTGCAAGAAAGAAAAAATAAGCTCATCCTAAAAGGTCTTCTTAAAACTTCCTTTGAGGAAGACCTGGCTAGCTCTTCTTCCTCTTCTAGATCTCGGGGATCTAAAAAGGAAAAGTCTAAGTCCTCTTAAGAGGTCATCCCCGCACCGGCTGGGTTCTCGGAGCCACCTTTTAAAATCACTAAATCGGATAAGTCCAGTGTCTCATCGGCTCCAAAGAACTCTGTGCCGATTGAGAGCAGTACTGTGATTACAGGGTCGGTTCTAAGTAGTTCGGAACCGACCGCTGAGACTATTTCACGGAGCCGGTCTATAGATCCTCTACTGGTCTCCCCTATATTGAAGTCTCCAATACTGCAGAGATCCCGCACTCCTACTCTGTCCTCCAGGTCTTCCAGGAGTTTATCAGAAGAAGATGTAGAGAGGGTAGTTCTGAGACTGTTGAAGTCATCTGCCTTACCTAAATTGTTGTTGGCTCTGACCCAGTCAGTTCCTGAGCCACTTGAGTCCATTAAGCCCCCTTCAATCATTCCTCCTCCAAGCCATGCTGGTCTTTTGGAGCCAGGGTGTTTGGTACCACTGGTGGAACCCTTGGCTCCACCTCCCCCTGTGGCTGTTTCGGAGCAGAGTTCTTCTCAGACACTCTCCTCGTCATCCATGGTGTCTAAGGGCTGAAGCTCCACGATCGGCCCCGATAGGGATGCGTGGAACTGAACCTCTTCGGTTCCGAGTCTTCCTCTCTGCGCGTCGGCTAGGGTAAGTTCGGATCCTACATCTATCTTGGAGCCGATGGCTCTGGAGCCGACTGCATCCTCTGTCTCCTCGGAGCCGGGGAGGTCAGCATTCGAGATGATGAGGAGTGTGCGGTCCCAATCTTCAGCTCCTACCAGGGGTACCAACACTCTTCCCCCTAAGGTACCTACTTCTCTCAGCTCCTACTCTCTCTGTGGACAGCAGAGATCCTCAGCCTCAGGAGCAACCGGCTAGTGGCCCCCACTCTTCGGAGACCTACCTGGAAAGGAGCCTCCATGTTAGAGGACATGTAAGAGGAAGCATGTAGACTCCCAGGCTGAGTCTCTGACCTCTGACACTGAACTCAAGGAGTCAGAAGGGTCTCCCAAGTCATCCTCTGATGATGTCACCTTCATAGACATCCTGGAAATCCTTAAACAGAGGTGCAGCTGGCCCACTTTCACCCCTTTTGATCAGTGTACCTGAAGGCTTTCGCAACCTTCAGCCTCTTGGGTGTCTCCACCCTTCGACGAACTGATGGAGCTAGTTAGTCGAAAGGTGTGGATACTCCTGATGCCATGGAGCCAGTCCCCAGGAAACAGAATAAGTTTCTTTCTGCACCCCCGGAAAATAATTTTTTGTCTAAAGGTGTTCCCGTAGATGCCGTGGTGGTGGCTGCGGCCACTAAGAAGGAGGTAGCTGAGACGACTTCTGTTCATCCGCCGAATAAGGAGTCTCGAACGATGGACACACGGGAAGCGTATCTTCTCTTCAGCGGCATTCACCCTTAGATCGCTGAGTTACCTTACTCACTTCACGAGGCTTCAACGAGATCTCCTTAAAGAGAGATTCTCTACAAGGTACATGTACGGAGGGAGTCCTTGACAAAGTGTCTGCCCAGTTGTCCACCTTGAACTCTATCCTCAACTCTTCCATGCGGTTTATTTCGTATGCAGCCGGTGGAGCGAGTAGACCAGCAGGTTCAGAAATTTCCCTAAGGCGTCATTCCTGGATGCATTTGTGTAACTTTGTGGAACCGTTCAAGTTTACATTTACCAATGTCTCCTTCGATGGTTCCTCATTGTTTGGACCCAAGGTAAAGGACACTCTTACCTGATGCAAGCAAGAAGGAAAAACACTGTCTGCCATGGGAGTACGTTCTACTGTTCCCTCTTGACCATACCATAAGGGTCAGAGGGGAGGTAAAATGTGGTTCAAGAAGTCCCAGAGGTTTTTCCAGGATGCACAGGGTGACTCCTCCTAATTCAGAGGCAGAGGAGGAGGAGGAAATGGTAGACGTCACCCTAGAGGCAGGGGCTGTCCACCAAACCAGGGAGGTCACTAATCCTTTCAGGGCCAGCCTTACCAGCGCTCCTGATGTGGGACCTGACTGTGCTTCTCTGGGGCCGGTCATTGGTCGCATTTCTTTGTATCCAGAAGCCTGGCTGGGTATCACTCAAGAAAAGTAGGTGCAAAGAATTATTACCAGAGGTTATGTCATGCCCTTTTCTCTTCCACCTTTTGTTCCCTTGAGGATCCCGGATGTTCCACCCCATCACAGGGATCAGGTAACTGTGGAGGTCAGCAAGTTGCTTTCAGAAAGAGTCATCCAAACCTTCCCAGCAGACCAAATAGGATCTGGAACTCATTCCAGATTTTTTTTAGTGCCAATACGGACAGGGGACTGGAGGCCCATCTTGCACCTCAGCAGATTGAATGAATCAGTAATGAAGGACAAGTTCCAGATGGTGACACTGCAGTCTATACTCCCATTAGTAGGGAAAGACAATCGGATGTGCTCATTAGATCTCCAAGATGCCTACTACCAAATATAAATGGACAGGGCGTCAAGGAGTCATCTATGCTTCCAGCTGGGAGCCAGTCATTACCAGTTTCCTGCTCTGCCCTTTGGTCTCACCACAGCCCCCCCCCCCCCCCGGGTGTTCACCAAGTGTATGACGGTAGTGACAGCTCACCCGAGACATCCAGGATTCCAGGTGTTTCCTTATCTAGACGACTGGTTCTTGACCACGCCCCCACCAGGCTTCTACTTCTTCAGACCAGGGACGCTACCATTCAGCTTTGTTCCCAGCTGGGAATTTCTATAAATTGGGAAAAATCTGCCTTATTGCCCTCTCAATCTGTGATTTTTATAGGCGCAGAGATAGATACAGTAGACATGTTGGCTCATCTTCCTGTAGAAAGGGCACAGAATCTGGTTCTTCAAATTCACCGTCTTCTCCCCTTACGAACGGTCAAAGCCAAAACTATTTTTTCAGCTTCTAGGGACCACGGCTTCCACCATATTACTAATGCCACTAGTCAGACTACACATGAGAATTCCTCAGTGGCTCCTGTCGTCCCAGTGGTCTTTTCAGCACCTACCATTATCTCATCACATTCTGCTGAGAGACTCTTGCAAGAAGGACCTTCTTTGGTGGACAGTACCCAATCAGTTAACCACGGGCACTTCATTAGTTCCTCACCAAACCATTGCCACTTTGACCACGGATGCCTCACAGATAGGGTGGGGGGAGGCATTATCTAGGCTGGACTGTCCAAGGTACATGGCAAGATTACGAGGCTCATCTGCATATCAACACTCTAGAGATGAGGGCAGTGCTCCTGGCGTTGCAGGCACTTCAGGACCTTCTGCCTCTGGGGACTTTTGCAATGCAATCAGACATGTCGGTAGTATGGTATATCAACAAACAGGGCGGAACCAGATCTTACCCATTCTGTTGCGAGGCCATATGAGTTTGGAAATGGGCGATATCTTCCCAGTGTTTTTTGGTGGCAACGCACATTCCAGGGACAACCAACATGATAGTCGACAAGCTCAGCCGGGCAATCCTGATGCCTCATGAGAGGTCTCATACAGGAAACAGCAAAACAGATTTTCCGCAGATAGGGTCAGCCTTGCTGCGATGTCTTTGCCAGCCCAATCAATGCCAAATGCAGCAGCTACTTCTCCCTCATCCCCCCTCCAGGGGAGTCCCTGAGAGACACACTCATTCACAATTGGCCCGTAGGTCTCCTTTATGCTTTTCCTCCCTTTCCTCTCATTCCCAAGGTTATTCAGAAAGCTCAACGGCTGGGAAGCAAACTGATCCTTATTGCTACTTACTGGTCTCGTCAGGTTTGGTTCCCCTTCCTCTGGCCTCTTCTCCTAGATGATCCTTGGATTCTGGACCCAGTTCCAGATCTGTTGACTCACATGTCAGGTTCTCTTGACCCCTCCTTACACCCCCTCAATTTTACAGCGTGGCTGCTCCAGTTCCATCCCTAGTTAGGCTTCATGACTTCTCTCCCTCTGTGACTCATATCCTTACGTCTTCTCATAAACCTTCCGCTAGTAGACTATATTCTAGTAAATGGAGAAGATTTTCTATCTGGGCGGAGAAAATGAATGTTCACCCTTACACTGCCTCCATTCCAGTAGTTTTGGAATTCTTGTCTGAGCTTTTTCACCAGGGATCTGCGGCTGCCACTATCAGGGTTCAGTTGGCAGTGATTTCTAATTTTCCGCTAGGCTTTCAAGATTCTAATTTGATGTCACATAGGCTGTGCAAAAATTTCCTTAAAGGTGCCTCTTTGTTGAGACCCCCTCCTTTTAAGAACCTGCTGTCTCATGGGATTTAAATTTTGTGTTATCCAAATTAACTTTTCTGCCCATCGAGCCTTCTCATTCATCCCCTTTGAAATTCCTCTCTTGGAAGACTGTTTCTGGTGGCTATCACGTCAGCCAGACGGGTGTCAGAGTTACAAGCATTGTCTGTGAAACCCCCTTACCTGATTTTTCACAAAGACAGGGTCTCCCTTCGTACTAATCCTTCCTTTGTCCCTAAGGTCTGTTCCCATGCCACCTTGAATCAATCTGTAGAACGTCTGGTGTTCTTTCCCAATCATTCCACTGCAGCTGAATACAGGTTTCATCAGCTGGATATCCATAGACAATTACGTTTTTATTTATATTGAACGAAGGAAATCAGGAAGTCAGATCAATTATTTATTTCCTTCTCTGAATCCACGTCAGACCTACCAGTTTCCAAAGTAACAAACTGGATTTCTACCTGTATAGCTTACGTTTACAACTCTGAGGGGGGTAAACCTTTACCTTTTAAAATCAAAGCTCATTCTACCAGATCTCAGTCTACCTCTGCAGCCTTTCAAGTCAACTTCCCACTTGATAATATTTGTGCAGCAGCAGCATCGTGGGCTACCCCTCACACTTTTATCACTCATTACAAATTGGATTTAACATCCAGGGGTAGAGCATCATTTGGTTCCATGGTACTCGGGAGTATTTTTCCTTGAGCCGCCCAAGAATAAGGTGCTAGGGACGCTGTCCCATATGTAAGAATGAAGGCTAGATAGGACTACAGAACATAAAAAAAGTTATGTACACACCATAACGTTCCATGTTTGTAGTCCATCTCGCCCTTCATTCTTATGAACCCATCCTGGAAGTAGTTGGAGACAGAAAATATTATTATAATTTTTTTATGGAGACCTTTTAGTATTAGCTTCTTTTATATGTTTGTTATTATCTCTCCTAGTTAGCAGCAAACAAGATCTGGAGATTGTACTGGTGCACCATGGGATACCTATCTAGTCACGAGCCAACTTGAAGTCTTCCAGCTTGTAAGTAGGCCGAGTCGGAGCCGAGGATCCCATATGTAAGAATGAAGGGTGAGATGGACTACAAACATGGAACGTTATGGTGAGTACATAACTTCTTTTTTGACGCCCTAGAAGCATCCTGTAGGGCAGCAGTCACAGGTTCTGTACTTGGAAGGCATGCTTGGCTTAAGGAACAGACCTTGTCAGACCATGTCAAATCAAAATTATTGGACGCACCACTGAACAAAGGCAATCTCTTTGGCACCAAAGCAGAAGAGGTCTAAAAAAGATGGAAGAAAAAGCTGTGTCTATGCAGACAGTTAGACTTTTTGCAAGTCCAGCCTCCAATATTCAGTAGGCATTGCCCCTCAAAACATTGGCCCTTTCCAGCCACCTCAGACTAGACCTAGGGAATGTAGAGCCCTCCCAGACAACATTCGCAGGGTTTGCAGAGATCTAAGCAGTGGAGTACCTCCATTTCTAAAACAGGGAGTGCTGAGCCACCTGCTTATGGAAAGAATTCACAGTGACTCTTCAACTCCACCTCTTACCTCTGCCCACCTGCTTGTGTCCCTAGGAGGAAAACTTGCCCCCTATGCAAAAAAACTGGGCCTCCATCACCAACAATCAATGGGTCCTCAACATAGTGTCCCAGGGATACAAATTTTATTTCCACACACTGCCAACCCCAAAAGGGTTCCCAGATCTTCTTCCTCCAAACCAGTGGGCAGAGGCACAAAACCAAGTTCATTCCCCGCTCTCCATGAGGGCAATTCAGCCTGTTCCTGCAGACCAGATGGGCCAAGGTTTCTATTTCAGACTTTTCCTGGTACCCAGAAAAGAGGACACCATGGGCCCAATCCTTGATCTATCCATTCTAAACACCTTCCTGGTGGTAACAGAATACAAAATGCTCACGCTCCAGCAGCTTGTTCCTGTGCCATCCAAAGATGCCTGGTTAGCCACTCTAGACCTAAAAGAGGCCTATCTGCACATTCCAGTCAGAGACTCTTGCAGGAAATATCTACGTTTCAGGGCAGGCTATATGCATTATCAGTTCTCTGCATTTCCCTTTGGCTTATCCACTGCTCCCAGAGTTTTCACCAAATACCTGGCTCCAGCCATTGCTTTTTGCAGACAAAGACATATTCAAATTTACGAAAGATGAAAAGACTCCAAAAACAGGAATCCACGACAAATAAAAGCACAAGCAGGTCCCCCACAGGATAAAGGTAACAATAAGGCTAAGACCACGAACAGTTGCAGGAAGCAGTTTAATCCACAAATCCACAAATTCAATGACTGAGCGCTTTCACCAGAAAACCTGGTATCATCAGAGTCTTACAATTTAGTTACACCCAGCATAATCTTATATACATTCTTTGAAACCAATTAACCAATTAAAAATTCCTGAGTTAATAATTGCCCTTAAAGGGTACATTGCAACAACCAAAATCACTTGTAAATATAAATATAAAAATAAAATTATGTATGAATACATTTATAGAAGATTGTATGATAAATAATGAATTTCACAAAAAAACAAAAAGAAATTTCCATCCTAACCTTGTTAGTGGACATAAACCTAAAAATGTATAAAAATGTATATATAAATATATATGTATATGAAAATGTATATAATATAAATATAAAAAGAATTACTATTTTTCCAGCATAAAAATCACTATGAGAGGGTTACAAAGAATGTTGACAATTTTGTCCACAAGAACAAGGTCATTAAAAACAAAAAGTTAAACAGGGATTGTATTGCATACAAAACAGGAACTGCATACCCACCGGGACGCAAGTTAGTCAAACATTATCAGGAAACACCTATCAGGTTTGACTTTAGTAATAAAAATGAAGAATGTACTAATGAAAGTCAGGGTGAAGATATTTTTTTGGGCAAGCCGGAATTACCACGGAGGTCAGAGAGACTTCTGAACAAGGGGCGAGACCGAGGTCAATTCCATCAATCAAGTCCAGGGAGGAGGGGAATTAATTTTCATTGACTCCCCCCACCTCTGACTTTTTAGTTAATTTCTCTTTATGTGATGATATTAGTGTGCTATTTACATCTTTTTCATCTACTGGTCCCTGCTCTCAGAATTGCAAAGGCAATGAGGGGGATAGTGAAGGACCTTGTATTTCAACTACATGTAAATCTACTAGTTTGAGCACTAATACAAATGTTGAACCTGGTAACAACTGTTTTATTTCAATTGATGATGACAATGTTGATAATTCTGATGGTGTTAAAGTAGGGTTGGCTTTACATAACAATAACACTGTGAAAACATGTCAACATGGTATGAACAACAGTGGCAAACAATGTGAGTCCAAATATGAGGTTATTATGGGGGAAGAATGTGAATTTGGTGACACCTCAACATTTTCATTACTTTTGTTAGATGCTTTAGTGGATGAAGGGAGGGGGGATACCCCTATTAGTAGTGAAGTCAATTCTTTAAATGAAGTAATATTTGAGAATTTGGGATTTCATTTGAATAACGATGGTGTAGAGGCACAATGTGTCAGTATTATGTCTTCCATTTCAAGTGACGGAATGAAACATAGTATTCAAAAGGAAATGGGGTACATTATATACAATTATACTGACTTAGTAATCAATGAATCCCATTTTAAACTGTTCAGCAAAGGGGAAAAGTTTGTACCAAGTTTTAGTATGGATGTAACGCAGTTATTAAAAAGTTTCAAGCTATTTGTAAGGGAAATTAACTTGAAACTTTATTTTCATACGTCAGGTTCTGATAGTAATATTCAAAACAGGGCGTCTCAAGTTAATTTACTTCGGAGGAAAAGCACCTTTATGCCACCTACCAATAAAGAGATTAGCATATTTGAAAGAATGGTTGAATATGAATTGAGGAGATTATGTTTGCAAAGGGCTACTTACGTTGATAATTTGACTAATAATGAAAGGGCCGTACTTAAAGAACTTACATCGACAGGCCATTATAGATGCATGAGGCCAGATAAGGGTGGAGGGATGGTCATCATGCATAATATAGATTATGTTGGTCAGATGATGACAATTTTGAATGATGATAACACTTATGCTAGAGTATCGATTCATGAGATCAATTCGGCATATCAGAGAATTGATTTACATTTATTGGATGCTTTATACCAAGGAACCATTAATGAGGCAGATTTTCATTTTTTAGTAGTGAAGTTCCCTAACATGCCAAAATTTTTTGGCATACCCAAGGTCCATAAGGGAACCGATTTTTTACAGTTTCGTCCTATCATTTCAGCAAAGGGTTCCAAGACTGAGCCTTTGGCTGCATTTGTTGATTTTTATTGTAAAAAAGCCTTAATGGATGCTGAACACATACTGAAGGATTCATGGCATTGTTTAGAAAGACTAAATTCAGTCAATTTTTCGAAATTGGGCAACTTTGGCTTTCTAACAATTGATGTTGTTAATCTATTTTCCGTCATCCCCCATTTAGAGGGTCTAGAGCTATTTTACGACAGTTTATATTCTAGTAAGAGATTTGATACTGAGAAATTGGAAATTTGTCATGGGCTTATGGAACTGATACTCAACAACAATTTCTTCATATTTGAAGGGGAAAGGTACAAGCAGATAACCGGGGTAGCAATGGGCGCTAAGTGTGCCCCGGTTTATGCTAACTTGGTTCTATTAGCATGGGAAAAAGAACACATTCTCAATTCTAGATTTGATAAAAACATACTGTCGTACAATAGATTTCTTGATGACCTACTTATTCTATGGAAGGGTGACGAAGACAGTGTTAGGGAATTCATAGACTATTTAAACAACTGTTCTGGATTTTTAAAATTTACATACAATTGGAGTTGTGATTACGCCAATTTTTTGGACATCAGGATTTCTAAGAATGAAATGGGGTTTGTAAGCAATATTTATAGGAAACCTAGCTACGCCAATTCTATGTTACACTACACCAGTTGTCATCCTATACACCAAAGGAGAGGTTTGGTCAAAGGCCAGATGGTTCGTCTCTCTAGGTTAATTAGTGATGATGAGGAGTTTAAAAAAGAGATATATATACTCATTGGGTTATTTCTAGAGAGGGGCTATCCGTTAACACTTTTAATTAAAACTAAAAAAGAAGTGTATAAGAAGAGGAAAAGTAAATATGTCCCGATTTTGAAAACAGGGGGTTTAGATTCAGTTTTGGTTGGATCCAACAGTGAAGAAAACAATGTGGGTATGGACAAGGATGGGCCTAAATTTATTTTGAAATATAATGACAGCTCCTTGGAAATTTGTACAAATTTAAAAAGTCTATGGGATTATTTTTTAAGTGAAAGCTTAAAATTAATCCTGGGTGATGCTCCTGTAATAGTTTTGTGGGGGACCTGCTTGTGCACATATTCAAATTTAACCCTACTTGGACAACTGCATGACTCAGGTAGACAGTCAGGGAAAACTGTTACAGCACCTGACATTTGTAAAAGACCTACTGACCTCACTGGGGTACACTATAAATGAAAAGAAATCCAAACTAGTCCCCAGTCAGAAAATTGTATTCCTGGGAGCAAGCCTAGACACAGCATCCCAGATGGCATTCCTTACTCCAGAAGCAAGCCTATCTGACAGGCTACTTTTCTCAACTGGCCACCAGAACCCAGTTGTCTGCAAGGAAAATCCTGCAAGCTCTAGGGTTCATGGCCTTCTGGATTTTACTAATTCCATATGCCAGACGGCATATGAGGAAACTTCAGTGGTACTTAAAAAGCCTTTGGTGTCAACATTCTCAGGACCTGGAAACTATTATACCTATGATACCTTATCTAAGGAAAGATTTTCTTTGGTGGGCAGCAGCATGCAACCACAACAAGGGACTTCCCTTTTCACAACCCCATGCCACCCAGAACCTAACCACAGACGCATCTGACTATGCCTGGGGTGCACACCTGGACGGCAGGTGCATTCAGGGCCACTGGAGTCCAAATCAAATTCATCAGCATATCAACCAAAAAGAGATGCTTGCTGTTCAGTACACTTTGAGAGCTTTCAGACCCCTACTCGCTCTGGGGCCTCTACTAATCAAAACCGACACCACCACAGTGATGTGGTACATCAACAAGCAGGGAGGAGCCCACTCTTATCCACTATGCAGGCTAACCATGACCCTTTGGCACACAGCTTTAGCCATGCAGATTCACCTGCTAGCACAATTCCTGCCAGGCAACCAAAACTCTCTGGCAGACAACTTAAGCAGAAATCGCCTAGACCCACACAAGTGGCAATTAAACCACAGCACCTTCAGCCTCGTAACCTTGAAATGGTGTACCCCGAAGGGGGACCTATTTGCCTCCCACAACAACCACCAGCTCAGCAAATTCTGCACCAGGGAACCTCACAGCAAAGCCTGGAAAGTGGATGCCCTATCTTTCCACTGGGTAAACCTCTCGATCAATGCATTTTCCCCTCTACCTCTTCTTTCAAGGCTGTTACTCAAAATAAGGGAGGAAAGACCAAGGGTAGTTCTGACTGCCCCAGACTGGCCACGCCAACACTGGTACCCACTATTGCGCAGCCTGTCACCATTGCCTCCATGGCACCTCCCTCAGATTACAACTCTCCTGACACAGCAAAAGGGAGAGTTCTTGCATCCACAATTGCATACCCTGAACCTGGCAGACTGGCTTATTCTTTGACCTCTCCTCCAGTGGCCAGCCTAAGTAAGCAAGTCCTGGACGTTATACGTGAAACCAGAGAACCCAGCACTAGAAAATCCTATGCTGACCAGTGGAAAAGTTATTGCTCCTGGATCCAGGAAAAAGGAACTGAACCACAGCACAGCCCCCCCCCCTTACCTCTTATCCTGGATTACCTAGCAGACCTGCTTCACAGGGGCCTATCCTTCTCTTCTTTTAAAATCTATGCCTCTGCCATCTGTGCTCATTACATCACAGAGCCACCTCTATTTTCACACCCCCTCATTAAGCAGTTCCTTAGAGGGTCTAATAACTTAAGGCCAGCCAGAAGAGCCACTACCACTGCTTGGGACCTTAACTTGTGTTGGAAAAGCTCACGCACCCCCCTTTGAGTCTGCAGCTTCAGCAGAGTTAAAATTCCTCTGTCTTGGAAAACAGCTTTGCTTCTGGTCATCACTTCAGCTAGAAGAGTGTCTGAGCTGCAAGCACTCATGGCTGTGGAACCCTTCATCATTTTCCATGCTGACAGGGTCTCCCTCAGGACTAAACCATCTTTCATGCCTAAAGTAGTCTCCAGTGTGGCTTTCACTAATCTATTCATTTGCCCACCTTTTTCCCTACACCTCAAAATAAGGGGGGAAAGGATCCTGCACTCTTTAGATGTGTACAGTCAGCTCAGATTCTACCTGGATAGGACTAAGTCCTTCAGAAAATCTGACCAGTTACTGGTCAGCTTTGCAGCAGGGGCAGAGGGCAAGGCCATATCAAAACAAACCATTTCCAAATGGATAGTACACTGTATCCATTTCTGTTACAAACACCATGGGAAACCACCCCCACAGGGGGTGAGAACACATTCCACTAGGGCAACTGCCATCTCTGCAGCTTTTCTCAGAGGTGTCCCTACCAGAGACATCTTGGAGGCTGCAACATGGAGTTCTGTTCACACCTTCACCATGCATTACCACCTGCCCATCTTTTCTAAATCCAGGGCAGGCTTTGCATCCACAGTCCTGCAAGGCATTCTAACCAGCCCCAACTCTTCTTGACTGCCTCCACCCGTTTCTTCAGCTTTGGGAATCAACCCAAATGTGATGACTGCAGCAGTGAAAAATGAAGAACATAGTACAGTTATGTACATTTACCATAAATGTAGATGTTCGAATGTATTCACTGTTGCAGTCCTGGTTTCCCACCCTCCATCCCCCTTCTCTCTCTCTCTCTCTCTCTCCCCCTCGCTTCTTACAGTGATATTTGGTATTTACTTTCTACTGGTGGTGTTATTCCACCATAACATAGCTCCCTATTTCGGGGCTCCTGACATTTGGGGCAAGAAAAACTGATGTAATGGCATTGACTGCCTGTTTTTATACCACTGACGACCTGACATCAGTCTTTGAGCGACAGCAACCGACGCAGAAATACTAAGTCTCTGTTATTCAGGCTGACTGAGGGCTACCCCTGGCAGGATAACCCAAGTGTGATGACTGCAGCAGTGAATACACTCGAACATCTACATTTATGGTAAGTGTACACAACCGTACTTTCTTTTACCAGACTGTGACTTTGATTCATCGGGTATCTGTTTTATATGTGTAGGATGTGATGTGCTCCTCTGGAGAGTCAGGTGCAGGAAAATCTTAAGTCTGAAGTTGAGAAGGAGATGGGCAAGACTTTGATGTATCTTCCTTCCAGGGCTTCTTTTTGGTCCACTGGGATTTTGTCTAAACCAGTACTGCGGCTAAGTTCCAGAATGTGTCGTGTATCTGTGTAGGATAAGGGGTATATGGTTCTTCTACATCAAAATGCAGTTCAAACAGACAATCCTCCATCCCCTTTCTACAGGAGTTTCTCAGGGTCCAACCTTTACAGGATCTGATCAGAGACCTCTTGAAAAGGAAACAAACCCTCATTACTGTTTATGGCTTATATGACCCCCTTTTGGTGCAGTATCTTCTTCATCCAGCCATTTGAGAGTCTGGTTATTGACCTTCCGAGGAGTATCCAAGCCCTCCTCACTGTTGAGAACTCTCTTGACCCCCAAACTTTTTAACCCCATTCAACCCTTTTTTCAGGAAAAAGCCATTCTCAGATTAAGATAATGCCCTTCACCATTGGTCAGTCTTCTTGCCCCCAGCACCCACACACACAAACATTACTGTCAGAATTAACTTGGAAGATGACTTCACTAGCTAGCAGTTACAGCCCTGATTATTGTGCAGGATTGCAAGTGGATAGGCAGGTTTTATTTCTGTGGTACAGAGTTTGAGTCCTTCAGACACCATCTGGCCTTGACTTTGAGTAATTCACTTAACTTGACATTGAATGTGGGCTAGACTCACTAATAGTCTTCTGGACTGCATGCCTAGTAAGTACCTATAAACCTGTGAAGCTTACCTTGGCTTAGAAGGCCATCCCTAAAAGCCTGTGAGTTGTGGAAGTTGTAGTGGATGCCCATATGGTAGCGCTCCTAGAGCCTGCCCAGAATATGCCCCAGTAAGAGAGTAGGCATTTTTGGCAGAAAACTTGGTAAAACTGCTCTCTCTCTCTTTCCATCAGAGAGGACCATAGAAGTCTCTCATTTGAAATGAGTTGATGACGTTCTACTGTCATGTTTTGATTCTCAAGTGGTCACCAGGTTTAATCTAATCCTAGATCACAGATGTCAGTAAGCTTCGCTTGTGTGTCAAGCTTCAGTTGGTGGCTGTCCACATAGTCGTGGTCCTACTGCCACAGGGCACAGGATAGGGTCACTGGACATGATGAATGCCATCTGGCGCCCTAGTGTTTGGGATGGGTACTAGAGGCTGTTACAGTCCACTGGCATGAACACCACATCTTTGCAGAGCGCCTCCATTTGAGCTGTTCTTTGCTCCCAGAATGTTTAGCTGGATGTTAGCTGTTATGAATAAGAGCATGCAATAGAATGAATTCTGTGCATTCCCTCATAGGATGACAGGCTCCTGGAGGCATCCATGGAATAGACCCTCTCCAGGCTGTATTTTCGATGGGGCGCTCTAAGAGTGTGATCTATCTTTTATGATGTTCTTCATGTTTCACTGTTGCAGTCATCACCTGTGGGTTATCCCTGCTGTGGTAGCCCTCAGCCAGCCCGAATACCAGAGTCAATGGTTTTCTGCGCCAGCTGGTGTCACTTGTAGTCTGACGTCAGGTCGTCAGTACTATAAAGCAAGGCAGCCGACGTCATTACATCAGTCTTTCTTGCTGTGGAGCCCATAGCAGAAGCAGTTTGCACAAGTGCCTTTCGGTCGCTACCAGAAGTTGAATTTCAGCAGAAAACATCTAAAGCTAAGTACTCTGTTGGGGACCCTTTTTTCTTGCTCTAACCAATGTCCGAAAAAGGTAACAATTGTCTCATCTGTGGAAAGCAGATCCCACACTGAGACTTTCATTCTTACTGCATCACTTATTTTAGGCCCACACCACGATGTCCCTCGTTGCCGGTTCTGTGCCCTCTTTAATGCGAGAACCATATGCCATAGAGCTCTTTTTGTAGACAATTATTTTCATTTTCCGTCTTCGAATTCTGATATTGTGTCTGTCAGCCAACAATCCGTTAATATTCCGAAAAAACGTAAAGATAGAAGCAGGCCACACAAGGCTAAGTCTTCCTACAACGCTACCGCTAAGCAATTCGTCAGTTCTCCAGAATTCAGTGAGGCACTTCCACATCCCCTGATGCCTAACTCGCTTTCTACGCAGGCCTCTGCCGAGACCCTTTCAGAGTCCGGAATGCTGCAGAAATCCACTTCGGCTTCTGAGCCTTTGGCTGTCTCTGCCTCGGTTGGGTCCACAGCCGTGATGCAGGCACTAGCTTCCGAGGAGGCCATTCGCACTACCGATTCTAGACAAAAAACATCATCTCTTCTGACTACCGTCTCTCAGAGACCAACGGATTCTCTCAGGCCTCAAAGCCAGGCTACTCCTAGGAAATCTGCTTCTAGCCACCATCTTTCTACTGCTCCTCCACCCCAAGCTCAAATGCTTAAAATGGCGGAGGATCTCATCTCCAATATCCAAGGTACTCAAGCTCCCACTCCAAAATGGAAAAGGGTTCCTTCTCCAGAAATTTTGACAGACCAAGAGTCTGAAGTATTTGATTATTCTGCCTTTGAAGAGGAGCAACAGCCCTTAACTGTTTGAGGATTCAGATGCAGAGAAATACATCCCCTCTGCCTCCCCTCCAGATGACATCTCCTTCGGGGAAACAAACCCCTTCACTCCCTCAGGGAGCATTTTCAGTGGGAATCTCAGGACTGCCCACAGTCAAAGAAACGACTTAGAGAGTTGTTTTCCTTTAATCCAGTTTAGCCCCTGATGCCCTGCCTCCTGCTCCAGCTAAACCTGAAAGGTACTACAGAGTACCGGATTCTCAAAAGTACCTATACAGCAACCCTGCTGCAGACCCGGAGGTCATTACACAGGGACCCAAAGGAGCTGAGACTAGTTCTGCCAAGAATCCTCTTCCTTCTGACAAAGACTCCAGAGCTCTGGACAGATGGGGTAAGAAAGTATACACCTCTGCAGCCTTAACTATCATAGCACTCTATTGTCAGTTCCATATGTTAAAATATCAACAACACACTTTGGAACAATTAAAACAGAAGATTGCTACCTCTCCTGACAGTGCCAACTCAAAAGAGCTGGCAGAATTACTCCACTCTGCATGTCAAGTGGCCAAGCACTCGTTACAGTGTGGATATGACGCCCTAGAAGCCTGTAGCAGGGCAGCAGTGACAGGATCTGTTATTAGAAGACATGCATGGCTGAAGGAACAAACTTTCCCTGATCATGTCAAGTCTAAACTTATTGATGCACCCTTAAATAAGGAACGCCTGTTTGGGGGAAAAAGCAGAAGAGGTTCTTAAAAAGATGGAAGACAAAGCAAAATCTATGCAAACAGTAAAAGATTTCTTTCAAGTCCAACCTCCCCAGATTCAGCAGGAACTGCCCTTCTAAGCTCTGCATCTTCCCTGTACCCAACAGGCAGGGCCAAAGTAAACTCCACAGGGACAGGACATCCAGACCCCTATCCCAGGGCCAGCAAAGAAGCAAAAATGGACCACTTCCACCTCTAAGGCAGAGAGTTCTAAGCCAAGCTTCTATGGTAAGCACTCACAATGACTCTCCCTCCCCCCTAGGAGGAAGGCTCACCCTCTTCATGGACAATTGGGTCTCTATAACCAATTACCAATGGGTATTAAAAATCATTTCTCAGGGATACAGATTCTCCTTTAGCGAACTCCCAGTTCCAAGAGGGTACCTAGACCTCCCCCCAAACCAGTGGGCAGAGGCATTAAAATAGGTAAAACCCCTAATATCCCAGGGGGAAGTAGAACCTGTCCCTCCGGATCAAACAGGAAAAGGTTTTTACTCTAGACTATTCCTTGTTCCCAGAAAAGAGGGCACTTGGCACCCCATCCTGGATCTATCCAAACTGAACACCTCCTTGTTGGTCCCAATATTCAAAACGCTAACCTTGCAGCAGCTCCTGCCTATGCTTGCACAAAATGCCTGACTTGTGACACTAGACCTAAAAGATGCCTACCTCCAGATGTTCTTTGTGTTTCACTGTTGCAGTCATTACATTTGGGTAATCTGCTGGCAGGTTGCCCTCAGTCGGCCTGAATTTCAAAGTCTTGGGTCCTGCGTCAGTTACTGTCTTCTCTTCCATAACGTCAGGTCGTCAGGGGTATAAAACATTCAGCCAACACCATTTTCTTAAGTCTTTCTTGCCGCGCGGTGCCAGAAGCAGAAGCATTTCGCAAGTGCCGGTCGGCCGATTACTGAAATATTCGAGTTTGAGTTTCAGAACTGAAGTCTTCTCTAAAGCTAAGTACCCCATTGGGGAAACTTTTTTCTTGCTTTTTACCGATGTCAGAAAAAGTTAATTGTATTACTTGTGGGAAACAAATACCTCATAAGGATTTCCATTTATACTGTATTCCTTGCCTAGGCCCTGATCACAACGTGCCTGGCTGTCGGTTTTGTGCTAGATTTAACCAACGCACTATTAAGCATCTGTATATTTTTGCATCGAAGTATTTTGGAAACAGATTTAACTACCCAGAAATGTCATCGGATAGCAGTCTGACTACCGGAGTACATAAAAAACGCAAAGAAAAGGACAGAGAAAGGCAGTCGAGATCAAAACCGACGACGAAGCTTCTAGGCCAGTCGCTGGTTCGCCGGTACTCAGTGAGACGCTTTCACAGCCCCTGATACCCATTACCTTCAAGTCACAGGCCTCTACTGACAACCATGTGGAGTCCGGCATGCCGCAAGAGACGCAAGGTATTGGACTGACAGATGCATCTGTCTCGGATGGGTCCAGAGCCGCTGAGCAGGCATCGGCTTCTGAGGGTGTATTCAGACCTCAACATTTTTTATATCAAACCGACAAAAGCTGCAAAACCAAAGGTAAAAACTCCTTCTAAAACTAAAAAAAAGATGACGCCTGAGCCACCTGCACAGGTCTCTATGCCTAAAAAACAGATGATCAAAATGACTGAAGATCTTATTACCTTAATCAAGGGTACCCATCCCCCTCCAGATAAGAGGCCTAGGCAAGACACTGACTATGAATCTTCAGATCAGGTTTCTATTTCTTCTGATTCCTCTTCTGATCAGGAATTATCTTTACCTCCCTATGAGGATTCTGATGCTGAGGAGTCTATTCCATTTGCATCTTCTCCTGAGGATTATTCATTTGGAGAAACCTTGCATGCTTTGAGGGAGCATTATCACTGGGAGAGTCAAGACTTCTCAGAATCAAAAAAGAGGCTCAGGGATTTCCTTCTTCTCCCTCAACACAAGCCTTTAGCCATTCCCCCTGTTTTAGACATTGTGGATGATATGTTTTCGGAGTCAAGCCTGACCCCTAACTCCTTACCTCCAGCTCCCAGTAAGCCTGACCAGTATTACAGGGTCCCTGACTCTCATAAATTTTTATTTAGAAACCCTGCTACTGATCCTGAAACTATTTCACAGGGTCCAAAGGGAGTTAAGGGCTCAACAGGAAAAATCCTTGCCCCCACTGACAGAGATTCAAGGGCACTGGACAGATGGGGAAAAAAGGTTTATACATCTGCACCCTTGGCAATCAGGGCCTTAAACTGTCAATTTCATATGCTTAAGTACCAACAACATGTTATGGGACTGCTGAAACAGAAAATGATGTTGATTTCAAAATGTGCAGAAAATAAGGAATTGCAGAAATTATTGCATGCAGCTGAACAAGTTAGAAAGCATAATTTGCAATGTGGTTTTGATTCTTTAGAGGCCTCCTGCAGGGCCGCAGTTACTGGATCTGTGATTAGGAGGCATGCCTGGTTAAAGGAACAAAATTTGCCTGATCATGTTAAAGCTAAATTGCTAGATGCACCTTTACAGCATGATTCTCTGTTTGGTACTAAGGCAGAAGAGGTTTCAAAGAAAATGGAAGACGAAGCAAAGTCTATGCAAACTGTTAAAGATTTCTTACAAGTGCAGCCACCTAGATTCAGTAGACACTGGCCTACTAAAAATTGGTCCTTTCCTGTGTCGGACAGAGCTCAAAGGGGCAAATCCAGACACCCTAAGGGTTCCAGGTACCAGGCTCAAGACTCATACAGGTCAAAGCAATGGGGGAGCATCCACCTCCAAATCTGGAGGAGATAAAGCGCAAACCTACAGAAAGCAATCCCAATGACTTCCCCTCTGCCTACACCAAGCACTTATCTTTTGGCAGCACCCATAGGGGGAAAATTAGCACTTTTTGCTCAAAATTGGCAGTTAATAACCCAGGACAAGTGGGTACTAAATATCGTATCACAGGGATACAGATTCCATTTCCACACTCTGCCAATGACAAATGGTTGGCCAGATCAGCCAAAAAACCAATGGGCAGAGGCACAGGTTACGTCCCTCATGGATATGGGGGCCATTCAGACAGTACCAGAACAGGAAAAAGGACAAGGTTTTTACTCAAGACTGTTCTTGGTACCCAGAAAGGACAAGGCCTGGCAGCCAATACTGGATTTATCGATTTTGAACAAATACCTGGACATTCCAAAATTCAAAATGCTCACTCTGCAACAGCTTCTGCCCATGCTGGGCAAGAATGCTTGGCTGGTGACTTTAGACCTAAAAGAGGCATACCTGCATGTTCGAATAAGACAGTCATGCAGAAGATACCTCAGATTCAAGGCTGGCTTAATGCCTGACCAATTCTCTGCGCTGCCCTTTGGCTTATCTACTGCACCCAGGGTCTTTACAAAGTGCCTGGCACCAGTAATTGCATTTTGCAGACAAAGAAGTATTCAAATATATCCTTACTTGCACAACTGTCTCATTCAAGCAGAGAACAAGGACACACTTCTACTACACCTGGCGTTTGTGAAAAGGCTTCTACCATGCCTAAGGTACACAATAAATGAAAAGAAATCCCAACTGGTACCCTCTCAAAAGATAACATTCCTGGGTGCAAGCTTAAATACAACTGCCCATATGGCTTACCTCACGCCAGACCAACAAAGGCAACTGACTACTTACTTCAAACTGATGGCAAGAAAAAAACAGTCTTCTGCAAGACAGATTCTGTAGGCTCTGGGCTACATGGCATCCTGCATCCTACTAATTCCATATGCAAGACTGCATATGAGGAAACTTCAGTGGTACCTAAAATGTTTATGGAGTCAACATTCACAGTCTGGAAACAATGATTCCTCTCATCCCCTGCCTGCAGCAGAAGTTTCTGTGGTAGGCAAAGGCCTGTCACCAAAACATGGGACGGCCCTTCACTCTACACCCTGCCAGCCAAATCTTAACAGACGCATCAGATTATGCCTGGGGTGCCCACATGGCAGGAAGATGCATTCAGAGCATGTGGGCACCAAATCAAATGCATCTACATATAAACCAGAAAGAGATGCTAGCTGTTCAAAATGGCCTAACAGCCTTCAAGGACTTACTTCATCCAGGACAACTGCTGATAAAGACGGACAACACCACAGTCATGTGGTATATAAACGAGCAAGGGGGCACACACTCATACCCCCTTTGCAGATTAGCTTTGGCACTGTGGAATACAGCTCTGACCTAACAAATAAATCTTCACGCTCAATTCATGCCAGAAAAACAAAACACTCTGGCAGACAATTTAAGCAGAAACCTTATGGATCCTCACAAGTGGAAACTAAATCCACAAGTCTTCAGCATGATAGCAGAGAAATGGGGGAGCCCAGATATAGACCTGTTTGCCTCTCCTCAAAATTATCAACTGAAAAGATTCTGCACAAGGACTTATCACAGACAAGCATGGAAAGTGGGTGTCCTATCCTTCAGTTGGAAAAACCTATCAGTTTACACCTTTCCTCCTCTAGCTCTTCTACCCAAGGTCCTCCTAAAAGTCAGACAAGAGAAGCCAAAGATGATATTAATTTCCCCGGACTGGCCCCTCCAATATTGGTACCCAATCCTAAGGAACTTGTCTCAATACCCAGCTTGGACCTTGCCTCTAAAACCACAACTACTGTCCCAACAAAACAATCAGATCCTGCACAATCAACTACAGACTCTGAACCTGGCAGCATGGCTAATCCTGTAATCATACAGACAACACCTCTCAGTAAAGCTGTCATGGATGTCATTTTGGAAGCCAGAAGGCCTAGTACTAGAAAATCTTATGCTGACAAATGGAAGAGATTCTGTGCTTGGAATCAAGCACAAGGAACTGATAGAGCAGAACCGCATATTCCTCACATATTACAATACTTAACTGAGATGCTTGACAAAGGCCTATCTTTTTCATCTGTCAAAATCCATGCCTCTGCCATTTCAGCTCATTACAATACAGAGCCACCAATCAATCTTTTGTCATAGTTTACTAAAGCAGTATCTTAGAGGAGCCAAAAATTTAAGGCCTCCTCCTAGAAGATCACCATTACCTGCATGGGACCTCAATTATGTGTTGGAAAAGCTCACCCTGCCTCTATTTAAACCAGCTGCTACCGCTGGTATAACATTCCTGTCGTGAAAGACAGCTCTGCTACTAGCAATTACTTCAGCAAGAAGAGTTTCAGAGCTACAGGCCCTCATGGCTGTAGAACCTTTTATCATATTTTACCCAGACAGGGTGTCTCTGAGGATAAATCCTACTTTTATGCCTAAGGTTGTTTCCACTGTAG
Organism: Protopterus annectens; assembly: GCF_019279795.1. Classification (NCBI taxonomy): domain Eukaryota; kingdom Metazoa; phylum Chordata; order Ceratodontiformes; family Protopteridae; genus Protopterus; species Protopterus annectens. The sequence continues at coordinate 1,165,809,110 of NC_056728.1, read as the reverse complement.
CTCTTAACCAAAGAATTCATCTGCCAACTTTTTATCCAAAACTGCAGAACAAAGGGGAGAGAATTCTGCATTCCTTGGACGTGCACAGGCAGCTAAGATTCTACTTGAGCAGGATTAAAGCTCTAAGAAAAACTGAGCAATTACTAGTGTCATATGCTGCAGGATCAGAAGGAAAGGCTATTTCAAAGCAGACAATTTCAAAGTGGATAAGCCATTGCATCCGTTTCTGCTACTTACACCATGGCAAACCTGTGCCCAAGGGCATTAGGTCTCACTCCACCAGGGCTGCAGCCACTTCAGCAGCCTTTTTCAGAGGAGTACCAACCAAGGACATTCTAGAGGCTGCTACTTGGAGTTCTGTTCACACATTTACAGAGCATTACCATTTGCCTCTCTACTCTAAGTCCAGGGCAGGCTTTGCCACTGCAGGTTCTGCAGGGCCTTGTAGCCTCGCCTAATGCTGTTTAGCTCCAGCCTCCCAACCATGGCTTTGGGATTCTACCCAAATGTAATGACTGCAACAGTGAAACACAAAGAACATAGTACAGTTGTGTACACTTAACCATAAATGTAGCTGTTCGAGTGTATTCACTGTTGCAGTTCAGGTTACCCTCCCGCCATCCCCCTGTCATTCTACAGTTTATCTTTCCTTCTCTATCCTCTACAACCTATGTGATGTATTTGCTTGTAGATGAAGGTAAAGTTTATATTGATGCATGTATATATATATATATATATATATTTATATTTAGAATATTGCTACCTTTTTGTGGGCACCTGACATCTGGGGCAAGAAAAACTAAAGAAAATGGCGTCGGCTGCATGTTTTATACCCCTGACGTCATGGAAGAGAAGACAGCAACTGACGCAGGACCCAAGACTTTGGAATTCAGGCCGACTGAGGGCAACCTGCCAGCAGATTACCCAAATGTAATGACTACAACAGTGAATACACTCGAACATCTACATTTATGGTAAGTGTACACAACTGTACTATCCCCATCAGAGAATCAGAGAAAATTCTTGCGCTTCAGATCAGGTAATCAGCACTTTCAGTTTTCTGCACTGCTCTTTGGCTTATCTACTGCTCCGAGAGTATTCACCAAATGCTTTGCCCCGGCTATAGAATTCTGCAGAGAATATATACAGATTTACCCTTCCCTGGACGACTGCCTCATTCAGGCAGACAGCAAAGAAATGTTGCTCCAGGATCTTCTCTTTGTCAAAAAACTCCTAACTTCCCTAGGGTTCACCATCTGCGAGAAAAACTCAAAGCAAAACCCCACCAGGAAAATTGTTTTCCTGTGAGCTGTGCTAGACACAACAACCCTAATGGCCTTCCTATCCCCAGAAAAGCAGAATTTCCTGCCTCTCTACTTCACCCAGCTGGCTTCCAGAAATCACCTCACTGCGAGGAAGTTCCTGCAAGCCCTGGGATATATGGCATCTTGCAAGTTTCTCATCCCTCTCGACAGACTTCACATGAGAAAGATTTAGTGGTACTTAAAGAACCTTTGGTATCAACACTCTCGGTCCCTAGAGACCACTCTCCCACTGTTCCCTTGCGTAAGGAATGAATTTCTCTGGTGGGCAGAGGCCTGTGCCATGAACAAGGGTCTTCCCTTCATCCTCCGCCCTTCCGGCCAGACAATCACCACCAACGCCTCAGACATAGCTTGGGGTGCTCACCTAGCAGGCAGGTGTACCCTGGAATGCCCAGCAACTTCACTTGCACATCAACCAAAAAGAAATAATGGCAGTGCAAAAGCACTCTTTGACTTCCTTCCAACCCAGTCTCAGGCCAGGGGTCTTCCTTATAAAAACAGGCAACACTACAGTAATGTGATACATCAACAAACTGGGGGGCACCCAATCTTACCCCCTGAGCAGGTTAGCCACAAGTCTGTGGCTTACAGCCACCTCCATGGGGCTACACCTAATTGCCCAATACTTACCCGTGATCAACAACCCACTGGCAGACCACCTAAGCAGAAACTTACTGTACCCCCACGAATGACACCTCCAGAGAGAAAGTTTTCTGCAAATCACCCAGGAGTGGGGGGACCCCAGAGTTGGACCTCTTTGCCTCACACCTCAACCACCAGCTGCACAAGTTTTGTACCAGGGAGTATCACCTCCTAGCATGGAGGGTGGATGCCTTGACCTTCCCCTGGAGCTCCCTCTTTGTGTACGCATTCCCTCCTCTGCCCCTTATTCCCAAGGTTCTGATCAAAATAAGAGAGGAGAGACCAAAGGCCATCCTCATCGCTCCAGATTGGCCCAGACAGCATTGGTACCCCTTACTACACAGTCTGACCTTACAGCCCCCCCAGCTGCGTCCCCTAAGGTCAGACCTCTTGACCCAGGAGAGAGGGACCGTACTGCACACTGACCTACAGACTCTCAAACGTTCAGCACGGTTCATAAGAAGTCACTTTTAAGCAAACAGGTCCTGGACATCATTACAGAAGCCAGAAGGTCCAGCACAAGAAAATCTTATGCAGGAAAATGGAAAAGATTCTGCTTCTGGAAACAAAAGGGGGCATTACCGCACAACCTTCCATCCCTCTCATCCTGGATTACTTAGCAGAGTTACTCAATAGTGGCCTCTCCTCCTCTATTAATATCCATGCCTCTGCCATCACTGCCCATTATGATTCAGACCCACCCCTCTTCTCTCATTTGATTAAGCAATTCCTCAGAGGGGTGTCTAATATCAAGCCTCCCAGAAGACTTCCTACCCCACCCTGGGACCTGAATTATGTGTTACAGAAACTAACCTTACCTCCTTTTGAGCCTGCCATTTCAGCAGAATTGAAATACCTCTCCTGGAAAACTGCCTTCCTACTAGCTATCACCTCAGCCCAAAGGGTCTCAGAACTTCAAGCTCTGATGGCTGTCGAGCCCTTCATAATTTTCCATGCAGGCAGAGTCTCAATCCCTCCTTTATGCCCAAGGTGGTATTTGATGTGACCCTTAACCAGGCCATACACCTTCCCACCGTCTTTCCCAACCCTCAAAACAAGGAGGAAAGAATTCTGCACTCTCTAGATGTACACAGACAACTCTGATATTATCTGGACCGCACTAAGCCATTCAGAAAAATTGACCTTCTCCTTGTAAGCTTTGCCCCAGGAGCAGAGGGGAAGCCCATCTCCAAACAAACCATTTCCAAATGGATTTCACACTGTATCCATTTTTGCTACAGACTACATGGGAAACCCATCCTTAGGTCAATCCGTTCAAACTCTACTAGGGCAACCTCCACTTCCACTGCCTTCCTTAGAGGAGTACCTACCAGGGACATATTGGAAGCATCCACCTGGACCTCTGTCCACACCTTTACAAAGCATTACCACCTACCTCTCTTTTCAAAGTCTAGGGCAGGGTTTGCCTTTGCAATTCTGCAGGGCCGCCTGACCCATACCTAGGACTCTATCTATCCTTCCACCCTTTACCTCAGCTTTGGGAATCCTCCCACAGTGATGACTGCAACAGTGAAATGAAGAACATAGTGCAGTTGTGTACCCTTACCATAAATGTACATGCTCGAGTGTATTCACTGTTGGAGTCTTGGTTTCTCTCCCTCAATCCCCCTTTTTTTCACATCTTCCCCTAGGGGGACACATGCTTCCCAAGGTGGCTCTTAGCCACCAGGACCACTTCTCTCTTTTCCATTGTGCTTCTGACGGATTAGGGCAAGAAAAACTGATGTAATGACGTTGGCTGCCTTGCTTTATAGTACTGACGACCTGACATCAGACCACAAGCGACAGCAGCTGGCGCACAAAACATTGACTCTGGTATTCGGGCCGGCTGAGGGCTACCACAGCAGGGATAACCCACAGGTGATAACTGCAACAGTGAATACACTCGAACATCTACATTTATGGTAAGTCTACACAACTATACTTACTCTTTTCAAAGGATCACCTGCATTGGTGTTAGGCGTGCTCCAGTGTCTGTCATTCCTGGTCTTTTAGAAGGTCCCAGGAGATGATTTTTTTTGCTGCTTTCATGAAGACACTGTTGAGGATCCACAGTTGAGAATCAAGAGACAGATCTTCTTGAGTCATCTTGGTTTCTTGGACACCACAACATTCAACACAGCTTTCGCATACCTGAGGAAGCAAGTATTTCAAACAATTGTGAAGTGTCAGTGGCTGCAGAGTCACCATTTGTTCACAGATCTTCTGGTATTAGTCTCTTGTCATTAGGCCATGGTGTGATTGGCTGTCTTGACCAACGTCATTGTAGGTTTTAGTTTCCTACCAGTAATATTTTACTGGCTGGCTGGGAGGCTCATTTTTTCCTTCACATTCCAAGGGGAAGTAATCCTTTTGGGGAGGTGTTTATCAACTAGCAGAAGTTGTAGGTATTCCTGGTCATGATTGCTGTTGAGGGAGAATCCACTTTGGAGGTAAAGTTTTCCATGATCTGGTCTGGCAACTAGCCTTTCTTGTGGTATATAAACAGGTACCTTTACTAATTCAGGCCAGGGACTTCTCCCCTTTGTCTGGCCTGATAGCCAGCTTTACCTCAGAGGCTGCCTTCAGGTACAAACGTCATGATCGTGATGGACCTCACATCTGGAGGGGTTAGGGATGACTGGAGTTTCCAATGAAGTTTTCCACTCAGCAGAACTGCTCTGGAGCAGTCCAGTATTTGGGTAAGTAAATTTAAATTCCGTCCAGTAGAGAGTCTATTATCCAAACTAATTGGGAACTAAGGTAGTTTGGATAATCAAACATGCATTGAACCGGATGAAAAACTTCTAAAATCTTGTTTTTTCTGCATCAGGGAATACACTTTTAAACCATTCACTGATTCCTGTGGACAGTAAAAAATGTTTTTCTCACGCAAGCGGGCTACAAGCTCAAAAAGCATATACAAATGTGTATAACGTTTACATATTCAGACTGTAGGCTGTGTTCGGATAATTGACATTTCAGATAATTGACTCTCTACTGTATGCAGGTACTTCCTTAATTATCTCAGGCATTTAGATTATTTGAGTTTCAGTTATTTTCTGTTCAAGTTGCATGTATAAATCTTTTCTGCCCCATCATGGACTTGCAAAAGGTAGGACTGTGGCCCAACACTGTTTGGTCAGCAGCTACTTAAGGAAGTTCTGCATCTCTGCCTGTCTTTGGAGAATCCTTTCCTCCCTAATATGAAGTTGTGCTCTTATTTGCCACCACCTTTTTGCATTTTTCATAGTACCAATGTGTAAAACTTAGTTTACTGTTAAGTAAACCTGAAAAGCTATCTATCTTTTTTTACTACATATTCCACCTATAGGTATTACATGGTGTCAGAAGTAAAGTCAGATATGAAGCCTTTGATTTAAGACAAATTAATTCCATCATTCATTAAGAAATGGCTCTGCTTCAAAATCTGTGAAGGCTTTCCGTACACTTGAATGTCTGAAAGCTGATATCTGTGGATTTGGAAATTCAGATTTTTTCTGACTGATGGCAGAGTATTTCATACGGCACAGTCTGCCATGTTTGTGCATATTGTAGGTGAAAAAGCACTTGGTGTACAACACATTTCAGTTGTTACAGGATAAGAAAGCAGAGGCAAATATTGATTTGATGAACTTTTTCTAGAAATTACTGTGAGCAGAAGGAAAAAATCTGCAGTTTATCTGTCATTCGTTCTTCGATGGGCTTAATGTTCTATGCAGATTATCAAAGCTTATGTTACTACTTTAAAGCATCAAGCCAAATTATTGAGTTTAGTGTCTTTCACAATGCATTAGTAGAAGATAGTATTGTGTGGAAATTTGTAATTTGGGAGGGAAGAAGGTGATAAAAATCTGGAGGGCTTGGTTTAACAAGTTTTTTTTTTTTTGGGGGGGGGTACCAACATTTGGAAGAAAACTGTGGTGGCTGTATTATCCAAACAGAATAAAGACCCCTCAGACTCGGCTTCACATAGAACCATTTCAGTTTTAAACTTTGATTATAAAATATTTGTCTATACTGAGAGAATGGCAAAGATGTTGCCAAAATTGATAGATATGGATTATCACTGTTTAATTTCTCCAAGTCTTCTCGATTTCTAATAGCATGACAGGAATGGACCCTGTCCCTAAGTCAAAGTATGATTAAAGTTCATGAAATTAGTATTGTTTCAGTTTTTGCTGTTAGCCAAAATATTCCTAAGTGTTGTTCATGTTTTATTGTCATCTTTCATTAATTCCAAATATTTATACACTCCCTCCTGCTCAAGTTCCTTTGTGCAGCAGCTTTCCTGCTTTAAAGGTTGCTTTTACACATTTATCAAGACTTGCATCATCTGAGAAAGTTTTGACCATTTGTGCTTTCAGTTCCTCATCTGATGAACTATACAGTTTTAAATTATTCACAAAAAACGATGAGAAGTCTTTACACGTTTTTGTTATTTGGGAGCCAAACTGGGTTAAGGGTAAGACAAAAGAGCAGCAGTGACATGTCACCCCGAAATATTCCCCTTTGAATTTTTTATCCCTGGGATAATAATTTGTCCTTTATGAAGGCTTAGGTGGAGATTGGTTTACTACTGTTTCATGGTCACACTAACTTAATTGATCGATGTTGGGTGCATTTTTTACATCTGTAAGCATTCCTTTATCCATGAATGTAGGATGCCATACTTAGATTCTTCTCCTTTTTACAGTTTTCCATTATGACATTAACAACAAATGATCCTTTGCTCCATATGACTTTCTTTTATTACCCTTTTGTTGTATTGCCATAATTGAGTTTTCTTCTAAATGACTATAAACTCTTATCGGCATTAATTCCAGTATATAGTTTATACATCATTGGAAGGCCAGTTATTGGTCTGTATTATTGGTTTATATTTTTAGGGTAGCTTGTAAGCTCACTCTTGAGTATCATTTTTCCTGTTGTTAACCAGGTTGGTGTCTTTCTGGTGCGTACATGTAAATAGTTCTTACTCAGGGCCAAATCTTTGTGTAAAGATATTAATGCTTTTAGCCAGAGGTTAAGTACTACTTCTGGGCCTGGAGTTTTCCATTTAAGAGCTTTTCTTAATTTTGTTTCAATTTCTTGGGCTGTTACATCGTCCCATTTCATATCCTGTATATTTTAACTTTTTACAATTTCTTTTACTTCTGTCCGTTCAGCAACTTTCTTATATTCCACTGGGGTCTTCACAGATATTTTTCCAAAATGTGTCTATATCTTTTTTTTTTTCTTTTTGATATTTCTATTCCTTCCCCCCCCCCAATTCTCTATAAAACCTTTTTGGGTCGGTCGTCAATGAATAGCTTATTTGGGACTTTTCCTTTACGTTTATCTGCATATCTTCTAAGCTTTTCTGCCTGTACTGATGTTTTTAATTTGTTATTTGCATCAGTGTATGATAGATCATGGTCTATTCTGATACTGAGTGTTGCTTTTATCATGTCTATCTTTCTAAGTATTTTTCTTGATCCGTTCCCTCTTCTGTACTTTTCTAATAGTGACACTTCTTGTTTTAAGTGCTTTATAGTTTTCTCTCTTTGATTCTTCCATGATGGCATTTGATTTCTTCCCTTCCTTTCCCTTATTGCCCTGTGCTGTTGTGGTAAGATTTTATCTGTTGTTAATTTACCTCCACAGTAATATATCCTATTTATTTCTGTTATATCACATGTTCTATTTCCCCTTTATTTGCTTAATATTTAGTGCCATTGGCAAGGAAAATAAGGGACTCACAAATTCAAAGATATAACTAGTATGGCAAATGAAAAGTTGGCTTTGTTTGCTGCTCATGGTATTTTGTACTTGATAAATCTTAGAAAAGAGCATCTCAGTGTTAAGGAACATTCTGAGAAAGTTTTAATTGTTTCAGGATCTAAAATAAATGAAAATAAAACAAAGACTGTACAGGTTAATTTGTGTACCTACACATGAATTGGTTCAGCAATGACCATTTTTACAGGTATGTGATAAGGTAAATTATTTAGGTGTGTGAATTAAAAAGGATTATATTATGGCAGCAAAGGATATGTGGGTAGAGACTAAACAAAAGGTAATACAAAAACTGAGTCTGGATATTGATTATGGATATAGGTAGTAAGATACATGCAGTTAACATGTTTATATCTAGTCCATTTAGTTTTATTTACAGATCAGGTATAGTTTTGTCAACCAGAGGAAAATTTGTGGACCGTAAGTAATAAAGGGATCTCCCCATAGAAACATACGGTTTAAAGGATTACCTGATTTCAAGGGATAGTTTTGAGCTTGATAGTTAAGGCTCATATACATAACACAAGCAGAAGATTGTGTATCAAAGTAGAAAGGGATAATGATAAAAATGGGGGTGAGGTAATTCCTGGAGTAAGGAGAGAGTAGGTTTTTGGGTACAAGTCCTTAATGAGAATAGCAACAGCTATACAAAATATTATATTCATAAAGTAGCAGAAAGTGTTCGTAATAACTAAGCCAACAAGAGAAAGGAGATTCTCCTGAAAGAAATTGACTGCAAAGTAAGTGTATAGAAAAGGAGCAAGAGGGACTGGGATTTACTGGAGAAAATTAACAAAGAAACCAAGGCATTGGGAGCAAATAACCAGGGAGGGAAATGTGATAGAGTGGGATGAGATCAAGCAGAAGTTTGGACTGCAGCTTAGAGCCTGCCTTCCATACCATAGATAGATAACAGAGTATATACAAAGCTAAAAGGGACAGGGGAGTGTTAAGTGCAAGACCAGCTCTGGTATAGTTTTTATTTGAGTCTGGAGCAGAAGTTATGGTTCCAAAAATGGAGGAATAGTGTAGTGCATAAAATATTGCATGATAACTGGAAGAATAGATCTGAGGAGGTTAGAAAAGATTGTGAAAAAATATTGGCAAGACAGTATGCAAAATAACAATGGGAGGCCATCTGTTTAAGTATGCAACAAAATCCAGAAGGTTTAGCTTGTTTGCATGGATGTTTGCATAGGTATTTTTATACTCCAAATAGACTTCAGAGAATTTTTCCTGTGTTCAATAGGAAATGCTGGAGCTGTGATAGGACAGAGTTAATTGGAAACATAGTTTTTGGGAATGTAATGAGTTGGCACATTTTAAAAATACCCCACAGAACACTTTGTCAGAAAAGTTGAGAGAAAAAAATGGTTGCAACTAAGGAAATTATTAATTTGAGCTGGGGTATAGGATCTGAATTGCCCAAACATGGTAAGGCCATATTAAGTTTAAAGCTACTGGCTGCCAAAAAGCAATTACTAGAAAATTAAAATCAAAATCTAAACCAACTGTATCTGAAACACTGAGTATTGTAAAGGAGATAAAAGAACTTTAGACAGGATCTTTAGAAAAGAGCAGGAGCAAACTACATGAAAATAAATAGAATTTGTGGAAACAATGCATGCAGAATAATGATCAGGATGAAGATTGAGGTTTAAGAGAAGACTGGAATTGTGCAATTTATATAATGGGGTGAATGATGATTGCTAAAAAGAAAACATATATGTATAATGCATAAAAATAAAAAAAATGTTTGCTGTTGGTTTTCTATTACTGTATATGTACCTCTGTCATTGTCCACAATGCAAGAATTTAATAAAGGTGTTAAACTGTGATACAGAAATAATCAAATGAGCAGTAGATTGTTACAAAAAGCAGATTTTACAGTGAATAAAGCTGCAGATATCTGCAGGGTGAGTGAAAATGAGGCTACTGAGGAATTCGAAATATGTAAAGTTCCATGTGAGAATGGAGACAAGAAAGTAGTAAAAATACTGTAAAGGTCAGCTGAGAGAGTCATAAGGGACATGAAAAGCATAAAGCACTTGTTTCTTCCAGATGTTTATCATTTACATTGCCTCAGTGGCATATGTGTTCTGTACCTGCACACAGGCCCACAGTGGCAGTTTTCCAGAGCTCAAAATCCCTTCATCTGGCACACACTGATAGGGGATTGGCTAAACCACATCTATCAGGGGAGGCCTAACTCATGTCCCAGAAAGTCAGTTATTCAGGCTTTTAATGCCAAGTAGGAACAACCAAGAAAGACCAGAAGCAAGAATTGCCTGAAACCAGCAAACCAATTTGTAACACAAAACAACATAAATAATCAAAGCCAACCAAAGCTACAACATGCTGGGATAACCTCAAATTATATACAAAACAAAGGGGATGATGGGTGGGTGCTACCACTGAGACAGTGTAAAATTCAAACATCTGCTTTTACAGGTACCTGCTGCACATCCTTATGGAAGAAATGCTTGGAGTACCAGGATAGAATCATCCAGGATGTCCTTCAAGAATGCAACTGCAGTCATAACATATGGGTTGTCCTGCCTCAGGCAGCCCTCGGTCGGCCAAATTCCAAAGTTTGGGTCCGGCGTCGGCTGGTGTCGCCTCCTCTCCGACGTCACAACGGCTGGAGTATAAAGGCATCGGCCGACGCCATCTTCTCCAGTCTTTCTTGCCGCGCGGTGCCCGAAGCAGAAGCAGTTCGCAAGTGCCGGTCGGTCAGCTCCTGTGTTTTCAGTACCGAAGTCATCTAAAAGCTAAGTACCCCTTTGGGGAACATTTTTTCTTGCCTCAGCCGATGTCAGAACAAATTGAGAAAGTTAATAATTGTTTGTCTTGTGGTAAACAAATACCTCATAAGGACTTCCATTCCTACTGCCTTCCTTGCCTGGGCCCAGACCACGACGTCTCGGCCTGTGCTGTCTGTGCTTGCTTTAATAAGTGCACTCTCAGGCGCCGGGCAGAATTTGCCGAGGACTTTTTCGGTGAATCTTTCGCGTATATCAAGCCATCGGATCAACCGACTACTCAATCTGTCAAAAAACGAAAGGACCGGGACCGACATCCTCGGCCCGCATCCACTACCGATGCTAGTGCTTCGGTCCCTTCGGAAGCGGTAATTCTACCGCTCCAGGCCGATGACACAGCGTTAACACGACCTTCGGTCTCTGAGATCTCTCCAGTGCCGGTTGTTGATTTTCCTCCGGAAACCGAAGTTTTGGATGTACCCGACACCATTTCTGTAGACAAGGTTACTCCTGCACGTGGGGCTGCTAGGCCGCCTGTATCCATGTCCATCAAGGCCTTTGCACGTGCTAAGGCCGCCAGCCAGGCCAAGGCCCATCCTAAACCTGCTGCTCAGACCCCTTCTGATAAGCAGATCATGTCTCTTGCTGCAGATCTTATTTCTCTTATCAGGGGGTCTCAGCCTCATCCAGACAGAGGTTCTCAGCCACCTGCAGAGAAAAGGCCCAGAACTGAGCAGGCTGACAACCTCTCTTCAGATGAAGCCTCTGGGGATTCTAAGCATTCTGATACCCAAGAAGAATCCTTTCAGGCCTACGAGGACTCTGATGCTGAGGAATCAATTCCCTCTGCCTCCCCTCCAGAGGATTTCTCGTTTGGTGAAGTCCTGCATTCCATGAGGGAACATTTTAAATGGCAGGGTCAGGAATTCTCTGATTCCAGGAAAAGGCTACGTACCTTCCTCAAGCTTCCCCAGCACAGATCTTTAGCTATTCCGCCAGTTATGGATGTTTTGGATGATGTTTTCTCTGACTCTAGTGCTAACCCTGATACTCTCCCCCCTGCTCCTGTCAAGCCAGACAGATATTATAGGGTCCCTGACACTCACAAACATCTCTTTAAGGCCCACTCTGTGGATCTAGAAACTATTTCACAGGGCCCCAAGGGAGTGGCTACTTCCACTGCCAAAAATCCACTGCCGGCGGACAGGGAAGCTAGGTCCCTGGAGAGATGGGGTAAAGAAGTTTATACCTCTACCACCCTAGCCATGAGGTCACTTAACTGCCTTTTTCACATGTTTCAGTACCAGGATTTTTTACTGGATGATTTACAGAAAAAGTTAGCCTCTCCTGAGCCTATTGATAGAAAGGCATTGCAGGATCATATACATAACACTCAGCAGGTTAACAACCATTTTCTTCAGTGTGGTTATGATGCATTGGAAGCTTCATGTAGGGCAGCTATGACTGGGGCTGTGATACGTAGACATGCTTGGTTAAAAGATCAGTCTTTGCCTGACCATGTTAAAGTAAAGTTACTGGATGCACCTCTGGAAAAACAGAAGCTTTTTGGTGCTAATGCACAAGATGTGTTGAAATCCATTGAGGAAAAAGCAAAGTCAGTACAGACAGTCAAGGATTTCCTTCAGGTTCAGCCACCCAGATTCAGCAGAAACTGGCCCTCAAAGAATTGGTCCTTCCCAGGCTCTGACAAGTTTCAAAGGGGAAAAAGCAGGCATGCCCGAGGTAGAGGGCAATACCGGGGATCCTACAGGGGCCGCCAATGGCAACCTCCAAATCAAAGAAGTGGCGCAGACAGCCCAGCTGCACCACAAGGACAATCCCAATGACTTGACTTTCATGCCACCTACAAAGGCTCAAAGAGAAGCACCTTTGGGCGGAAAATTATCCTTATTCTCACAAAACTGGCATATCTTAACCAAGGACAACTGGATTCTGGATTTAATAGACAAAGGTTACAGATTCCACTTCCATACTTTACCAATAAGACAAGGCATGCCAAACCTGCCACATCATCAAAGGGCAGAGGCACTCTCTCAAGTTTCAAAGCTTTTAAGTATAAAAGCAATAGAAAGGATACCTCCTCAGGAACAAGGCCAGGGATTTTATTCAAGACTGTTCCTTGTTCCAAGAAAAGAAAACAAATGGAGACCTATACTGGACTTGTCAACTCTAAATACTTTTCTCATTGTGCCAAAGTTCAAAATGCTGACGCTGCAGCAACTCCTTCCCATGCTGGGCAAGGGGTCTTGGCTGGTCACTCTGGACCTCAAGGAGGCATACCTGCATGTCCCAATCAGACAAAGCTGCAGAAGATACCTCAGATTTCTTGCAGGGACAGAGCATTATCAATTCTCAGCATTGCCATTTGGCTTATCTACTGCGCCCAGAGTGTTCACGAAATGCCTGGCATCAGTAGTGGCACACTGCAGACTCCAGGGGATTCAAATATACCCCTACCTGGATGACTGCCTCATACAAGCAGACAACAAACAAACCTTAAAAGCAAACTTGGACTATGTCATGCAACTACTGCAGGCCTTGGGATACACAGTCAACATTCAGAAGTCAAGACTACTGCCATCCCAACAGATTATTTTCCTAGGAGCCAAACTGGACACAGAAACTGAAATGGCCTACCTCACAGAGGAAAAACAACAGCAGTTACCAGAGTACTTCAAAGGCCTAGCAAAACTCTCCCAGCTGACTGCAAGAAAAATCCTGCAGGCCCTGGGGTTCATGGCATCTTGCATTCTTCTGATACCTTTGGCAAGACTTCATATGAGAAAGCTGCAATGGTATTTAAAAAACTTATGGTCTCAACACAGCCAAAGCCTAGAGGACGTAATCCCACTTATTCCATGTCTGCAAAAGGAATTTCTGTGGTGGGCTCAAGCCAGTCAGTTAAACAAAGGCATGTCTTTCAACAGACCTCAAGCAGGTCAAATGATTACAACAGACGCCTCAGATCATGGATGGGGGGCGCACATGGAGGGCAGATGCATTCAAGGTCTATGGACACCAAAGGAAAGACATCTGCACATAAACCAAAAAGAGATGTTGGCAGTGATACATGCAATCGAGACTTTCGAAAAATCACTACAACAAGGACATTTGCTAATAAGGACAGACAGCACCACTGTCATGTGGTATATAAACAAGCAGGGAGGCACTCATTTTTATCCCCTCTGCAGACTAACAATGCTTCTCTGGGAAAAATCCCTGAGCCTGAAGATACATTTGCAATCCCAGTTTGTTCCAGGCAAGGACAATGTACTGGCGGACAAGCTGAGCAGAAATTTCTTGGATCCACACGAATGGATGCTGCATCCTCACATTTTCTCACAACTAACAAAGACATGGGGAAGACCGGACGTAGATCTCTTTGCTTCCCACTTAAATCATCACCTGGAAAAGTTCTGCACAAGGACCCACCATCCTTTAGCCTGGAAAACAGATGCTCTCTCCTTCAGCTGGAATTCCCTAAAAATTTATGCATTCCCTCCTCTACCTCTGCTGACCAAGGTGATACTGAAGATCAAAGCAGAACAACCAACAGGCATTCTGATAGCTCCATACTGGCCAAGGCAACACTGGTACCCATTGCTGTTGAGCATAACTCGGACCAGACCGTGGCCTCTGACCCTATGGCCCCTGCTCCTAACGCAACACAATTACAGGACTGTACATCAAGACCTGAAAACATTGCATCTGACAGCCTGGAGCTTACCATGACTCCTCCAACTATCTCTCTTTCCAAAACAGTTCAAGAGATCTTACTGGAAGCACGTAGACCTTCCACCAGAAAAACCTATTCAGCCAAGTGGAAGAGATTCAGCATCTGGAATGCCAACAGGGGTCAGGACACAACATTACTGAGTATACCTCAGATATTAGAATACTTGGCAGAAATGTTTCATACTGGACTCTCATACTCTTCTATAAAGATTCACGCCTCAGCAATCTCAGCAAAATACAATTGTGACCCTCCAGTGTTTTCACATCCTTTGCTAAAACAGTTCCTAAGAGGGATAAAGAATATCAAACCTCCCAGAAAACAGCCAGTACCTGCATGGGACCTCAATTTCGTTTTGGAAAAATTAACTCTTCCTCCTTTTGAGCCAGCAGCAACTTCAGAAATGCAATTTCTATCATGGAAAACGGTCTTCCTATTGGCAGTCACATCTGCAAGAAGAGTCTCTGAGATACAGGCACTCATGGCAGTGCCTCCCTTCCTCATTTTTCATCAGGACAGAGTTTCTCTAAGAACCAATCCTACATTCATGCCAAAAGTTATTTCCAGGGTGTCTCTAAATCAAGCTATTCACCTGCCTACTTTCTTCCCCAATCCTCAAAATAGGGGGGAAAAACTGCTACATACTTTGGACATACACAGGCAACTACGCTACTACTTGGACAGAACTAGGGCCACCAGAAAGTCTGACCAACTGTTTGTAGCCTATGCTGCTGGAGTACAAGGAAAAGCAATCTCCAAACAATTAATTTCAAAATGGATTGGACACTGCATCAGATTCTGCTATTCTTTCCATGGAAAAGGTGTGCCAGCCAATATTAGGCCACACTCCACCAGAGCTATAGCCACATCCACAGCTTTCCTAAGAGGAGTGGCAACAAAGGACATTTTAGAGGCTGCTACATGGAGCTCCGTGCATACATTTACCAAGCACTACAACCTTCTCTTATACTCCAGATCCCGAGCAGGCTTTGCTTCGGCAGTCCTGCAGGGGATTTTAGCTATACCATCCCTCTCATAGTTCCATCCACCCCCAGCTTGGCTATGGTATTCAACCCATATGTTATGACTGCAGTTGCGTTCTTGAAGGACATAGTACAATTTTGTACCTACCATAAATGTAGATGTCCGATAGATATGCAACTGCAGTCGGATTTTCCCACCCTCCTACCCCTCTGCAACTTTCTTTATGGGGCCCTACCCCTATTCCTATTAGCTGGGGGTATCTCCTATTGTGTGTCTGTTTATTACTGTTGTGCATGTTTGGAATTATTTTTATCCATTCACCAAATTTAGCCTTCCTAGGAGGGCACCTGGCATCTGGGGCAAGAAACACTGAAGAAGATGGCGTCGGCCGATGCCTTTATACTCCAGCCGTTGTGACTTCGGAGAGGAGGCGACACCAGCCAACGCCGGACCCAGACTTTGGAATTCGGCCGACCGAGGGCTGCCTGAGGCAGGACAACCCATATGTTATGACTGCAGTTGCATATCTATCGGACATCTACATTTATGGTAGGTACAAAACTGTACTTTGTCAATAGCAATTGCTCAAAGATGGGGTGCACCAGTCAGCCCAGCACTGTGTGAGCAGATCCAGAGTGTGAGAAGCTTGTGGTATTTCCACTGGCCAGTTCCATTAAAGGAAGAACCAACTTTGGCTGGACCAGAAGGGGGGGTCATCACAATGATCTTAGGTAATTCTTTCTGAATCTTCAGAAGTACCTTTGGTATCAGTGTAAAGGGTGGAATTGTGTAAAACAACCTTCCCATCCAAGGGAAGGAGAATGCTTCTGTCCTTCAATTATGGCTGCAAGGATGATTCTAACATTCTTTCCAACTGCTTGCTTTGAACAGAGGCAAACAGAAATATTTCAAAGTCAAAGTAAACATTATTGTCATACAGATCAACACCGAGGAAAAAAGTGTGCATCACTGCACGAAATTTCGATACTCAGGCTCGTACCATATGAATGACAGTTTACAAAAAGAAGATTAAATTAATTTAAAACAATTAAATAAAAATTAAAAAAATAAGATACAAAAAAGTAAATAAAGTAAAACAAATTTGAAAGCTCTATTTACATCAGAAACACAAATGCAACAACAGAAATAGATTCAGTAGAAATATAAGGATATTCAAAAAACAGTACTATAATAAATGAGGTACACATGTAATCTTACCAACCACCAATATATACCATAAAATTACAGTTCATAGTTTTCCTAGTGCAGATAGAGACGCATGAAGTGAGCCATTTAGAGAGTTCATGTAAACAACGACATATTGCGCGCACACAGTATTTTACCCATGTAGCGCTTTAGGCTATGGGTTTGTTATTCAGCAGTCTGATAGCATGTGGGAAGAAGTTGTTATGGAATCTGGACGTCCTGCATCTAATGCTTCTGTAGCACTTCCTTGTTGGCAGGAGTTTGAACAGTCCATGAGCTGGATGGTGTATATCCCTCAATAGTTTTTGTTCTCTGCCATAGCATCTCTTTAAATATATGTCCTGTAGGGATTGAAGGTTGGAGCCAATGATTTTTGTGGGCTGTTTAACAATCTTATCCAGTGCCTTCCAATCAGCTTGAGAACAATTTCAGTACCAGAAAATGATGATGATTCTCAGTACACTAAATTGTGGCTCTGTAGAGGGAGAGTAGGACCTGTGGGGGAGAGGTTATCCTTACGATGTCTCCTAAGGAAGTGGAGACTTTGGCCTCTCTTTATAAGGTAGGAAGTGTTTGTGGCCCAACTTGGGTCTTGTGAGATATGTACCCCTGGGACTTTGGAGCTATTTGCTCTCTCACTGCAGCACCATTGATGATAGGGGTGTGTGGCATTTTCTTCCTAAAATCGATGGTGATTCCCTTGGACTTCCTAACATTTAATGCTAATTGTTGTCAATGCACTAATGAATTTGTTGGTTTACTTCCTCCCTGTAGGCCCCCTCGTCTTCCTTCTTGTTAAGGCTGATTGTTGTGGTGTCATCTGCAAATTTGATGATTCTGTTTGACTGATGTGTAGCTGTGCAGTCATGTATTAGAACTGTGAAAAGAAGTGGACATGAGTACATAACCTTGTGGGACCCCGGTGTTAAGGTGATGCTATTTGAGTGATGCTTTCCAGCTCGAACTGTTTGTGGCCTTTCAGTTAGGAAGATGAGAATTCAGTTGCATATTGTGTTTTCTATGCCCAGTTTACTCAGCTTAGATAGCAGTTGTTGTGGAATAACCTTGTTGAAGGCCAAGTTGGAGTCTGTGAACAGCATGCATGCATAACAGTCCTCATTTTCCAGATGCTCCAAGGTATCATGAAGTGTTAAGGCTATGGCATCCACAGTAAAACAAACTGGCCTGTATACAAATTGTAAAGGATCAAATGTAGCAGGTAGGGAAGATGTTATGTGATCTCTGACCATTTTCTGAAACACTTCATCACTACCGAGGTAAGTGCATATGGCTGATAATCATTTAATGATGCTGGATATGGTTTCTTGGGCAGAGGGATGATGTCAGTGGTCTTAAAGCATTTGGGCACTTTTCCTGGCTGTGAGATACATTGCAAATATCTGTGAAGACTGGTACCAGCTGATCAGCATAGTTTTTAAGTAGCTTCCCCGGGTTTTGAAGTGTTCCTCACATCTGGACCAAATCCGAGCAGACCCCTATCCTGAATTACCACTCATGAGGGTCTGTCTAGGATCTGTCTGATGCCACTTGGATTTGCTTTGATGGGGATGTATGAGTCTTGGTGCTTCAGAAAATGCTGCAAGGCTAGCTCCCAGGCCACCATTGCCAACCTGCAAAGTGGGTATGATATTGTAACCCCTTATTTGTTCAGATATCACAACTATATTGTTGTCTGTGATCGATTAAGAGGGACCTGAGGAAGAAAAATGGTAAAAAAAAAAAAAAACTTTGAAGGTCTCAGTGCTAACATTGTTTTGATGTGTATATGCTTTGTAACATCTGAAGAATCCCATTCGCCTTGCACTACAACTTCCCTGGACCTTTTTTTTGTTTGTTTGTTTTTAAGTACCACTGAATCTTTGTCATGTGGACACTGACCTGTCATGTCAGGAGAATCATTGATACCATGAGATCTAGTATTTTGAAAAACTATGTAGTGGAGGCAGCTTCTTGAGAAGATAAATCCCTGGTAATGTTCCAAACTGTCTGGACTTTGTCTTCTGGTAGAAAGGCAGTACATTTTTCTGTGTCAGTCGTACATCCCAAGAAGACATTTCTTTGTGAAGGTAAGAGACAAGACTTTTGTAGGTTCAGTGTTACATTAGGAACAATTGGAATGCAATAAGCATCATTCTGATGTAAAGTTAGCATGAAACAGTAGTCTGGAAAAAGAGTTAGGACTGTCTACACTGTGAGCATTCTGAACTTGGGTACATTCAGAAAGATCCAACAACAAAAAAAGACACCAACAAACTTGTAACCAGGTCTGTGGATACCCAGGTGATGCAGGCAACCCATAGTTCCAAATAACGGTGTTGAGCCCAATAATCCAGAAAAAGTCAACGGTGATCCAAAAAAAAAATAAAAAACTTTAATTGAACAATCCATTTAGACCACAACACTTAGCGCTTTCATCCCGTAACATAAAGGGACTTCCTCAGAGTAACAGTGCATCAGCCATAGTGTGCTTTAAGCAGAAAAAGGCGCAAAAACACAAAATCCCTTCCAAAAAGACATGCATTTAAAGAGGCAAAGACATTTTAACAGTAAAATGGTATTACATAATCCCCCATATTAAAACAATTTTGTTATTGACCCCCATTCTTAATTAAGCTTCTTATTTTTGTATATAAAATAAAATGAAACAAAGCACCGTAATCACTCTCTTACATTCTTCTTCTTTCGACTTTTCCTGGTTAGGGGTCGCCACTGCGGAACTCCGGGCCGCTAATGTTTGACAGTACATTTTTACAGTGCCGAGTTGCCAGCCCGACGCCCAACCTTCAATGAAGGCATGCCCATTCACGCATGTCTTTCGAACGCCACTCAACCGCGGGGTTACATGCAGACTCCACACAGAAGGCGCTCAAGCCAAGAATCGAACGGGAGTACCTCTTGCTGTGAGGCAGTTAATTTTAAAAAAAACAGGAGAAGGGAGATAGTCATTCAGACCATTCGGGCCAGTGGCATTGATCCTAATCTGTCACTTAGCCTCCTTACACTCAAGCTGTGTCTTCCATGGCCCACCTTTCCTGTCCAACTGCATCACATGAATACCAAAAAAAACAAAATTCATGTCCCTCATTAACCTGTATATGCCTCCATAAGGCATTTTTAGCATCTTATTTCTTTATTTCCCTTAGATGCTCATAAATCCTTTCCTTTAGAGATCTCTCGGTCTTACCGACATTGTTTACAACTTGCCAGGGGGACCACTTTCTCTGATCTACAATTACACCTAGAGGGACAATTAATTTTTCCATAATCCTTTACGTTAATAAATTCGCCCTCATAAATAAAATGACAATATGAACATTTACCACATTTGAACATCATCGGATTTCTAGTATTGTTCACACCATAATTACATGTTTCCAACTAGTTTTTAATATTCTTATCCCACCTAAACAGAATAATTGGACACTGTCCCAACCTACTCATATTCGCTCCACCCATTTCTAAGATTCTCCAGTTGTTTATTAAAAGCTTGTTGGTTGTTCATAGGTTGGTACTAGGCTGTCTGCCTAAGGGCCTATACAAGCCTAGCCATAACAATTCCCTAGATATTTCTTCCCACAATATTTATTTCCCTGAACCCCTGTCTAGCAAGGCAACTGACATGATCCCCAGGGTGAATGTTCTATCTTCCATCCAATCATCAAAGTTTCTTTTGAAGACAGCCAAGGAGGCGCTCTGCTTGACATGTGTGGGCAGTCTATTCCAGAGTATGTGGAGTCTCTGGGTCAGGAACCTATCACTCCAGCGTGTTTTGTTCATTGTGATGACAAGGTTTAGATCCCTGGAGCGTGTGGCTCTGAGAGATTGGTATTTCTTTAAGTGGAGCATGTCTAACAGCTCAGGGTTTGACATGGCCTTGTATGTTAAGCAGAGATCGCCTAGACGATATGCCACTGAGTATAGCTGGAGTTTTTTTTTAGACTGTCAGCATATGGCATCTGCTTTAGGCCTGTGATTTTTATTGAGGTATTTCTGTGGCCTTTCCAGCTGTTGCAGATGTCTTGTGAGGTACATACCAAACGGGACGTTATACTCTATAATGGGTCTAATGAGGGGATGAGTAAAGTGGGACAATGACCGCCTTTTTTCTGGATGAAAAGCCCTTAGTGATGAGGTGTGCCACATAGAAGAATTTCCTGACTGTTGTGGTGATGTAGTTGTCAATGGTGAGACCACTGTCCATCTGTGTCCCTAAGTCTCTCATCACACTTTCGATGTTTAGTGTACTGCCACCTATGTGGTAATTCATGGGTACATGTTTTTTTTCCAAAGGGGATAACTGTACATTTTTTGGCATTAAGCTTGAGCCCATGGCTCTGGCACCATGCATCTTTTTCTGTAAGGCCCTTTTGTAGAATATCCACATCATTTGGTGATTCAGTAATGGCTCCCAGTTTGCAGTCATCTGCAAACTTTGTTAGCCAGAGTCCCTTAGTGTTGGCCTGTACTTCAGAGAAGTAGATGCCAAACAAGAGTGGTTCCAGGATTGAACCCTGAGGTACTCCACTTGTCACTTGTCTGGAGCTGGATTTGGAGTCTGCTACTTTTACAGTCTGGGTTCTGTCAGTAAGCCAGTTGGCAACCCATCGAGTGATGTAGGGATTTATGCCCAGCTTAGTAAGTTTATCTATGATTGCAGAGTGGGGGATTGTGTTGAAGGCCTTGGCGAGGTCCAGATAGGCCTTACCCTCGTCCACAGCTCTGGAGACTGATTCGAAGAAGTCAGTCAGGTTCAGGAGACAAGATCGGCCCTTCACAAACCCAAACTGGGTGGGGTCCAGTGTTTGAAGGTTGCCAATGTCTTTGTTTATAAGTTCCATGATAATGCGTTCCATGCCCTTGCAGATCAGGCTCGTCAGACTGATGGGACGGTAGCTCCTGGGATCCAAGGTGGACCCTTGTGGAGTGGGATAACTGTAGCTGTGCACCACTCAGTGGGCACGAAGCCTGAGGTGAGGCTATGATTAAACATGACACTTAGGTGAGGTGCCAGTTCATTTTGTAGTCCATGTAGTGCACATCCCGTGATGTCATCTGGTCCCATGGATGATGTATTCTTAGCTTTGGAGAGTGCGGTTTCTACCTGTATGGCCATGATTACTGGAATATGGCAATCTTTTGGAATTGAGATGGGCCCTTTAGGGGGTGAGAGAGGGGTGAAGTTGGCACTAAATCGATCTGCCAGGATATTGGCAATATCCTTGGGATCAGTATATTTAATGCCATTCTGTTGTAGCTCAGAGACATCTGAGCATTGCCATTTAGATTCTTGACATAACTATAGTATGCCTTGTGGTTGTCTTTGGAATCTTTGGCAATTTTATTTTCGTAACTAGCTTTTGAGGATTTTATGAGGGATCTCAGCTTCTTACTGTGGCTGGTGAGGGAGTTTTTTGAATCCTGGGATTTTCCTCTTTTATACAACAGTTTCTTCCTTCTGTTGTATAGTTTGTTTATAGCAGGGGACCACCAGATCGGCTTCCTTTTTTTGGAGGAGAGCATCTTGGTTCAATTTGGGATGGCACGATTCATGCACAAGTGGATGTGCTCGTACAGTGCCTTAGTGTTACAAAACACGCGTTGCTAAATTCACTCCTCTTGGTGGTATTTGTAAATAATATCACATCATTGCAGCCCAATAGGGGTTTGTAAAATAATCTGTCCCGCTTCTTGATAACCTCTTGGGAAATACCTTCCAAGAATACTAGTGGGTAACCTCTGTTCACTAATATGTCTTTCAAAATCAAACATTGCAGTGTAAGAAACTTCTCTGTCTGGAAGATTTCAGTCCATATATTTCTAGTTAATCACTGTATATTAATCAGATCAGGCAATAGTAGTAAAAGTAGCGAACCTATACTCGCCTTGCATCAAAACAAACCAAAACAAAGAATAATAATAGAAAATATATAATTGCACAACATTACTAAGTATTCGAACGTAATCCAAACAAGGCAGGCAGTCTTGTTTCCAGTCGAAAATCTTTTATTAAGTGCACAGACAAGCGATCCAAGTAAAACAAAAATAGAGTAATAATTTCCTCACAAGCTTTCTAAATATATATGTATACTTTTTATCAGGCATGGGAGTGGTTTATTTTCCTGTAAAACAAAGCGTTATTGGTACAAATGTTAAATTCACATCCCTTCCCCCATCAGTATGACATTCGAGCTGGTCCTGCCCTGCTTAGTAGCTGTCATAATAATATATAACCCTTATGTACTTTAAATAAAATTTATAATGATGTGGTACCTCTTATTTAACCAGATTATTAAGTCTGTGATTTTATCCAAGACATTATAATACAAGATACCATGGAGATTACTTTTTTTTTTTTTCTTTTTCAAAATCAGACATTCTGTCGGGAAGTTCTCTTTGTCTGACACCATTCATGCCAGCCGTACCATTTGCCCTTTGACACAGGCCCTTTTCTGATGGTATGGGTGCATACTTTGGTAGTGTAACAAGGAATTAGAGTAGGCGGGCTTCCTATACAACATAGAAGTAAAACAGCAGTTGGTGTGGTCAATATTCAATTGAACATCCAAATAATTGATGAACTCATGGGACTTAGTAATGGTGAACACTAAAACAATCAGTGGTATTATTAATATATTTAAAAATTTCCTCTAACTTGATGTCCAAATCATGCCAGATGATGATTATATCATCCAAAAAGCAACCATAACAGCACCAACATTGAGAATGGACTATCGAGTACAAAATTATGTTCTCAAAATGCGAGAATGACATTTGCAAAAATCGGGGCACAGGAAAGCCCCCATTGCTACTTTCCTGCACCTGGTTGTAAATAGTACCCTCAAACTAGACAAAATTAGTATTCGATGCAGTCTCCATTAAGTCACGCAAACATTTCACTAAGTTGTCATCCAAACCTGTGAACCTGGTTAAATGCAATCTAAACCATTCTAAGCCCAGGTCATGGGGAATCATGGAAAAAAGATCTTTAATGTCAATGGTCACCAAACTTAGTTCATCTACTATATTTTGTGGGACTTTAGGTAAAGAAATCCCAAGAATCTTTGTGTGTGTGTGTGTGTGTGTGTGTGTGTGTGTGTGTGTGTGTGTGTGTGTGTGTGTGTATATATATATATATATATATATATATATATATATATATATATGGGTCTACTTCTTTTGACCTAACTTTTATTTGCCTGACAAGTATTATTAGCAAAAAAATGGAATATGCCCCCTTCCCCACTGCAGTGCGACCCTGGAGTTAGAATATATAGTTAGGGGGTGTGGGGGGCACAGCCCCCCACAACGGGGGTGTGTGGGAGTGAAGCCCCCCACTTCATTTCATATGATATTGTTAATTTGTTATGCAATATTGCTTAGTAACAGAAAAGTAAGTGGGGGGCTGTGCCCCTCCACACCCCCCCTAACTATATATTCTAACTCCAGGGTCGCACTGCAGTGGGAAGGGGGGCATATTCCATTTTCTTGCTAATAATACTTGTCGGGCAAATGAAGTGTCAGGCAAATGAAGTGTCAAGCAAATGAAATTTCAGTCATTTGGTTTCAGGCAAATGAGTGTCAGTCAAATGAAAGTTAGGTCAAAAGAAGTAGACCCATATGTATATATATATATATATATATATATATATATATATATATATGTCTCACTTCTGAGAACATCCTTAAGTTTATTAGCAATAAATTTAGCTATTCTGTATGTTTTTGAGCCATTTGCATCCACAGTTAGGCGCATTGGAGGGTCACATGGATCCTTTTGGATTTTTGGAATCCTAAAGATTGACGGGATTCTTGGGAAGTGATTTTTAATAAATTTGTATTCATCAAAAGTGATTGCTTCCTCTAGTAGCAAGTCATACAAAACATGGTCCACTTTTGCATATTCAATGTTCAATTGATTCCTGCTACTTTCCTCATAAAAATCATAACATAGAATTACTTCCATTTTACTTTTATAGTCTATCTTGTCCATGATCACGATGCCTCCTCCCCTTATGTGGCTTCACACATCTAATCATACTGTTGTTACTTACTTAGGTGAGCAGATGTTCATCGTGTTATCCTGCTGCAGTCATCACACTTGGGTTATCCTGTCGTCAGGCGGTCCCGCAGTCGGCCGGAATTCTAAAGTCTTGGTCCGGCGTCGGTTGCTGTCGCCTCTTCCCTGACGTCATTGCGCCAGGGGTATATATAATGGATCTGACACTATTTTCTTCAGTCTTTCTTGCCGCGCGGTGTCCGAAGCAGAAGCAGTTCGCAAGTGCTGGTCGGCCGGCTCCTGAGATTTTTGAAGTCGAATTTCAGATCCGAAGTCTTCAATAAAGCTAAGTACCCCGTTGGGGAAACTTTTCTTGCCTCAGACCGATGTCAGAAAAAGTTAATAATTGTATTTCTTGTGGGAAGTAAATACCTCATAAGGATTTTCATTCTTATTGCATACCTTGCCTAGGCCCAGACCACGACGTCACTTCTTGTCGGTTTTGTGCTAGGTTTAATAAGCGTACTATTAAAAGACGCTTTGATTTTGCACGACACTACTTCGGTAGGAAATTTAACTACACCATGCCGTCGGAGCAACCGACTACCGGCGTGCACAAAAAACGCGGTGATAAGGACAGACAGCCCAGGCCTAAGCCAGATTCCGAGGCCTCGGCTGATCCGGTCTCTGGTTCTCCGGTCCTCAGTGAGGCTCCGACGCAGCCCCTGACTACCACAGATCTGGAACCCGAGACTGCTACAGAAATTTTGACAGAATTTACCAGGCCGACACAGCCTTTTACTTCAGGCCCTTCCGATGACTTTGCTTCAAAAGACGTCGGTGCTACAGAAACTCCATCGGTTTCTGAAGGCGTTTTCAGACCGACGACTCTCACCATTAAAACGTTTTCTAAGTCGAAGACTCCTTCTAAATCTAAAAGGACTGCACTTCAGTCTCCTGTTCAAGGCCCTATGCCTAAGAAACAGATGCTCAAAATGGCTGAAGATTTGATTTCTTTAATCAGGGGTTCACAGCCCCCTCCTGACAAAAGGCCTAGACAAGAGGAAGATTATGCTTCCTCTGAGCAAATGTCCATTTCTTCAGACTCCTCTGAGGACCAAGACTATTCCTTCTCTCCTTATGAAGATTCTGATGCTGAGGACTGTATTCCCTCAGCTTCTCCTCCTGAAGACTACTCCTTTGGGGAAACTTTAAACACTATGAGGGAACATTTCCACTGGGAAGGTCAAGACTACTCTGATTCAAAGAAAAGGCTCAGAGAGTTTCTTTTACTCCCCCAACACAGTCCACTTGCCATCCCACCAGTTTTGGACATTGTGGATGATGTCTGTTTAGAATCCAGTTTCAACCCAGACTCTCTACTTCCTGCTCCGGCTAAGCCTGACAGATACCACAGAGTGCCTAATTCCCACAAATTTCTTTACAAAAGCCCAGTAGCTGACCCAGAGACTATCTCCCAGGGTCCCAAGGGGGCTAAGGCTTCTATGCTAAAAACCCAGTACCTTCTGAGAGGGATTCCAGAGCTCTAGACAGGTGGGGGAAAAAGGTTTACACCTCAGCCACACTAGCTATGAGGGCACTGAATTGTCAATTTCATATGCTTAAGTATCAGCAATTTCTAATCTCTCAGTTAAAGCAAAGAATAACCACTCTCCCTCAACAATCTGAATTGAAAGAAGTACAGGATCTGTTGCACGCCACTGAGCAGGTGGGCAAACATACCTTACAATGTGGGTTTGATTCTTTGGAGGCCTCCTGCAGAGCAGCTGCCACTGGGTCTGTTATATGTAGGCATGCTTGGTTAAAGGAACAAACTCTGCCTGATCATGTTAAAGCAAAACTACTAGGTGCTCCCTTACAGCAGGATGTTCTTTTTGGAGTTAAAGCAGAAGTAGTTTTAAAGAAAATGGAAGATAAGGCAAAATCTATGCAGACAGTCAAAGATTTCCTACAAGTACAACCCCCACGCTTCAGCAGAAACTGGCCAACAAAAAATTGGTCCTTTCCAGCCACTGACAGACTGCAGAGGGGTAAATACAGATGCCCAAGGGGCAAAAGACAACCACAAGCCCAGTATAAACCTCGCCAATTGGGCACTACAACACAGAAGGGAGGAGAAGACAGGTCTCAATCCACCAGAAGGCAAACTCAATGACTTGCACCTCATCTGGCCAAGCGATACTCTCTTGGCAGCCCCCTTGGGGGGAAAACTCGCACTTTTTGCGGACAACTGGCACATTGTCACAAAGGACAAATGGGTCCTAGACATAATTTTACGAGGATACAGATTCCACTTTCACACCTTGCCAATGAAAAGAGGAATGCCAAACCTGCCACAAAATCAATGGGCAGAGGCACAAAAGCAAATTACAGCTCTCATGGACATGAGAGCCATTCAACTGGTACCTACTCGAGAGCGAGGCCAAGGATTTTACTCAAGACTCTTTCTAGTGCCCAGAAAGGACAATGCCTGGAGACCAATTCTGGACCTTTCCATTCTAAACACTTACAAGTACCCAAATTCAAGATGCTAACACTACAGCAGCTACTTCCCATGTTGGGCAAGGAAGCATGGATAGTAACGGTGGACCTCAAGGAGGCATACCTGCATGTCCCTATCAGGCAAAGTTGCAGAAGATACCTCCGTTTCATTGCAGGTTCAACCCATTACCAATTCTCTGCACTGCCCTTTGGCTTATCTACTTCGCCCAGAGTTTTCACAAAATGCCTGGCACCAGTAATTGCATACTGCAGACAAAGAGGAATGCTAAAGGCCAAGACACAATTCAGCCTCACATGCCTCACATTCTACAGTATTTAGCTGAGATGTTGCACAACGGACTTTCCTTTTCCTCTATTAAAATCCATGCTTCAGTTATTTCAGCTCACTACAACACGGATCCACCTTTATTTTCACATCCTCTTCTAAGGCAGTTCCTCAGAGGGGCAAAAAACATTAGACCACCCAGGAGAGCTCCTACACCAACATGGGACCTCAACTTTGTTCTGGAAAAACTAACGCTACCTCCCTTTGAACCAGCTTTCTCTGCAGATCTTCAGTTCCTATCATGGAAGACTGCCCTGCTCCTAGCAATAACTTCAGCTAGGAGAGTCTCAGAGCTACAGGCACTAATGGCAGTGGAACCTTTCCTCATTTTTCATCAAGACAGAGTTTCTCTACGAACTAATCCTTCCTTTATGCCTAAGTTGGTTTCCAGTGTAGCTTTAAATCAAACCTTCCACTTACCCACCTTCTTCCCCAATCCACAGAACAAAGGTGAGAGACTCCTGCATTCCTTGGACATTCACAGGCAGCTTCGTTACTACTTGGACAAAACTAAGGCTTTCAGAAAAACTGACCAGCTCTTTGTATCCTATGCTACAACTTCTCAAGGGAAGGCTATATCTAAGCAAACCATTTCTAAATGGATAGGTCATTGCATACGTTTCTGCTATACCCATCATGGGAAACCAGTTCCTGCTACCATTAGATCCCACTCTACCAGGGCAACAGCTACCTCTACAGCCTTTCTCAGGGGGGTTCCAACTAAGGAAATTTTAGAAGCTGCAACTTTGAGTTCAGTACACACCTTTACCAAACACTATCACTTATCTCTTTACTCTAAGTCCAGGGCGGGCTTCGCCACTGCAGTTCTGCAGGGCCTTATTGACTCCACTAACCCTCTATGATACCTCCCCCCTACCTTAGCTTTGGGATTCAACCCAAGTGTGATGAGTGCGGCAGGGTAACACTATGAACATAGTACAGTTTTGTACCTACCATAAATGTAGATGTTCGAGTGTTCACCCTGCTGCAGTCCAGGTTACCCTCCCTCCATCCCCTCTGATCTACTGGCAAAATCTCTTCTATGCCTTACTGCTGTATTTGCTTATAGCTGAAGGGATTTTGCGTTTGTGCAGTGTTCACTCCATTTGGTACTAATTCTGACCACCTTTTTGGGGGCACCTGACATCTGGGGCAAGAAAAACTGAAGAATATGGCGTCGGTTGCATTATATATACCCCTGGTGCACTGACTTCAGGGAAGAGGCGACAGCAACCGACGCCGGACCAAGACTTTGGAATTCCGGCCGACTGCGGGACCGCCTGACGACAGGATAACCCAAGTGTGATGACTGCAGCAGGGTGAACACTCGAACATCTACATTTATGGTAGGTACAAAACTGTACTTTCCCATTCTCCTTTTGATAAACTGTTACACCCCTGGAATTTAGTGTTTTGATTGTTGTGTATCTTCCTTAAATCATATTTGCATACTTTTTCATATAATGCTATATTGAAGTTCAAGGGTGGATTAAAGGTGCTAAACCTCTTGCACCTACTAGCATTGACATCTTTCACCCTCTCATTAGTAAACATTATACAGAACCAACCGATATTGCCAACATCCTGGCAGATAGGTTTAGTGCTGACTTTACCCCCCACCCCCCACCCTCCAAAGGGCCCATCTTAATACTGGAAAAATGCAAAGCCTCTGTAATCACAGATGAACAAGTTAAGACCGCACTCTCCAAAGCCAAGAACACAGCATCCATGGGACCAGACAACATCCCAGGCTGCGTACTGCATGAACTACAGAACGAACTGTCACCACCTAAGTACTGTGTTCAGTCATAGCCTCACCTCAGGCTATGTGCCTACTGAATGGCACACAGCGGCTGTTATCCCACTCCACAAAGGGGGTGCCACCACGGACCCTGGAAACTACCGCCCCATGGCCTGACGAGCCTGGTCTGCAAGGTCAAGGAACGTATCATTTTGGAGCTTATAAGCAAAGACATAGGTAACCTCCAAACTCTGGACCCCATTCAGTTTGGGTTTGTGAAAGGTAGATCATGTCTACTAAACCTGATTGACTTCTTTGAAGCAGTCACTAGAGCCGTAGACTAGGGCAAGGTAGTGCACACAGCCTATCTTGACCTTGCGAAGGCTTTCGATACCATTCCCCACTCTAGAATTATAGATAGACTCACTAAACTAGGCATAAATCCATATGTCACAAGATGGGTGGCCACCTGGCTCACTGACAGGACCCACACAGTAAAAGTAGCAGACTCCCAAGTCCGACTTCAGACCACTGATGAGTGGAGTGCAACAGGGTTCGGTCCTGGGTCCTCCCCACTTTGGCGTCTGCTTCTCTGAAATGCAGGCCAACACAGAAGGTCTTTGGCTAACAAAGTTCGCAGATGACTGCAAAGTGGGAGTCATAATAGAATTACCTAATGATGTAGACATTCTACAAAAGGCCCTCACAGAGACAGATGCTTGGTGTCAAAGTCATGGCCTCAAGCTCAATGCCAAGAATTGCATTGTCATCCCCTTTTGGGAAAACTTGGTACCCATGAACTACCACATAGGCGGTAGCTCTCTAAACACTGAAAGTGTGATGAGACATCGGGACACAGGTGGATAGTAGTCTCTCCTTTGATAACCACATCACCACAGTAGTCAGGAAATCCTTCTACATGACACACTTCATCACAAAACCGTTTTCCTCTAGAAAAAAGGAGGCCATTGTTCCTCTCTACTCATCCCTCATCAGACCCATTATAGAGTACAATGCCCCATTTGGCCTGTATCACACAAGACACCTACAACGATTGGAAAGGCCACAGAAATACCTCAATGAGGATTACCGGTTTCAAATAGATGCCATATGCAGACCGTGTCAAAAAACTCCAGCTTTACTCCATCGCATATTGTCTACTCAGAGACAATCTCTGCCCAACATACAAAGCTCTGTCAAACCCGAGCTGTTAGACATGCTATACTTAAAGAAATCCCAATCTCTTCGAACCACACTCTCGGGGACCTAAACCTTATCACCACAATAAACAGAACATGCTGGAGAGGTGGATTCCTGTCCCAGAGACTTCCCATACTCTGGAACAAACTACCCATTCATGTCAAGCAAAGCTCCTCATTGTCCCTCTTTAAGAAAAATCTTGACGACTGGATGGGAAATAGAAAATTCACCTCGGGATTACTTCTGTGGCACTGCTTGCCAGAGGCACAGAAAAATAATTTTTTTGGGTGGCGAAAGCCAGGGAACCTTTTTGGCTAGGCTTATACAGCCCCCACGGCCGATAGCCTAGTACCTACCTATGAACATTCTAAGGTCCACAATTACTTGTGCAGATATTTAAGTAGAAAAAACACTTGTCTCTACAGCAGCTCCTTTTTTGGTTCCAAAAAAGATTTTGGTGTAAAATCCTTTCCTTGTCTGTGGTACAAAAACTAATTCTATAACCTCTGCTTGTAACATGTGAAGGAGTACCAGAGAGAACAGATTTGTCTGGGCTGGAGGGTGAGTGTGCTTTTCCTGAAGGGAGGATAATTTTCTGTCCACTGCTAAGAATATCTTCACTGAGTTATTCTCAGCATTCACTTGTCTGAGACTGTTTGTGGCCAGGCTGCGGGGTTAAGAGAGTCTGGGAAATGGGTGTAGAATGGGCAGGAGGAAGTGATGGAATGTCCGAGTCTTTCTATATACATTTTTTAGTAGGAGAATGAGCTTTTTTTTGGGAAAGGAACCATGTTGTGTAGTCCAATCTCACCTTCATTTTTACTTATGGGTTCGGAGCCGATCCTCTGTGCCAACTCAGCCGATTTAGAAGCTCGAAGACTTCTGGTTGGCTCGTGGCTAAGCAGGTATCCCATAGTGCACCAGTACAAACCCCAGATCTCGTTTGCCACTTCTCTTGGCACTGGCTAAGTGTCAAATTCTTTTCTGTTTAAATGTAGTATTAGTGTTAATATTGTGTTGTTAGGGTTGCTATTATTTTAGGCAATTGCGTTGTTTGCCCTTTTGGTGCAATCTTAGTTTAAACTTGTTAGTCTGGTATCCTGTGTGCCAGTTTAGAGTTCCTTGTAGGCGCCGTTGCGCTTTTTTTTTCTATATCAGGTAGAGTGTTAGTTAACAGGGGCTCCTGTTGTTATTTCTGACCGTTATTGGGTCTCCTTTTGGCAGTCAGCCTAGTTTCCTCAGCAATTGTATTTTTGGTGGGAATCCGCTTGTTAATTAGGGTCGGAGTTTCCTTCCCTAGTACGCTAGCTATTACTCTTAAATTTTACTAAATAGAGTTATATACAGTTTCTGTGTGCGTGAGTTTTTCCTTTTTCTGGTCTGTTTAAATTAGAAGACTTAGCTTTCTGTTCTAGGCCCGGACCATTTAAGTTAGAGGACCTAGTCCTCATTGTACTTCCTTCTGTAGGGTTAGGCCCGTTTTAGTTAGAGGACCTAGTCCTCTCCCCTTCTTCCTTTCCTGGGTGTTGCGTGTGTGTGGAATGTCTAAAGAGAGTAAGGAGCACAAACTTTCGGGTTTTAAAAAGTGCATAAAATGCTCCCAAAAGATGTCTTTAACGGATGGCCACAGTAGCTGTGTCTACTGTTTAGGGGCCATCCACTTGCAGGAATCGTGCTTGTTCTGCCATGCTTTCTCTCCTAGGGTGTTACAGGAGAGAAAGAACAAGCTTATACTCAAGGGTCTACTAAAACCATCTTTTGAGGAAGTTCAATCCAGTTCTTCGACTTCCTCCAAGTCTGGCAAATCTAAGTCTTCAAAAAGGCCTTCTCCGGCACCAGCTGGTGTCTCGGAGCCGCCTCCTAAACAGTCAAAATCTGCCTCCTCAACTCTACAGCCTTTGAAGCCGAAGGAGAGCACCATTGTGGTGTCAGAGTCGGTTCCAAGTGTTTCAGAGCCGACCTCTGAACCGATTCAATCAGCAGTTGAATCTGCTACTCGGAGCCAGTCTGTGGATTCCCTACCGGTTTCCGTGTTGCTGAAGTCTCCAGTGCCCCCTAGGTCAAGATACCCTATTATGTCTTCTAGGAGCCTTTCTGAAGAAGATGTAGGGAGAGTAGTGTTGAGACTCTTGAAGTTGTCTGCTTTACCAAAATTATTGTTGGCTCCGACCCAGTCGGCTCCGGAGCCACTTGATCCAGCTTTGCCTTTGTCTGCTATTCATCTTCCGAGCCATGTTGGCCCTTCGGAGCCGGAGTGCTTGGTGCCACCAGAGGAACTATCTGTTCCAGCTCCCTTTGTCGCTGCTTTGGAGCCAGGTTCAGCTCCGACACACTCTGTGCCGTCCGTATTATCCAGGGGCTGAAGCTCTCCTTTCGGCGCTAACAGGGAGGGTTGGAATCGATCTTCTTCGGTTCCAAGCCTTCCTCTCGGTGTCAGCCAGGGTGGGCTCGGACCCTGCATCTACCTCGAAGTTGATGGCTCTGGCTCAGTCAACCTTTGTCTCTTCGGAGCGGGGGAGGTCTTCGGAGCCGAAGAGGTCAGCATTTGAGATGATGGGGAGCTTACTGTCTCATTCTCCAGCCCCTACCAGTGGTACCAGCACTCTCCCTCTGAGAGCACCCACTTCGGTCTCAGCCCCTACTCTCTCCGGAGACAGCAGAGACCCTCAGCCTCAGGAACCATTGGCTGGTGGCCCCAACTCTTCCGAGGCCTCCCTGGAGTGTCCTTTCGAGGAGCCTTCCCGGAAGAGGATATGTAAGAGGAAGCATGTTGACTCCCAGGATGAGTCTTTGACATCAGACACTGACCTCAAGGAGTCGGAAGGGTCCCCTAAGTCATCCTCTGATGATGTCTCCTTTGTGGATATCCTGGAGATCCTTAAGCAGAGGTGTGACTGGCCCACTGTCAACCCTTCTGATGAGGAGTCAGTGTACCTGAAGGCTTTTGGGTCTCAACATTCTGCCTCTTGGGTGTCTTCACCTTTTGACAAACTGATGGATCTAGTTAGCTGAAAGGTGTGGGATACTCCTGATGCCGTGGAGCCAGTTCCCAGGAGACCTAATAAGTTTCTGTCTGCCCCTCCTGGTAAAGAGTTTTTGTCTAAGGGCGTTCCTGTAGATGCCATGGTGGTGGCGGCAGCCACAAAGAAGGAGCTGGCGGAGACTTCTTCCTCTGTTCATCTACCAAACAAGGATTCTCGATAGATGGACAGATTTGGAAAGTGTATCTTTAGTTCAGCTGCATTTACCCTTCGATTGTTGAACTATCACACTCACTTCACGAGAGGGATCTCCTCAAGGAGTTAGGAGATACTGTACATGTACTGAGGGAGTCCCGGACAAGATTTCTGCTCAGTTGTCCACCTTAAATTCTATAGTTAACTCCTACATGCAGCTTATCTCCTATACGGCTGATGGAGCGAGTAGAGCAGCAGGTTCAGGAGTTGCCTGAGGCGTCACTCCTGGAAGCGCTTGTGGAATTTTGCGGAACCGTTCAAGTCTACTTTCACCAACGCCCCATTTGATGGTTCCTCATTGGTTCCAAGGTGAAGGACACACTTGGTGTGAGCAAGAAGGAAAGGAGCTTTCTGCCGTGGGAGTACGTTTTACTGTTCCCTCTCGACCATACCCCAGAGGTCAAAGGGGCGGTAAAATGCGGTTCAAAAAGTCCCAGAGGGTCTTTCTGGACACATAGGGTGAACCTTCCTTCAGAGGCAGAGGAGGAGGAAATAGGAGACGTTGCCCTAGAGGCAGGGGTGGTCCGCAGTACCAGCAAGGCCGTGATTCCTTTCAAGGACGGCCTTATCAGCGCTGCTGTTGTACGGCCTGACTGCGTTTCTCTGGGGCCGGTCACGGGGTCGCATTTCTTTGTATCCAGAAGCCTGGCTAAATATCACTCAAGACAAGTGGGTACAAAGAGTTGTTACAGAAGCTATATCATACCCTTTTCCCTTCCACCGTTTGTTCCCAAGAAGATCTCAGATGGTACCACCCAATCACAGGGATCAGGCAACTGTGGAGATCAACAAGTTGCTCTTAAAAAGAGTCATCCAGTCCATCCCAGCAGACCAGATAGGATCCGGAACTTACTCTAGGTTCTTTTTAGTACCAAAATGAACCGGAGGTTGGAGGCCAATATTGGACCTCAGCAGAGTAAACAAATCCGCAAAGGACAAGTTTCGGATGGTAACACTGCAGTCGATACTCCCGTTGATGTTCATCGTGTTACCCTGCTGCAGTCATCACACTTGGGTTATCTTGTCGTCAGGCGGTCCCGCAGTCGGCCGGAATTCCAAAGTCTTGGTCCGGCGTCGGTTGCTGTCGCTTCTTCCCTGACGTCAGTGTGCCAGGGGTATATATAATGCATCCGACGCCATTTTCTTCAGTCTTTCTTGCTGCGCGGTGCCCGAAGCAGAAGCAGTTCGCAAGTGCTGGTCGGCCGACTCCTGAGATTTTTGAAGTCGAATTTCAGATCCGAAGTCTTCAATAAAGCTAAGTACCCCGTTGGGGAAACTTTTCTTGCCTCAGACCGATGTCAGAAAAAGTTAACAATTGTATTTCTTGTGGGAAGCAAATACCTCATAAGGATTTTCATTCTTACTGCATACCTTGCCTAGGCCCATACCACGACGTCAATAGTTGTAGTTTTTGTGCTAGGTTTAATAAGTGTACTATAAAAAGACGCTTTGATTTCACACAAAACTACTTCGGTAGAAAATTCAACTACACTATGCCGTCGGAGCAACCAACTACCGGCATGCACAAAAAACGCAAGGATAAGGACAGGCAGCCTAGACCCAAGCCAGACTCCGAGGCCTCGGCTGGTCCGGTCTCTGGTTCACCGGTCTTCAGTGAGGCTCCAACACAGCCCCTGACTACCGCAGATCTGTAACCCGAGACCGCTTCGGAACTTTTGGCGGAAAGTACTAGGCCGACACAGCCATTTTGTTTAGGCCCTACCGACGACACTGCTGAAAAAGATGTCGGTCCTGCAGAAACACCTTCGGTTTCTGAAGGCGTCTTCAGACCGACGACGCTCACCATAAAAACATATTCTAAGACTCCTATTAAACTAAAAAGACTGCACTTCAGTCCCCTGTTCAAGGCCCCATGCCTAAGAAACAGATGCTCAAAATGGCTGCAGATTTGATCTCTTTAATCAGGGGTTCCCAACCCCCTCCCGACAAAAGGCCTAGACAAGAGGAAGATTATGCCTCCTCTGAACAAGTGCCTATTTCCTCAAGCTCCTCTGAGGACCAAGATTATTCCTTCTCCCCTTATGAAGATTCTGATGCTGAGGATTCTATTCCCTCGGCTTCTCCTCCTGAAGACTACTCCTTTGGGGAAACTGTGCACACTATGAGGGAACATTTTCACTGGGAAGGTCAGGACTACTCTGACTCAAAGAAAAGGCTCAGAGAGTTTCTTTTACTCCCCCAGCACAGACCACTTGCCATCCCCCCAGTTTTAGACATTGTGGATGATGTTTACTTAGAATCCAGTTTGAACCCAGATTCTCTGCCTCCTGCTCCGGCCAAACCTGACAGATACTATAGAGTGCCTGATTCCCACAAATTTCTTTATAAAAGTCCTGTTGCTGATCCAGAGACGATCTCCCAGGGTCCCAAAGGGGCTAAGGCTTCTATGGCAAAAAAATCCTGTACCCTCTGAAAGGGATTCCAGAGCACTAGACAGGTGGGGGAAAAAGGTTTACACCTCAGCCACTCTAGCTATGAGGGCACTAAACTGCCAGTTTCACATGCTAAAATATCAGCAATTTCTAATGTCTCAGTTAAAACAAAAAATGAGCACACTCCCTCAACAGTCTGAATTGAAAGAAATGCAGGGTCTGTGCATGCAACTGAACAGGTGGGTAAACATACTTTACAATGTGGGTTTGATTCTTTGGAGGCTTCCTGCAGAGCAGCTGTCACTGGGTCTGTTATACGTAGGCATGCTTGGTTAAAGGAACAAACTCTGCCTGATCATGTTAAAGCAAAGCTTCTAGATGCTCCCTTACAGCAGGATGTTCTTTTTGGAGTTAAAGCAGAAGAAGTCTTAAAGAAAATGGAGGATAAGACAAAATCTATGCAGACAGTCAAAGATTTCCTACAGGTACAGCCCCCCTCGCTTCAGCAGAAATTGGCCAACAAAAAATTGGTCCTTTCCAGCTACTGACAGACCACAGAGGGGTAAATACAGACGTCCAAGAGGCAGAGGACAACCACGAGCCCAGTACAAACCTCGACAATGGGGCACTGCAGCACAGAAGAGAGGAGAAGACAGGTCCCAAACTACCAGAAGGCAAACTCAATGACTTGCACCTCATTTGGCCAAGCAACACTCTCTTGGCAGCCCCCTTGGGAGGAAAACTCACACTTTTTTCAGACAACTGGCACATTGTCACAAAGGACAAATGGGTCCTAGACATAATTTTACGAGGCTACAGATTCCACTTTCACACCTTGCCAATGAAAAGAGGAATGCCAAACCTGCCACAAAATCAATGGGCAGAGGCACAAAGACAAATTACAGCTCTCATGGACATGAGAGCCATTCAACTGGTACCTACTCGAGAGCACGACCAAGGATTTTACTCAAGACTCTTTCTAGTTCCCAGAAAGGACAATGCCTGGAGACCAATTCTAGACCTTTCATTTCTAAACACCTTCTTACAAGTACCCAAATTCAAGATGCTAACACTACAGCAGCTTCTTCCCATGTTGGGCAAGAAAGCATGGCTAGTAACGTTGGACCTCAAGGAGGCATACCTGCATGTCCCTATCAGACAAAGTTGCAGAAGATGCCTCCGTTTCATTGCAGGTTCAACCCATTACCAATTCTCTGCACTGCCCTTTGGCTTATCTACTGCGCCCAGGGTCTTCACAAAATGCCTGGCATCAGTAATTGCATACTGCAGACAAAGAGGAATTCAAATATACCCATACCTGGACGACTGCCTCATCCAAGCAGAAAGCAAGGACACCCTCTTACAATATCTGGCTTTTGTAAAAGATCTAAGTTGCCTGGGGTACACAGTAAACAAAAAGAAATCAAAACTAGTACCCTCACAAAATATGAGATTCCTGGGTGCCAGCTTGAATACAATGGCCCAGAAGGCTTATCTGACGCCAGACAAACAACTGCAACTGACTCAATATTTTAAATCAATGGCAACAAAGACCCAGCTACCTGCAAGAAAAATTCTGCAGGCCTTGGGCTTCATGGCATCTTGCATACTACTAATACCATTTGCAAAGCTGCATATGAGGAAATTACAGTGGTACCTAAAAAGCGTATGGTCTCAACACAGCTACAGCTTGGACACAGTAATATCTTTCATTCCATGCCTACAACAGGAGTTTCTATGGTGGTCACTGGCTTGTCACCTCAACAAGGGTCAGCCTTTCACCTTGCCCCCAGCCAGGCAAACTATGACAACAGATGCATCGGACTATGCCTGGGGGGCACACATGGCAGGACAGTGCGTTCAAGGCGTATGGACTGCAGATCAAAGGAATCTGCATATCAATCAAAAAGAGATGCTAGCTGTACAGAATGCTCTGACAGCCTTCAAGAATCTATTACATCCAGGACAACTTACAATAAGGACGGACAACACCACAGTAATGTGGTACATAAACAAACAAGGGGGTATACACTCCTACCCTCAATGCAGGCAAGCAATGATCTTGTGGAACATGGCTTTGGCTTACCAAGTTCAGTTACAAGCTCAATTCCTGCCAGGAAAAAAGAACACATTGGCAGACGACCTCAGCAGAAACCTCATGGATCCCCACGAGTGGAAACTGTATCCACAACTATTTGCAATGATAACTCAAAAATGGGGCCTTCCAGACATAGACCTGTTTGCCAGTCCTCAAAACTATCAACTAACAAAATTTTGTACAAGGGCACTTCACCATCAAGCTTGGAAAGTGGACGCACTCTCATTCAGTTGGAAAAACCTGACAGTATATGCCTTCCCTCCATTGCCTCTCCTCACAAAGGTGCTTCTGAAAGTCAGAAAGGAGAGACCACGACTGATACTCATAGCCCCAGACTGGCCACGCCAGCACTGGTACCCACTATTGAAGAATATGGCCCAGGGCCCACCTTGGATTTTACCACAAATTGCCCATTTGCTCACACAGCAAAACAATCAGATTCTTCACAGCCAGCTAAAAACCTTAAATCTGGCTGCATGGCATATCACCTAAACATTCAGCCAGCTCCTCTTTCCCAAGCAGCTATGGATGTTATTCTGGAAGCTAGGAGGCCCAGCACCAGGAAGGCCTATTCGGACAAATGGAAAAGGTTTTGTGCCTGGAACCAAGCTAAAGGCCAAAACACACTTCAGCCTCACATGCCTCAGATTCTACAGTATTTAACTGTGATGTTGCACAAAGGACTTTCTTTTTCTTCCATTAAAATCCATGCATCAGCTATTTCAGCCCACTACAGCACGGAACCACCCTTATTTTCGCATCTACTTCTAGGGCAGTTCCTCAGCGGGGCAAAAAACATTATCCCCCCCCCCCCCCCCCCAGGAGAGCACCTACACCAACATGGGACCTAAATTTTGTTCTGGAAAAACTTACGCTGCCTCCCTTTGAACCAGCTTTCTCTGCAAATCTGCAGTTCCTATCATGGAAGACTGCCCTGCTGCTAGCAATAACTTCAGCTAGAAGAGTCTCAGAGTTGCAGACACTAATGGCAGTGGAACCTTTCCTCATTTTCCATCAAGACAGAGTTTCTCTACGAACTAATCCTTCTTTCATGCCTAAGGTAGTTTCCATTGTGTCTTTAAATCAAACCATTCACTTACCCACCTTCTTCCCAAACCCACAGAACAAAGGAGAAAGACTCCTTCATTCCGTGGACATTCACAGGCAACTTCGTTACTACTTGGATAAAACTAAGGCTTTCAGAAAATCTGACCAGCTCTTTGTATCCTATGCTACAGCTTCACAAGGGAAGGCTATATCAAAACAAACCATTTCCAAATGGATAGGACATTGCATTCATTTTTGCTATACCCAACATGGAAAACCAGTTCCTGCTACCATTAGGCCCCACTCTACCAGGGCAACAGCTACATCTACAGCCTTCCTCAGGGGGGGTTCCAACCAAGGAGATTTTGGAAGCTGCAACTGAGTTCAGTACACACCTTTACCAAACACTATCCCTCACCACTTTACTCTAAGACTAGGGCTGGCTTCTCCACTGCAGTTCTGCAGGGCCTTCTAGCCTCCTCTAACCCTCTATAACTCCTCCACCCATCCATAGCTTTGGGATTCTACTCAAGTGTGATGACTGCAGCAGGGTAACACGATGAACATAGTACAGTTTTGTACCTACCATAAATGTAGATGTTCAAGTGTTCACCCTGCTGCAGTCCAGGTTACCCTCTTTCCATCCCCTCTGATCTAACTGGCTAAATCTCTGCAATACCTTCCTGATGTATTTGCTTATAGCTGGAGGGATTTTGTGCTTGTGCAAAAATTACTTAATTTGGTACTAATTAGTAACCACCTTTTTGGGGGCACCTGACATCAGGGGCATGAAAAACTGAAGAAAATGGCATCGGATGCATTATATATACCCCTGGCGCACTGATGACAGGGAAGAAGCGACAGCAACCGACGCCGGACCAAGACTTTGGAATTCCGGCCGACTGCGGGACCGCCTGACGACAGGATAACCCAAGTGTGATGACTGCAGCAGGGTGAACACTCGAACATCTACATTTATGGTAGGTACAAAACTGTACTTTAGGGAAAGGCAAAGACTATTGGATGTACTCTCTAGATCTCCAAGACGCCTACTACCATATAAAATGGACAAGGCATCCAGGAGCCATCTACGCTTCCAGCTGTGAGCCAGTCACGATCAGTTTCATGCTCTGCCGTTTGGTCTCACCACAGTCCCCAGGGTGTCCACCAAATGCATGGCAGTAGTTACAGCTCACCTGAGACATCGGGGATTCCAGGTGTTTCCGTATTTGGATGACTGCCTCCTGACCACCCCCCACCAGGCATCTACTTCTCCAAAACAGGGACGCCACTATTCAACTTTGTGCTCAGTTAGGGATCTCCATAAATTGGGAAAAATCTGCATTATTGCCCTCTCAGTCTGTGATTTTTATAGGCGCAGAGGTAGACACAGTGAACATGGCAGCTCGTCTCCCTGCCGAAAGCGCACAAAACGTTATCTCTCAAATTCAGTGTTTTCTCTCGTTGCGGAAGATCAGAACGAAGAGGGTTCTTCAGCTCCTTGGGACTATGGCTTCCACCATTCTATTAGTACCATTAGCCAGGTTGCACATGAGAATTCTCCAGTGGTTTCTGTCTTCCCAATGGTCCTTCCAATATCTCCCGCTGAGTCATCCTATCCTGCTGACGGAAGCATGCAAGAAGGATCTTCTTTGGTGGATAGCTCCCAACCAGTTGATCACTGGCACCCCCTTTGTTCCTGCCCAATCCGTTGCCACTGTGACCACTGATGCCTCACAGATTGGGTGGGGGGGCATTATCTCGGCGTGACTGTCCAAGGCAAATGGCAAGAACATGAGGCTCACCTACATATCAATGTTCTGGAGATGATGGCGGTGCTCCTGGCATTGCAAGCACTTCAAGACCTTCTTCCTTTAGGGACTGTTGCGATACAATCAGACAGCATGTCAGTAGTTTGGTATATCAACAAACAGGGCGGTACCAGATCTTACCCACTCTTGTCGAGAGGCCATGCGAGTTTGGGAATGGGCGATTTCTTCCCAACGCTTTCTGGTTGCAGCGCACATTCCAGGGACGACCAAAGTGATAGCCGACAAGCTCAGCCGGGGGATCCTACTGCCTCATGAGTGGTCTCTGAAACGGGAAACAGCAGAACAGATTTTCCGAAAATGGGGACAGCCTTGCTGCAACCTTTTTGCCAGTCCACTCATTGCCAAATACAGCAGCTATTTTTCCCTCATCCCCCCTCCGGGAAGTCACCCAGAGATGCTCTGGCTCACGATTGGCCCATGGGACTTCTGTATACCTTTACTCCATTTCCTCTCATTTCCAAAGTGATTCAGAAAGCCAGTCGGCTGGGAAGCAAGTTGATCCTCATTGCTCCTTACTGGCCTCATCAGGTCTGGTTCCCCTTCCTCGAGCCTCTTCTCCTGGACGATACTCGGATCCTGGACCCAGCTCCTGATCTGTTGACTCACATGTCAAGTTCGCTACATCCCTCAATCCACACCCTCAAATTGACAGTGTGGCTACTCCAGTTTCATCCCTTGTCAGGCTTCATGATGTATCATCCTCAGTGTTGCATATTCTTATGTCCTCCCATCAACCTTCAACTAAGAGGCTGTATGGCAGTCAGTGGAAAAGATTTTCTATTTGGTCACAGCAAATGAATGTAGATCCCTACACTGCTTCTATCCCTGTGATTTTGGAATTTCTCTCCGAGCTTTTTCAGCAAGGATCTGCCACTGCCACTATAAGAGTCCAATTGGCGGCAATTTCTCATTTTCACTTAGGGTTTCCAGATACCAATTTAATGTCTCATAAGCTTTGCAAGACCTTTTTGAAAGGAGCCACTCGGACCACCGCTGCAAGAACCTGTGGCTTCTTGGGATTTAAATTTTGTGTTGTCCAAACAGACATCTTCCCCGTTTGAACCTTCCCACTCATCTTCATTGAAATTTTTGTTCTTGAAGTCTTTGTTTTTGGTAGCTATCACATCAGCTAGATGGGTATCGTAGCTACAAGCCTTATCTGTTAAGCCAACTTATTTAATCTTTCACAAAGACAGGGTGTCACTGCGTACTAATCCCTCCTTTGTCCCCAAAGTTTGTTTCCCTGCTACCTTAAATCAATCCATAGAACTCCCAGTTTTCTTCCCTAGTCACTGTAATGCAGCTGAATACCGTTTTCTTCAGCTGGACATTCATAGACAACTACGTTTTTATTTACAGCGGACGAAGGATTTTAGGAAATCAGATCAACTATTCATTTCCTTTTCTGACTCAGATTGGGCTTACCAGTTTCTAAAGTGACACTATCTAATTGGATTTCCAGTTACATAGCCTTTATCTACAGTTCAGAGGGCAGACCTTTACCCTGCAGGATCAAGGCTCATTCTACCAGGTCACTGTCTACCTCTGCAGCCTTTCAAGCCAGGGTCCAACTTGATAATATTTGTGCAGCAGCTATGGGGGCTACCCCTCACACTTTTATTACACATTACAAATTGGATTTAGTTTCCAGGGGTAGCGCATCCTTTGGCTCCATGGTACTCAGGAGTATTTTCCAGTGAGCCACCCAAGAATAAGGCGCTAGGGACGCTGTTTCATATGTAAAAAATGAAGGTGAGATTGGACTACACAGCATAAAGAAGTTATGTACTCACCATAACGTTCCATGTTGGTAGTCCATCTCGCCCTTCATTTTTACCAACTCGCCCTCCTGCCCC
Organism: Protopterus annectens; assembly: GCF_019279795.1. Taxonomy (NCBI): domain Eukaryota; kingdom Metazoa; phylum Chordata; order Ceratodontiformes; family Protopteridae; genus Protopterus; species Protopterus annectens. The sequence continues at coordinate 1,165,766,391 of NC_056728.1, read as the reverse complement.
CATCCTGGAAGAATCTGGAGATAATAATTTGGTTGGAGACCCTTTAGTATTGGTTTGTCTGTTATGGTTATTTCTTCTAGTGAGCAGCAAACAAGATCTGGGGTTTGTACTGATGCACTATGGGATACCTGCTTAGTCACGAGCCAACCAGAAGTCTTTGAGCTTGTAAATCGGCTGAGCCAGAGCCGAGGATCAGCTCTGAACCCATATGTAAAAACGAAGGGTGAGATGGACTACCAACATGTAACGTTATGGTGAGTACATAACTTATTTTTTTATTTTGTTTGGAAGCACTATCCTCCTGCCATTTCTTCTTAGTACCATGACTGTTAGGCTGAGATTTTTGTTTGTTCAGCCCTTTAAAATTGGACTCCTTGTTTGGGGAGAACCTGTGAATATGAAACATTTTAGATACCCCATGCATCAGTTTACATGTGTCATCCAATTGTTTGAGAATCTCCATGATGTTCATCGTATTTCACTTTTGCAGTCATTACTCTTTGGTTATCCTGCTGGCAGGCTACCCACAGTCGGCCCGAATTCAAAAGTCTTGGTCCGGCGTCAGTTGCTGTTGCCTCTTCCCTGACGTCAGTACGCCAGGGGTATAAAAGATGCAGCCGACGCCATTTTCTCCAGTCTTTCTTGCCTCTTGGTGCCTGAAGCAAAAGCAGTTCGCAGGTGCCGGTCGGCCGACTCCTGAGATTTTCAAAATCGAATTTCAGATCCGAAGTCTTCATTAAAGCTAAGTACCCCATTGGGGAAACTTTTTTCTTGCTCCAGACCAAAGTCAGAAAACGTTAACAATTGTATTTCTTGTGGGAAGCAAATACCTCATAAGGATTTTCATTCTTACTGTATTCCTTGCCTAGGCCTAGATGACGACGTTGCTAGCTGTCGGTTTTTGCTAGATTTAACCAACGCACTATTGAGCGTCGGTACGATTTTGCCTTTCATTACTTTGGCCGAAGGTTTAATTATATAATGCCGTCAGAACAGCCAACGACCGGAGTTTATAAAAAGTGCAAGGAAAAGGACAGGCATCCGAGGTCCAAAACCGATGACGAGGCACCCGCTAGGCCAGTCGCCGGTTCTCAGTGAGGCGCTTTCGCAGCCCCTGCCACCTGCTACCTCAGAGCCACAGGCCGCTTCTGACTGCCACATGGAGCCGACTAGGCCTCTGGATACTCAAGGTATTGGGCTCTCAGAAACTATTTCCTCAGATGGGTCCGGAGCCGCTGAGCAGGCATCGGCTTCTGAGGGTGTTTTCAGACCTACACAATTATATGTCAAGCCAACCTCAGCTTCAAAGACTAAAACAGCTCTAAAGACAAAGAAACAAGTACAGCATTCTCCTGGACAGACTTCCATGCCTAAGAAATAGATGCTTAAAAAGGCCGAAGACCTAATTACTTTGATCAGGGGTTCCCATCCCCCTCCTGATAAGAGGCCTAGGCAAGACACAGAATCTGACTCTTCTGATCAGGTTTCAATTTCCTCTGATTCCTCTTCTGAACAGGGATACTCTTTTCCTCCCTATGAGGATTCTGATGCTGAAGAATCTATTCCTTCAGCCTCTCCTCCTGAGGATTATACTTTTGGGGAAACCCTGCATACCATGAGGGAGCATTTTCACTGGGAGAGCCAAGATTACTCAGAATCTAAGAAAAGGCTCAGAAATTTTCTTTTACTACCTCAGCACAGACCTCTTGCTATTCCATCTGTTCTAGACATTGTAGATGATGTATTTTCAGAGTCCAGCCTGTCTCCTGACTCTTTACCCCCTGCACCTGCTAAGCCAGACAGATATTACAGGGTTCCAGACTCTCATAAAGTTCTATATAAAAACCCTGCTGCTGACCCAGAAACTATATCTCAGGGTCCCAAAAGGGGTCAAGGCTTCCACTGCAAAAAACCCTGTCCCCTCTGATAGGGATTCTAGGGCACTAGACAGATGGGGGGAAAAGTTTACCCTTCTGCTACCTTGGCTGTAAGGGCTTTAAATTGTCAGTTTCATATGCTTAAATATCAGCAATACTTAATGTCACTGCTTAAACAGAAAATGTTGACAAATTCTGAATGTTCTGATAACAAGGAAATGCAAGATTTATTGCATGTAGCTGAACAAGTGGGAAAGCATACTTTGCAATGTGGTTTTGATTCACTGGAGGCCTCTTGCAAGGCCGCTGTTACGGGTTCTGTCATTATAAGCCATGCTTGGTTAAAGGAACAAAATCTGCCTGAGCATGCTAAAGCAAAATTATTGGATGCTCCATTACAGCATGATACTTTGTTTGGTGTTAAGGCAGAAGAGGTGTTGAAGAAAATGGAGGATAAATCGAAATCCATGCAGACAGTTAAGGATTATCTACAGGTACAGCCACCCAGATTTAGCAGGAACTGGCCTACAAAGAATTGGTCCTTTCCAGTGTCAGACAGGCCACAAAGAGGCAGATACAGATGCCCCAGAGGCAGATCCCAGCCCCAAGGCTCATACAGGCCTAAACAGTGGGGTGCTTCTACCTCCAAAAGCGGAGAAGACAAATCGCAACCATACAGGAAACAGTCCCAATGACTTTCCTCTGCCAGAACCAAGCACTTATCTTTTGGCGCCCCCCTTAGGGGGAAAACTAGCACTTTTTCACCAAATTGGCACATGATAACCCAGGACAAATGGGTCTTGAACATAGTGTCTCAGGGTTACAGGTTCCACTTTCACACCCTGCCAAGAGCAAAAGGTATGACAGACCTGACACACAATCAATGGGCAGAGGCACAAAAGCAAGTTTCATCCCTCATGGACATCAGGGCCATTCAACAAGTACCACAACAAGAGCAGGGACAAGGATTTTACTCGAGACTTTTCTTGGTGCCCAGAAAGGACAAAGCCTGGAGACCAGTACTGGACCTGTCTATTCTAAACACATTTCTGGACGTTCCAAAATTCAAAATGTTGACTCTGCAGCAGCTACTGCCCATGCTGGGCAAGAAGGCTTGGCTCGTAACTTTGGACCTAAAAGAGGCATACCTGCATGTCCCAATCAGACAATCTTGCAGAAGATGCCTCAGATTCATAGCTGGCTCAATGCACTACCAATTCTCTGCACTGCCCTTTGGCTTATCTACTGCACCCAGGGTCTTCACAAAATGCCTGGCACCAGTAATTGCATTTTGCAGACAAAGAGGAATTCAAATATATCCTTACTTGGACGACTGCCTTATTCAAGCAGAGAACAAAGACGTTCTACTAAAGCATCTGGCGTTTGTAAAAAGAGTACTAATTTGCCTAGGGTACACAGTAAATGAAAAGAAATCAAAACTAGTACCCTCTCAAGAGATAATATTCCTGGGTGCAAGCTTAAATACAACTGCCCAGATGGCTTATTTCACGCCAGACAGACAAAGGCAACTGACTTCTTACTTCAGAATGTTGGCAACAAAGACCCAGTTATCTGCAAGAAAAATTCTGCAGGCTTTGGGCTTCATGGCATCCTGCATTCTGCTAATTCTATATGCCAGACTGCATATGAGGAAACTACAATGGTATCTAAAAAGTGTTTGGACTCAGCATTGCCATAGCCTGGAAACATTAATTATCCTCATTCCCTGCCTGCAACAGGAGTTTTGATGGTGGGCACAGGCCTGTCACCACAACAAGGGACAGCCATTCACTTTACCCACAGCCAGGCAGACACTAACAATGGATGCATCAGATTATGCCTGGGGGGGGCCCACATGGCAGGAAAATGTATTCAGAGCACATGGCCCGCAAGCCAGATGCATCTTCATATCAATCAAAAAGAGATGCTAGCTGTTCAGAATGCCCTGAGAGCTTTCAAGGACCTACTTCATCCAGGACAACTACTGATAAAGACGGACAATACTACAGTCATGTGGTACATAAACAAGCAGGGAGGCACACATTCCTACCCCCTCTGCAGACTAGCCATGACTTTGTGGGACACAGCATTGACTTATCAAGTTCACCTGCAAGCACAATTCCTGCCAGGAAAAATAAATACTCTGGCAGACGAACTAAGCAGAAACCTCATGGATCCCCACGAGTGGAAACTGGATCCACAAGTCTTCAGCATGATCACAAGGAAATGGGGATGCCCAGACATAGATCTATTTGCCTCCCCTCACAACTGCCAACTACAGAGATTCTGCACAAGGATTTATCACAAGCAAGCATGGAAAGTGGATGCCCTATTCTTCAGCTGGAAAATCTTAACAGTATATGCCTTTCCTCCACTGCCTCTCCTCCCCAAGGTACTCCTAAAGGTCAGACAAGAGAAGCCAAAAATGATACTGATTGCCCCAGACTGGCCACGTCAGCACTGGTACCCAATTCTAAAGAACTTGTCTCAAGGTCCAGCCTGGACATTGCCTCAAACTTCTCACTTACTGACCCAACAAAACAATCAGATCCTGCACAGCCAACTCAGGACCTTAAATCTGGCAGCATGGCAGATAATGTAGCCATTCAGAACACTCCTCTTTCCAAAGCTGTGATGGATGTTATCTTGGAGGCCAGGAGGCCCAGTACCAGAAAATCTTATGCAGAAAAATGGAAGAGATTCTGTGCTTGGAACCAGGAACAAGGAATTGACATGTTTGTACCAAATGTTCCTCAGATTTTACAATACTTAACTGAGATGCTGGACAAAGGCCTATCCTTTTCATCAATTAAGATTCATGCCTCTGCCATTTCAGCCCATTACAATACGGAACCACCTATCTTTTCTCATCCTTTAATAAGGCAGTACCTCAGAGGGGCTAAAAACATAAGACCTCCAAGGAGAGCACCAATACCTGCATGGGACCTCAATTATGTCTTGGAAAAACTCACACTGCCTCCTTTTGAGCCAGCCTCAACAGCTGATATAAAATTCTTATCCTGGAAAACAGCTCTGCTCCTAGCAATAACCTCTGCAAGACGAGTCTCGGAGTTACAGGCACTCATGGCTGTGGATTATCATTTTCCATCCAGACAGGGTTTCTCTGAGGATGAACCTTACATTTATGCCTAAGGTGGTGTCCAATGTGGCCCTTAACCAAACCGTTCACTTCCCTACCTTTTATCCAAACCCACAGAACAAAGGTGAGAGACTTCTGCATTCTTTGGACATACACAGACAGCTATGCTTCTACTTGGACAGAACTAAATCTTTTAGAAAGACTGAGCAACGTTTAGTGGCATATGCTGCAGGATATGCCACTAAACGTTGCTCAGTCTTTCTAAAAGACTGAGCAACGTTTAGTGGCATATGCTGCAGGATCACAAGGAAAGGCCATCTCAAAACAGACTATTTCAAAATGGATAGACCATTGCATTCGTTTCTGCTACTCACAGCATGGCAAATCAGTGCCTAAGGGCATTAGGCCACATTCTACCAGAGCAGCAGCCACTTCAGCAGCCTTCCTCAGAGGAGTACCAACCAAAGACATCTTAGAGGCTGCAACTTGGAGTTCAGTGCACACTTTTACAAAGCACTACCACTTACCTCTCTACTCTAAATCCAGAGCAGGCTTTGCCACTGCAGTTCTGCATGGCCTCATAGCCTCTCCTAATCCTATTTAGCCCAGCCACCCATCCTCAGCTTTGGGATTCAACCCAAGAATAATGACTGCAACAGTGAAACACGATGAACATAGTACAGTTGTGTACCTATCATAAATGTAGATGTTCGAGTGTATTTACTGTTGCAGTTCAGGTTACCCTCCCACCACCCCCCTTTCATTTGCTGGGTCTTATCTGTACTTCTCTATTCTATACAACCTATGTGGTGTATTTGCTTGTAGATGAAGGAAATGTTTACTTTAGTGCATGCATGTTTATTGGCATAATCTATTTAGCCTACCCTTTTGGGGGCACTTGACATCTGGGGCAAGAAAAACTGAAGAAAATGGCGTCGGCTGCATCTTTTATACTCCTGGTGCACTGACATCAGGGAAGAGGTGACAACAACCGACGCCGGACCAAGACTTTGGAATTCAGTCCGACTGTGGGTAGCTTGCCAGCAGGATAACCCAAGAGTAATGACTGCAACAGTGAGTACACTCGAACATCTACATTTATGGTAGGTACACAACTGTACTGTAGCAGGACCAAACACAAATTCAGAAATTAAAGAAACATTCCAAATCTCATTTTTTAAGTCCTCAGAAACATTCTAGGTATGTAACCAAGCATGCCTTCTTAGTACACCAGAAATGGCTGCATTTCTAGAAAATAGTATCCACACCTTCCAAGACATTTAAAGCACGTTTCAAAACATGATTCACATTAAAAAACATCTTTCATGTAATACTTTTGTTTAGCAAGCAAAAATGCATCAAAGTTGTCTAAAGTGTAAGCACATCACAAAATACATTTCCACAAGAAATACCTGTTGTTACAGGTAACTAGGATGTGTGCAACTGTACATTCCTATCTGACCACTGAGCCTGTGTCCAGCCAGAGTGTTGGACTTTTCATTCCCTTGGAGCAAAAATATGTGTGGCCCATTTGTTGCTGTTAGGGTGAGAGTTTAGGTCTAAGAACAATGCCCTTATTTGCATGGGGGGAGGGTCAGGGTTTTTGTTATCACAGAGCACGAGAAGAGCAAACAAGACTGTGATGTTCTTCATTCCACATTGCTGCAGTCCTAACTATTGGGTAGTCCGCTGTCCAGTCGGCCCGAATACCAGAGTATATGGCTGACGTCGGTCAGGGCGCATTAGACTGACGTCAGTACGTCAGGGTACTAATGCGCATGACCGACGTCATATCCTCAGTCTTTTTTGCCGCATGGTCCGATGCAGAAGCAGTTTTGCGAGTGCAGGTTGGCGTTCTGAAATTTTCTGAAGTCGGAGTTTCAGACCGAATCAGAGTTGGCTAAGTACCCCGTTGGGGAACATTTTGGTTTTTTCTTGCCTCAGTATTTAACCGGATGTCAGAAAAAGTGAATAACTGTATTTCTTGTGGGAAACAGATACCTCATAGGGATTACCATACTTTGTGTATACCTTGTTTAGGGCCTGAGCACGACGTTGTTGGATGCCGCTCTTGTGCTAGGTTTAACAAACGCACTATTAAGAGAAGGTTAGACTGTGCCAGGTTAGTGTTTGGGAAGCGTTGCAATTATAAAATGCCGCCGGATGCTCCGGCGCCCGCTTCGTCCAAGAAGCGCAAGGACAAAACAGCGAAGCCTAGGGTTGATGAACCGGCAGTCCCGGACGCCGGTTCTTTAGAAGGCTCAGTGGAGCCAGAGGTTTTGCCAGGAGTTTCTTTGGAGTCTCAGGCAGAGACTTTACTGTTACAGGATGTGCCTTCTCAGGAGGTAGGCCAGGCTGAGGGGCTTCTCAGGTAACTGTTCTTCCCTCTCTTCCCAAGGGAGTTAGAGCCTCTCCTTCTGTTTCCAAAACTTCTTTGAGAGGTAGGCCAAGTTTACCTTCAGTGGGGGCTTCTCCTAGCACTTCAGGTTCTGTGCCTAAGAAACATATGCTTAAAATGGCAGAAGATTTGATTACTATGATTAGAGGTTCTATGCCCCCTCCTGATAAGAGGCCTAGGGTGGAACCTGAGTTTGATAGTTTTGAACAGTGTTCAGAGGCTTCTGACACTTCTGCGGAAGATTTGCAGGAGTATCCTCCTTATTCTGATTCTGATGTGGATGATTCCACTCCTACAGCTTCTCCTCCTGAGGATTTCTCATTTTCAGAGACTCTGCATTCCATGAGGGAGCACTTTAAATGGGAAGGCCAGGATTACTCTGATTCCAGGAAAAGGCTTAGGGAATTCTTGTTTTACCCCAGCATAGGCCCTTAGCTATACCTCCTGTGTTGAATGTGGTGGAAGATGTTTTTGCAGAGGCTTCCTGAACCCTGATTCTTTGCCTCCTGCTCCTGTTAAACCTGATAGGTACTATAGGGTGCCTGAAGCTCATAAGTATCTTTTAAGAGTCCTAGGGCAGACCCGAAACTGTTTCTCAGGGACCTAAAGGTGTTAAGGCCTCTGTGGTTAAAAACCCTGTTCCCACTGATAAAGAGGCAAGGGCTTTGGATAGATGGGGAAAGAAAGTGTATACTTCTTCCACTTTAGCCATGAGGCGTTGAATTGTCAGTTTCACATGCTAAAATATCAAAATTATCTCCTTTCACAACTGAAATCTAAGGTGGATGCTTTGGCGGAAGGTATTGAGTGTAAAGAGTTGCTAGATTTAGTTCATGTGTCTGAACAAGTGGGTAAGCATTCTTTGCAATGTGGTTTTGATGCTGTACAGGCCTCCTCGAGGGTGGCTGCCACTAGTTCTGTTCTTCGCAGGCATGCCTGGTTGAGGGATCAGAATTTAGCTGAGCATGTTAAGACAAGGATTTTGGATGCTCCTTTACAGTCTGATGTGTTGTTTGGTTCGCCTGTGGAAGCAGTTTTAAAGAAAATGGAGGACAAAGCTAAGTCTATGCAAACTGTTAAAGATTTTTTGCAGGTACAGCCACCGAAGTTTAGTAGAAATTGGCCTACTAAGGGATTGACATATCCTGCTTATCAAACCCAGACAAGGGGTAGGTCTAGTCGTGGTAGGGGCAGAGCGCAAGGTACTTTTAGGCCTAGACCAGCGAGTTCACCTGCTCAGACTTCTGGTGAGGGCAGGGGTCAGTCCTTTCGTAAACAGACCCAATGACCTGCCTTTTCAGCTGCCAGTAGATTCTCGCCTGGCAGCTCCTTTGGGAGGAAGACTGTCTCTTTTCAAAGAAAATTGGGATTTAATCACTCAAGACAGATGGGTGTTGGATATCATTCACCACGGTTACAGGTTTTATTTCCATACATTGCCCCTTTCAAAGGCATGCCAGACGTTCCTCCTCCACAAAGGAAAGAGGCTCACAAGCAAATTTCTCTGTTACTCCAAATAGGGGCCATTCAGCCAGTCCCTGTATCAGAAAGGGGCCTAGGATTTTATTCTCGCCTGTTCCTAGTACCAAAGAAGGGGAACACGTGGAGACCAATTTTGGATTTATCTATCCTCAACACTTATCTGGACATTCCAAAGTTCAAGATGTTGACGTTACAACAGCTTTTACCTCTGCTGGGCAAAGATCACTGGATGGTAACTTTAGATCTCAAGGAAGCTTACCTTCATGTGCCTATAAGACTAAGTTGCAGGAAGTATCTGCGTTTTCGAGCTGGAAATTCTCATTATCAGTTCTCTGCATTGCCCTTTGGCTTATCTACTGCGCCCAGAGTATTCACAAAGGTTCTGGCTCCAGTGATAGCTTACTTCAGGCTAAAAGGAATTCAAATCTATCCTTATTTGGACGACTGCCTGATTCTGGCTCAAGAAAAGGAAGACCTTCTACAGCATCTGGAATATGTTATAGCAGTGCTAAGATGCCTAGGGTATTCTGTGAACGAAATAAAGTGCAGTCTAGTACCCTCTCAAGACATGTGCTTTCTGGGTGTGAGACTGAATACAGCAGCCCAGATGGCCTTTTTAACCCCGGACAAACAAAAGAGTCTATCCCTTTACTTCCATCAACTATCTCATCAGTCCGTGCTGACTGCAAGGACAGTCCTTCAAGCATTAGGGTTCATGGCATCTTGTATTCTGGTGCTTCCCAATGCCAAACTGCATATGAGGAAGCTGCAATGGTATCTCAAAAATGTATGGACACAGCACTGCCAGGATTTGGACACTGTCATTCAAATAATACCTTGCCTTCAAAAAGAATTTTTGTGGTGGGCTCAGGAATGTCACCTAAACAAGGGACTCTCTGTGACCCGGCCAGAGGCGAGTCAGATTTTAACGACAGATGCCTCGGACATTGCTTGGGGAGCTCATCTAAATGGAAAGTGGATACAAGACAAGTGGCCTGCCAGACTACAGCATCTACATATCAACATGAAGGAGATGTTAGCAGTCCAGTTTGCATTAATGGCTTTCAAGGAGTTACTTCTTCCAGGGCAGGTGTTGATTCTAACAGACAACACAACTGTCATGTGGTACATCAACAAACAAGGGGAACACATTCTTATCCTCTATGCAGGCAAGCAATGATTTTATGGGAGACTGCGCTCAGCTTGCAACTAACTCTTCAGGCAAGGTTTCTGCCGGAGCACAGAACTCCTTAGCAGATGTGTTAAGCAGACAAATCATGGATCCCCACGAGTGGAAACTGGATCTTCATGTATTTCAGAAATTGACAGTGTCATGGGGAACTCCAGACATAGATCTGTTCGCTTCTCCACTAAACCACCAGCTGCCAAAGTTTTGCACAAAGGGTTTCATCACACAGCTTGGAAAGTGGATGCTCTTTCTTTCAGTTGGAAAAATCTTCATGTGTATGCCTTTCCACCTCTGCCTCTTCTTCCAAAGGTGCTCTTAAAGGTCAGACAAGACAAGCCAAGGATGATTTTAATAGCTCCAGATTGGCCTCGGCAACACTGGTACCCACTACTAAGGAGTCTGGTAAGGAAGCCTCCATGGCCTTTACCTTTGATTCCACATCTGTTATCTCAGAAGGACGGTCATCTGCTCAATGTCAAGCTTCACTCACTTCATCTAACAGCCTGGCATATTCTGTGTTGAAACACAGCAGGTCTCAACTTCCTCAACAAGTTTTAAATGTGATTATGGAAGCTAGAAGACCTAGTACAAGGAAAGTGTACGCAGAAAAATGGAAGAGGTTTTTAATTTGGAGTACAGCAAAGAATTTGGAGATTTCTGAGCCTAATTTGAATGTGGCTCTTCAATATCTTACTGAGTTATTGGACAAAGGTTTGTCCTTCTCTTCCATTAAGATTCATGCTGCAGCAATTTCAGCTCACTATGATTGTGACCCACCATTGTTTTCGCATCCTTTGTTCAAGCAGTTTCTTAGAGGGGCAAAGAATATAAGACCCCACGTAGAGCTCCTACTCCTGCTTGGGATCTCAATTTTGTGTTGGAAAAACTTACTCTACAACCTTTTGAGCCTGCGGCTACTGCTGAATTGAAATACTTGTCATGGAAGACTGCTTTTTTGTTGGCTATTACTTCTGCAAGAAGGGTGTCTGAGTTGCAGGCCCTTATGGCAGTAGAGCCCTTTTGATTTTCCATAAGGATAGGGTATCATTACGCACTAATCCTTCCTTTATGCCTAAGGTGGTTTCTAGTGTGGCTTTAAACCAAACTATTCATTTGCCTACTTTTTATGCAGACCCCAAAATAAAGGGAAAAGATTTTGCACACTTTAGATGTACATAGGCAATTGCGTTATTATTTAAGCAGGACTAAGGATTTTAGGCAGTCTCAGCAGTTGTTTGTTTCTTTTGCTTTGAGTTCGAGGGCAAGCCTGTGTCAAAACAAACTATTTCTAGGTGGATTGGGTTTTGCATTGCATTTTGTTATTCCCATCATGGCAAGGAGATTCCAGCTGGGATTAGGCCTCATTCCACTAGGGCTACTGCCACTTCAACAGCATTTCTAAGGGGTGGCAACTAAGGATATTTTGGAGGCAGCTACTTGGAGTTCAGTGCATACTTTCTCTAAGCATTATCACCTTCCTCTCTACTCTAAGTCTAGGGCTGGTTTTGCCACAGCTATTTTGCAAGGCATGTTGTCAGCTCCTGCTTCTTTATGATTTGCCAGCCTCCCTTACCTCTGCTTTGGGATTCTACCCAATAGTTAGGACTGCAGCAATGTGGAATGAAGAACATAGTACAGTTTTGTACCTACCATAAATGTAGATGTTCGAGGATCCACATTGCTGCAGTCTAATTTACCCTCCCTCCTTCCCCTCTGTGTTTAGGGGTGGTTGTGTAGGTGAGGTTATATGTATATATTTTTGTATATATTTTTGTATATATTGTACATATTTCTGGTGCAGGTATATTGGGCCTTGTTTTTTTAGGGTCTTCTGACATCTGGGGCAAGAAAAGACTGAGGATATGACGTCGGTCATGCGCATTAGTACCCTGACGTACTGACGTCAGTCTAATGCGCCCTGACCGACGTCAGCCATATACTCTGGTATTCGGGCCGACTGGACAGCGGACTACCCAATAGTTAGGACTGCAGCAATGTGGATCCTCGAACATCTACATTTATGGTAGGTACAAAACTGTACTTTCTGTCACAGCAACTTTAGCTACATGAGTTTTCTTTGTGGTTATTTAATCGCAGTCTGAGGGAGTAGCCTAGAACACTATCCACAAGTTCTCTAAATATTACAGTTTTGATAAAAAAATGGAAGTAGGGTATTCCAGAAGAGCCACCTTTCAGAATTAAAAAAATAAACAACTTGGGGGGCTACCCTCTTGCTGCTTTGATGTTTTGCGTATTAATAGGTGCCTTATGAGGCATTAGGTAACCGGACAAAACTGTTCTGCTCAGTTACCATTATTCATATTCACTAAGCCCCCTATTGCTCCTTGTCTGGGACAGTGTCTTTTGCCCTCTGCTACATGGTGGTCCCTCCATTCCCTTCTAACTATGAAGTGGTGAGACTCTTAGGATGCTTATTCCTTTCAGGAGGGTACCTTGGAAGGATGGTGATCTGGCTAATAAGCCCACAACCCCAGAACTGTATTGGCTGTTTTTGCATATAGCAGTTTGGGAAAAGAGTGAACCTTTTCTCTTTCCTTATCTGGAAGGGTGAACTTGGTTTGCCTAACTTTGGCGTTCTGAGTTGTGGCATCCATTAGAACTGCTTAGTGATCGTCTTTGGCAATACTGAACTTTGTATTCTTCACTCATAGGGCCAGTCCTCTGCCAGGCTATCTTGTGCTGACCTCCCTGCCCCCTCAAAAAGATAGCACCACTCAGGCCTTCTGCCCCAGGTATCTGCTTTCTGAGATTTGTGTCCTGGGACTGTCTTGATTGTTGTGTTGTGACCTCTGTGAAGATGCCTTTCAGCCTGTTGTGGCTGGTAAGTTTAAACCCTGGTAGGAAGGCAGCCTTGTAAGCCCTCCCCTCAAATGGACTTCTTGTTGTCAAGGGGGCACTTAGGTTCAGTATAGTGGGACACTAGTCTTCTTACGTAAGTCTTCTCAATCATTTTTAAATATCTTTATTGAATTATCACTTGTGAGGTAGGCAAAATTACATGTACAAGTGTTATACATCATATATATTGTTATATGTCAAATATTCAAAACATTACATAAATTGTTCAGTTTCTGCCTTCTCTTAAACCTCATTCCTCTTCCAAAACATTTTTCTGCATATATTGTGCCCAGAATTTCTATTTTTTCTATGTAATTTACTCCTATCCTTTTCTAAAGATCCAACTTCTTGCTCTTTTGTTCATTACTTCAAGTATAGTTGGTTTAGATTTTAATTTCCTTTTCCTAGTAATTGCTTTTTTTGGCGGCCACCAGAGTTAAACTTACAAGGCCTTACTATGTCTAGGCAGATCAGATCCCATTTTCTATCTCAAAAAAAAAAAAAAAAAAAAATTCCTTCGCTACACTCATCTGCTGTCCCAGTATTCCTGACTGAGTACTCTGTAGAGAATTTTTAAAGTCTGCCAACTCATTACACTCAGAGAAATTGTGCTCCCATGTAACTCTTTCTTCCTGATTACACCACCATTATTTGCCATTTTCCCATCTATCTGAGGAAAAATTATTTGACGTCTGCTTGGGGTATAAAAGTATCTATGCAAACTCAGTCAAAAATCCTAGATCATCTAGATTTTTTTGCATATTTGGGAGCCATACATATGTCTTCTCATTGATTCTTTGGGGTCTATATTAGATGCTTGACCATCCAAAACAGCGAACACCTAATGAGCGACACATATATGCTGAAGGACGAAAAGTGCGAAGGACCTAACTGTCGAAAACTGGAACGCCAAATTAATTCCCGTGGCCAGCAGGGTGGTCATGGGGAAGAGGAAATGTATCCTTTTCCCCACTGTAGTGCGATCTCGGAGTTTGGTATGTATAAGTTGGGGGGGCACAGCCCCCCTGCAAAAGTTTGATTAATGAAGTTTGTGCGTGTGTTACTTAACTGTGTGGCGCTGTTGTAGTTTAAAGTGCGTTTGGTATTACTGTTTTCGACATTTAGGTCCTTCGCTCTTTTCATAGTTCGGCGTATATGTGTCGCTCATTAGGTGTTCACGGTTTTGGATGTTCGGTTTTCTGATATAGACCCGATTCTTTGTAAACTGCATAGCTAATCTCTCTTCTCAATCTTTTCTGACCCCTTCTGATTGATTCCTATAGTTATTGTGCAGTATTTTGTATCTCCTACCAGTTATTCATTTTTAACAGCAACTTCTGTTCAAGATTCAGTTTAAAACTCATCTAGTACAGGTCTTTCCTTTCAATTCTTATCCGTTAATCTTTGTTTATACACTATCAATACCTTATAGAGAAGGCAGTCACTATCCTGCAATACAAATGTCTTCTTGGCCTCTTCCTATATATCTTACCTTTCCTACTCCCCTCTCTAATTATTTGTACCAATACCTTGGTTCCTTTTCCAGCTTCCTTCATTAAATTCCAGCCCCCTCTTGTCTATTATCTGTACCCTTAATTGCAGTCATACCTATTGGCATAATCTCCTTTCTTCATTCCTGTATTAGCTTAGTTCTTGGTATACTTTATGAATATATTATTCTGTGTGACTGTCATCCTCAAGGTTCTGGGTACAAAATCTTATTTCCTTATTTCTTGAGTTACTCCCATGCTTTGTCTTCATCCCTTTCCACTTTGAATTGTAGCTTTCTGCTTGTGCTATGTATAAGAAACTTAAATGTGTAGCTCTGAAATATCCCTTCAGATCTGGCAATCCTAAATCTCCTTGTTCAGTTGGGAGGATCAGCTTATCCCACTTGATACTTGCCCTCTTCCCCTCTCAGACAAAATCATTTAGCTCTATTAAATGCTATCCACAACTTCTCCTCTGGTTGATAAAAATATGCCTGACCTTTGTATAAAACTAAAGGGACCAAAATGTTTTACTGCTTGTAGCTTGCAATATATATCCATAGGAAGAGCATCCAGTTTCTCAGTTTTTGTATTATCTTTTGTTTAGTCTCTTCCCATATATCCTTAGCTGCCATAACAGAATCCTTTTTAATCCATACTCCTCTAAAAACTTCATTTAATCATGTCCCCATAAATACGGTTATTGCTTGAGCAGTTCATGCATAGGTACATAATTTATAGCTATGGCCTTTGTTTTATCTTCAGCAATTTTATATCCCCCCTTTCTCACAATGTTCCACTGTTCCACAACACTGAGATTTTCTTTTCTGGTTCCATCAGGCATAAAATAATGTCATCTACAAATAAAGCCAACTTTTCTTGAACAGCATACCAATTGTATCCTTGAATTTCTGAAACCTTTAATGTGATGTTGTCTTATCTTGCCTTCATTCTTAACTGGTTAGGTTTGGAACCAATCCTCAGTTCCAACTCAGCCTTGTACAGAAGCTCGAGGTCTTCCACTACCTTCTGGCTGAGACCCTATCCCATCATGTCCTAGGAAACTCCCCAGATCTTGTTTGCCGCTAAAACAAGATCGGGTAGTGCTTACTGCCTCTGGCTAAGTGAAATTATTTCTCTTTTTCTTGTATTGGTATTCTGTGTCTTTTAGGATAGTTTGTTAGTTAATATAGCTAGTTACTTTTATTAAACAGTTTTGGTGTATTCGCTGCTGCTGTTTTTGCTGTTGGCCGTCATTTTATTCTCAAGGCTTTCTTTTTTCCTTACCCTGTCTCAGCGTAAAACTTATTTCCTAAGCCTGTTTTAGTTAGAGGGCTTTTTTACTTTGGATGTTTTATTCAAGCTCATTTAAATTAGAGAGCTTATCCTGCATATTTAGATAAGACTAGCTCATTTGAATTAGAGAGCTGCTTTGCCCGTTTAAATTAGAGGGCCCTTTTTCCCTTATAGTTGGTGTGTTAATTTGCTTATTAAAAAAAAAAATGTATGTATATATATATATATATATATATATATATATATATATATATATATGAAGTTATTGTAGTTTTGAATTTTGCTGTGCTTATTTGTTGTTGTAGACTGTAGAGATGTCCAAGCAGTCTAAGGATGTTAAACCCTCCGGTTTTAAAAAAATGCATAAAGTGCAGCCAAAAAATGCCTGTTATAGACGAACATACATTGTGTGTACTGCCTCGGAGCGGTACACCTTCAAAAATCTTGTGCCTTTTGCCACTCCTTCAGCCACAGAGTACTGCTAGAAAGGAAGAGCAAACTAATTCTTAGAGGATTATTGAAGACCTCCTTTTCAGAGGCCATTGGAGAAGGTCAGGGTCCTTATAAATCGAGCCTTTCCCCTTCTTCTTCTAAATCTGATAATCAGGGGAAAGGTCTTCATCAGAGGCTCAGTTGGAGCCAACACAAAAATTGCCAAAATTTTCTTCTTGGGACCTGAAGACTGTCTGGCCCGAGAAGCCTTCCACCTCGGCTCCTTCAGTTTCGGAGCCGTTGGTGTTTTAGGTACAGAGCTGGTCCCCAAAACTGGAACCGGTTTCTCCTACATTGAGATCCCCTTTACTTCAAGCTTCCAGATCTCCTGCTTCCTCCAGTCGATCCTCCAGGAGCTTCTCTGATGATGATGTGGATTGCATGGTGCAGAGGCTATTGAAGAAACAGGCACTTGCCAAACTTTTGTCGGATCCAACCCAGAGGACTTCAGAACCAACCAAGCCTACCCTGTCACCGTTAATTCCTCTTCCGACCCGACCCTGGACTTTGAAGCTGGAATGTCTGGGACTGGTCATAGTGGAACCGTCTGCGCCAAGACCTATCCCAGGATCTTCAGACCTGACTACTGCTCCAGTGTCCTCTGTTCCATCTGAATTTGAGGAGTCTAGGAGCCGATGCTGTCTGGTCGGGTCCGGGGAGGAGAGTGAGATCAGACAGTTGTCTGATCCTAACTTGCCTCTCGGGGCCTCTTGTGAACTCTGTTCCTACATCGGACTCTGAGCCAACCCCCTTGGTTCCAAGGATATCTTCTGGTTCCTCGGAGCCGGGAGCTTCCTCAGATCAGGGGCGGGGGGCCTTCGAGGTGATGAAGAGAGTGCTGTCTCCACTGGCAGCTCTACTCTCAGGTCCAGACATTCTTCCCCCAAAGGCACCATGTCTGTCTCAGCACCACTGCATGCACAGAGACGTGGAGAAACCTAGGCCTCAGGATGTCCCATTAGGTGAACCCCTCTCTTCCAAAACCTCTCCAGAAAACCCTTCTGAAGAAGTCCCTTGTAAGAGACTATGCAAGAGGAAGCATTTAGACTCCCCAGAGGAGTCTGTCACATCTGATACAGACCTTGAGTCAGAAGGGTCCCAACGGTCGGCCTCTGAGGATGTCTCCTTCCCAGGCATCCTGGAAATATTTAAGCAAAGAGGCAGCTGGAAGTCCATCAACCCTTCTGAGGAGGAGTCTGTATACATGAAGGCTTTTGGGTCTCATCCTTCTGCCACCTGGGTGTCTCTGCCTTTCAATGAACTGATGGACCTAGTTTGTCGAAAGGTGTGGGTGTCTCCAGACTTAGTGGAGCCTGTTCCCCAGAGGCCAAACAAGTTCATAACATCCCCTACAGATAAAAACTTCCTTACAAAGAGTGTCCCAGTAGATGCTATGGTGGTGGTGGCGGCGACCATCAAAAAGGAACTGTTGGAGACGTCCTCTTCTGTCCATTCGCCGAGCAAAGAGTCTCGTACGATGGACAGATACGGAAAGCACACTTTCTCTTCAGCGACCTTTTCTCTCCAATTGCTGAATTATCTCACCCACTTAACCAGACTTCAGAGAGATCTCCTGAAGGAGCTAGGAGATACTGTTCAGGGTTCAGTAGCTGAAGGGGTGGCAGAAAAAGTTTCCTCTCAGCTCTTCTCCTTGAATTCAGTGGTTAACTCCTCCATGAAACTCATTTCTTATGCAGCTGATGGAGTGAGTAAGCAGTGGGTTCAAGAATTTCCTTAAGGAGACATTCCTGGATATGCCTGTGTGACTTTGCGGAGCCCTTTAAATCTTCTTTTGTTAATGCCCCCTTCAATGGCTTATCCTTATTTTGGTTAAAAGTCAAAGACACACTAACCAGATGTGAACAAGAAGGAAACATGCTGTCTGCCATAGGAGTTCGTTTTTACCTACCTTCTAGACTTTATCCTTAAGGTCAAAGTGGGGGTGGTACCGAAAATCTCAGAGAGCTTTTCAGGACTCACGTGGTGATTCTTCCCCCAGGGGCAGAAGGGGAAGCAGTAATGGAAGACACTGACCACACAGCAGAGGGGGGTCCACAAAATCAGGGTGACAGGGACTCATTCCTTAGTAAGTCCTTTCAGTGCTCCTGAAAGGAGGCCTGTCTGTCCGTCTCTGGAGGCAGTTGGGGGTCACTATTCTTTGTACCCAAAAGCCTGGCTAAAAATAACAAAAAACAAGTGGATACAAAGCATCATATCCAGATGATACTCTATACCCTTTTCTTTCCCCGTCCCAAACATAAGAAACATCCCAGATGATGTTCTTCATATTTCACTGTTGCAGTACATTTGGGTAATCTGCTTGCAGGTTGCCCTCAGTCGGTCTGATTAACAAAGTCTTGGGTCCTGCATCAGTTGCTGTCCCTTCTTCCATGACGTCAGGCCGTCAGGGGTATAAAACATGCAGCCAATGCCATTACATCAGTTTTTCTTGCCATGCAGTGCTCTAAGCAGAAGCAGTTCACAAGTGTTGGTCGTCCGACTCCTGAAATTTTCGTTTTCGAGTTTCAGAACCAAAGTCTTCAACTAAAAGCTGAGTACCCCATTGGGGAAACTTTTTCTTGCTCCTTCTCGATGTCAGTAAAAGTTAGTAATTGCATTACTTGTGGAAAGCAAATACCTCATAAAGATTTTAATTCGTACTGTATTCCTTGCCTAGGCCCTGACCACGACATACCTTGCTGTTGGTTTTGCGCTTTATTTAATCGGCGCACTATACATCGTCTGTATATTTTTGCCTCTAAATATTTCTGTTCTCGATTTAATTATCCGAAATGTCGTCGGTTAACCAATCAACTACTGGGATTCTGAAAAAACGCAAAGATAAAGACAGAGACAGGCCGCCAAGGTCCAAAACTGCCGACGATGCTTCTCCTAAGCCAGTTCGCCAGTAATCAGTGAGGCACTTTTGCAGCCCCTGATACCCGCTACTTCTGATTCACAGGCCTTTACTAAGACCCATTCAGAATCCGGTATGCCATGAGATACTTCAGCTGTGGAACCCGCGGATGTCTCTACCTTGGATGGGTCTGGAAGCCACTGTGCAATCTCCAGCTTCTGAGGGTGTATTCAAGCCTACAGACTTGCATATTAAATCGACACTTCCTTCATTACTAAGGCCTAAATCTTGATCCATGTCTAAAAAAACTGGCGTCCAGGCCACATGCTCAAGCCTCTATGCCTAAAAATCAAATGATAAAAATGGCTGAAGATCTAATAACTCTAATCAGGGCTAGCCAACCCCCCAAGAAGCCTAGGGCTGAGCTTGATTATGAATCTTTTGATCGGGATTTTGTTTTTTTTTTTTTGACTGTTCTGATGACCTGGATTTGTCCTTACCTACTTATGAGGATGCTGATGCAGAGGGCTCTATTCCCTCTGCTTCCCCTCCTGAGGATTTTTCTTTTGGGGAAATCATGCATAGACTAAGGGAGCATTTTCACTGGGAAAGCCAGGAATTTTCTGATTCAAAAAAGAGGCTTAGGGATTTTCTTCTCCAACCTCAGCATAGGCCTTTGGCTATTCCTCCTGTACTAGATATTGTTGATGCTTTCTCGGAATCCAGTTTGGCCCTTGATTCCCTGCCTCCTGCTCCCAGTAAACTTGACCGATACTACAGAGTCCCAGAGTCCCACAAGTTCCTTTTCAAAAATCCTTTTGCAGATCCAGAGACTATTTCTCAGGGGCCCAAGTGCATTAAGGCTTCTACTGCTAAAAATCCTATCCCTGCTGATAGAGACTCCAGGGCTCTGGATAGATGGGAAAAAAAGGTCTATACTTCAACAACCTTCACAATTAGAGCTGTAAACTGACAATTTCACATGTTAAAATATCAGCAACATGTTATTGGACTGCTTAAACAGAAAATGATGTTGATTCCTGACTCTGTGGAAAATAAAGACTTACAGGATTTAATGCATTCTGCTGAAGAAGTTGGAAAATACACTTTGCAATGTGGTTTTGATTCTTTAGAGGCCTCTTGCAGGGCTGCTGTTACTGGGTCTGTGCTTAGAAGGCATGCTTGGCTTAAGGAGCAATCTTTGCCTGATCATGTTAAAGCTAAATTGTTGGATGCTCCTTTAAATCAGGACCGCCTGTTTGGCAACAAGGCGGAAGAAGTTCTTAAAATGATGGAAGATAAAGCTAAATATATGCAAACTATTAAAGATTTTTTTACAAGTTCAGCCTCCTAGATTTAGTAGGCACTGGCCTTCTAAGAATTGGTCCTTTCCAGCCCCTCTCAAGCCAAACCCAGACACAGCAAAAATCCCAGGTTTCAGTCACAGAAGTAAGCAGTGGGGGGGGGCATCCACTTCCAAGTCTGGGAATAACAAGACACCCCCCTATGGTAAACTGTCTCAATGACTTCCTTTTAAAATTTCCAAGCACTTATCTTCTGACTGCCCCTTTGGGGGGAAAGATTGCTCTTCATGCAAAGAACTGGGAACTCATTACCCAGGACAAATGGGTTTTAAATATAGTGTCCTAGGGATACAGATTTCACTTGCACACGTTGCCAACGCCAAGTGGATGGCTAGACCTACCCCCAAATCAGTGGGCAGAGGCTCAAAAACAAGTACTTTCCCTCTTAAGCATGAGGGCTATTCAGCTGGTACCAGAAGAGGAAAAGGGACAAGGTTTCTATTCCAGACTTTTTCTGGTACCCAGAAAAGACAAATCATGACGTCCAGTCCTGGACCTATCTACTCTAAACACCTTCCTGGAGATTCCAAAATTCAAGCCGCTGACTTTTCACCAGTTACTTCCTGTGCTAGGCAAAGATGCCTGGTTGGCAACACTAGATTTAAAAGAAGCATACCTGCACATCCTAATCAGGGAATCTTGCAGAAGATACCTATGCTTCAAAGCAGGCTACATGCACTATCAGTTCTCTGCTCTGCCCTTTGGCTTATCTACTGCACCCAGGGTATTCTGTGTAGCTCCAGTTATTGCATTTTGCAGACAAAGAAGTATTCAAATATACCCATACCTGGATGATTGTCTAATTCAGGCAGGAAGCCAGGACATACTTTTGAATCATCTGGCGTTTGTAAAAAGGGTTCTAACTTGTTTGGGGTACACCATAAATGTAAAGAGATCACAACTGATACTCTGTCTACAAATTACATTCCTGGGAGCAAGTTTGAATGCAACTTCCCAGATGGCTTATCTCACGCCAGAAAAGCAAATTCATTTGACAACCTACTTCAAACAAAAACCCTGCTATCTGCAAGACAAATACTGCAAGCCTTGGGGTTCCTGGCCTCCTGCATTCTTCTAATTCCACATGCAAGACTGCATATGAGGAAACTACAGTATCTAAAAAGTCTATGGAGTCAACATTCTCACAGCCTAGAAACAATGATTCCTATCATACCTTGCCTACGCCTAGAGTTCCTTTGGTGGGCAGAGGCCTGTCACAAAAACAATGGACTACCTTTCACACCACCCCCTGCTGCCCAAAACCCTAACAACAGATGCATCAGACTATGCATGGGGGGCTCACCTGGCAGGGAAGTGCATTCAGGGCAAATGGAACCCAAGTCAAATGCACCTGCATATCAATCAAAAAGAAATGTTAGCTGTACAGAATGCTCTGACAGCCTTCAAGGACTACATTCTTACAGGACAACTATTGATAAAGACAGACAACACCATAGTTATGTGGTACATAAACAAGCAGGGAGGTGCACATTCTTACCCTCTCCGCAGAGTAGCCATGGCATTGTGGAACACAGCCTTAAGCTACCAAGTGCACCTACAAGCTCAATTCCTGCCAGGAAAATTAAATACACTGGCGGACTAAGCAGAAACCTCATGGGCCCACACAAGTGGAAACTGGAACCAAGGATTTTCAACATGTTGACAAGAGATATAGACCTGTTTGCCTCCCCGCAGAACTACCAAGTGGATACATTTTGCACAAGGACTCCCCACAAACAAGCCTGGAACGTGGATGCTCTGTCTTTCAGCTGGAAAAACCTATAAGTGTATGCCTTCCCCCCCGCTACCTCTGCTCACCAAAGTACTACTAAAAGTCAAACAGGACAAACCAAGGATGATTTTGATTGCTCCAGACTGGCTGCGCCAACACTGATACCCCCTCCTGCGCAGTGTGTCACAGTTACTTCCATGGCACCTGCCTCAGACTCCTTCCCTGCTGTCTCAGCAGGAAAACCAGATCCTGCACTCTTAGCTTCCAACACTAAACCTTGCAGCCTGGCTAATTACTTAAACTCTCCCTTACCATCCCTCAGCAAACTTGTGATGGATGTCATCTTAGAGGCAAGGAGGCCTAGTACTAGAGAATCTTATATTGAAAAATGGAAAAGATTCTGTGCCTGGAACCAGTCTCAAGGGTTGAGCACAGCAGTGCCCAATTTACCTCGGATTTTACAATACATAACTGAGATGCTTCACAAGGGCCTGTCTTTTTCCTCCATTAAAATCCATGCCTCAGCCATTTCAGCTCATTATAACACAGAACTTCCCATCTTCTTTCATCCACTGCTCAAGCAGTACCTCAGAGGGGCCAAAAATTTGAGACCACCCAGGAGAGCTCCAACCCCTGCCCGGGACCTTAAATTTGTATTAGAGAAACTCACTCTACCTCCTTTTGAGCCAGCTACTACTGCATATTTAAAATGTATTTCTTGGAAAACAGCGTTCCTTTTAGCAATCACTTCAGCTAGAAGGGTATCTGAGTTATAGGCCCTTATGGCAGTGGAGCCTTTCATCATCTTTCATGCGGACAGGGTGTCACTCAGAACCAATCCATCCTTCATGCCCAAGGTGGTATCCAGTGTGGCTCTTAATCAGTCCATTCATTTGCCAACCTTCTTTCCCAATCCACAGAACAAAGGGGAATGGATTCTGCATTTGTTGGATGTGCACAGACAACTTAGATTCTACTTGTTCAGGACTAAACCTCAAAGAAAATCTGAACAACTGCTGGTAGCATTTGCTGCAGGAGTAGAGGGGAAGGCTATTTCAAAACAAATTATTTCTAAATGGATGAGCCATTGCATTCATTTCTGCTATAAGCACCATGGAAAACCTATCCCCCAGGGGATCAGACCTCACTCCACCAGGGCTGCATCTACTTCCACAGCCTTTCTCAGAGGCGCCCCTACCAGGGACATCCTAGAAGCTGTTACCTGGAGTTCTGTGCATACTTTCACCAAACATGATCATTTGCCAGTTTTCTCTAAATCCAGAGCTGGCTTTGCCACTGCAGTCTTGCAGGGCCTTATAGCTGGCCCTAATGCTATCTAAACTCCTCCTCCCAACCATAGCTTTGGGAAGCTACCCAAATGTAATGACTGCAACAGTGAAACACAAAAAACATAGTATAGTTGTGTACACTTGCCATAAATGTAGATGTTCGAGTATATTCACTGTTGCAGTCCTGGTTACCTTCCCTCCAGCCCCCTAACTTCTTTTGGCTATACCTCTACTTTCCTTTACTATGCTTTAAAGCCTTTTTGGTTTATTTGCTTTTTTGTTAGAGGTATACCTTTGTGTTTTTATGTTTAATTGCTCCCCATTAGGGGGGCACCTGACATCTGGGGTAAGAAAAACTGATGTAATGGCATCAGGTGCATGTTTTACATCCCTGACGTCATGGAAGAAGGGTCAGCAAGCAATGCAGGACCCAAGACTTTGTTGATCAGGCCAACTGAGAGCAACCTGCAAGCCGATTACCCTAATGTAATGACTGCAACAGTGAATACACTCAAACATCTACATTTATGATAAGTGTACACAACTGTACTTTCCACCCAGTCAAAGGGAACAAGCAACTCTAGAAATACAAAAGTTGCTAGAAAAAATAGTCATCCAGATAGTCCCCACAGGCCAAATAGCATCCAGAACTTCCTCAAGGTTCTTTTTAGTTAAAAAAAAAAAAAAAAAACGGGACTGGAGACCCATTCTGGATCTCAGCAAATTAAACAAGTCAGTAAGAAAGTCAAAGTTCTGGGTGGTAACACTGCAGTCAATTCTCCCTCTTTCGGGACAAGATGATTGGATGTGGTATAGACCTCCAGGACGCGTACTACCACATAAAAATGGACAGACTATCCAGGAGTCTTTTGCACTTACTGTTGGGAGCCAGTCATTACCAGTTTTGACCTCTGCCCTTTGGTCTCACTACAAGCCCCCCCCCCCCCCCCAGAGTGTTCGTGTATGGCAGTAGTCATGGCTCATTTGAGATGCTTAGGATTCTGAGTGTTTCTGTACCTAGCCAACTGGCTCCCAACCGCCACCACCGAGTAACTACTAACAAAAGTGAGAGGCACCACCTTGCAGCACTGCTGTCACCTAGGAATCGCAGTAAATTACTAAAAATCTGTCTTGTTGCCATCTCAACGTATCTGTTTTATAGGAGCCGATCTAGATACAACAAAAATGTTGGCAAAACTACCCCCCCCACGAAAGAGTTCAAGTTCTACGTCATCTGGTCATAAACCCACTTTCCAAGAAAAAAGTAACAGCAAGAATAGTTGTGAAAGCCTTGGGGACCATGGCAGCAGCAATAAACGGTTCCATTAGCATGCCTGCGTATGAGAATTCTGCAGTGGCTACTGTTCACTCAGTGGCATTATCTGGGAAGGACAGTTCAAGGCACTTGGCAAGATCACGAGGCCCATTTGCACATCAGTGTCCTAGATATGAGGGTTGTGCTTCTAGCATTGCAGGCATTCCAAGACTCTCTCCCTCTAGGAACTATTGCAATACAGACAGACAATATGTTGGCTGTGTGGTACATAAATAAGGAGGAACCAGGTTAATCCCCCTTTGTCAGGAGGCCCTGAGAGTATGGCAGTGGGCAATCTCCTCCCATCGCTTTCTGATAGCAATGCACATCCCGAAGAAATCCAACATGATAGACAAACTCAGCAGAGCAATTCTGATGCCTCATGAATGGTCCCTAAAACAAGAAGTAGCAGAGATGATTTTTCGCAAATGGGGCCAGCCTTGCTGCAACCTTTTCGCCACATCCATGAATGCCAAATACAGCAGCTGTCTTACACTAATCCCCCTTCCGGGGGAGTCGCCAAGGGATGCATTTGTACACGATTGGCCCTCGGGTCTCCTCTATGCCTTTCCTCCCTTTCCGTTGATACCCAAAGTTCTTCAGAAAGCCAGTTCACTGGGAACGAATTTGATACTTGTTGCCCCTTACTGGCCTCATCAAATCTGCTTCCCCTTCTTTTGGCTCCAGGAGCCATGAATTCTGGACCCAGTTCCAGACCTTCTGACTCGTGTATCAGGGATGCTTCCCACCCCTCCCTTCAAACCCTCAAATTGACAGCTTGGTTGCTCCGATTTTGAACATAGCCAGGCTCCCCAACTTTTCTCCATCAGTGAAACATATCCTGATCTCATCTAATAAGGCTTCAACAAGGAAGTTGTATATGAGCAAATAGAAGAGATTTTCTTCTTGGGCCTTGAATAAATCGCATTGACCCTTTCTCTGCCCTAGTAGTTTTCATTCTTGAATTCTTGGCAAAGCTATTAAGGCACAACTGCAGCTACTATTTGAGTTCAGTTAGCAGTGATATCTAATTTCCATCTAGGTGACCCGGGGCCAAATTTCATGCCCCACAGACTTTGCAAGGCTTCTCAAAGGCACTATTTTATTAAGACCACCTATTAAAACTCCCCCAGTACCATGGGACCGGAATTGTTTTATCCCATTTGATTTTTCCCCCATTTGAACCTGCATCAACTTGTGATCTAAAGTATTTGACTTGGAAGACTATTCTTTTGATAGCTATCACATCTGCTACAAGAGTTTCAGAATTACAAGCATTGTCTATAAACCCCCCCCTACCTGCTTTTCCACAAAGACCAAAGTATCCCTACGAACAAACCCATCCTTTCTACCCAAGATATGCTCAGAATCTAATTTAAACCAATCCATAGAACTACCATTTTTTCCCCAACTATGGCAGCAAGGTAGAATATATGCTACACCAACTAGACGTGCATAGACAATTACGTTTCTATTTGCATAGGACAAAGGACTTCAGAAAATCTGACCAATTATTTCTATAATTTTTAGACTCTAAAAAAAAGTTGTTCCTGTGTCAAAAGTCACACTTTCAAAATGCAAATCAGATTGTATTACTTTTAACAAGTAATCTCCATGGTATCCCCAAAGTCTCAAAACAACCCACTAAAATGTAGTGGGTCCAAAAACAAAACTGTGTAAGAAACTTATTCTGTGTGAAAGATTTTCAGTCCATATATTTCACGCAACCCCCCCAGTAGAAAAATGTTAAGTAATTCCACAGAGAATAACAAATGCAAAAATAGCTGCATCTTGACATACACTTTGGATTATCACAGTATCAAAAATATTATTGATGAAAACTGGGACATTGTCACAGGAAACCCTTTTCTGATTAACATCTTAGGTGAAGCCCCATCATTTGTTTATAGGAAGGCCATGAACATTAGAAGTTTTGTTGAATTTAAACATAATCATGTGAGAAAAGCACTAAAAGATGTGAAACTAATTGTACATTTTGTATATTTATACAGCAAGGTGATAGTTTTTATTGCCTTTATTTAAAATCATTAAAACCAGTGCAGGGGTGACTGTAACACTACAAAAGTAATTTACAGGGCACAGTGCAATGAATGTGATGCATTCTGTGTGTGCAAGACTGTAAATAAACTCAAGTGTAGGATTTCATGTCATCTGTCAGAAATCCGATCTGGATGTAAACATAATGCACTAGCCAACACCGTTCTCTTCATAAAAGACACACAGGTTTTAAGTTCCAGATCCTGGATCACGTAGACATGTGTGATCTTGAAGGAGACATCCCGAATATTCTGGAGAAACATGAACTCATGTGGCAATTAAAGCTGAACTCTTTTAGGAAACCTGGACTAAACGACTACTGTTCAATTAAAAGTGCACTGGTACTTAGAAAATTGCCACATTGTTTACATGACTAATTATATTTTATTTTATTTTATTCTACCAGTTGGTTTTAAATACCATTTTAAATCAGTTGTAATTTAAGTGTATATTTTCCAAAAAACCTGTTCCAAGAATAATAAAGGTCGTCCTCCCACACAAAACCAGGAAAGTAGAATCCACTAGCGAAAATGTTGATAAATTGGTTTATTACACACCACACAAATAAAATCTAAGCGCTTTCGTCTCCCTTCGGAGACTTCTTCAGAGATAGATTAGAACTACAAAACACATCAATTTATATAAATCAGCTAGTGGGCTGGTCAATGAATTAATTGGTACACATATTTCCTTCATTTCCTTCTAAAAGTAATATACACACTGTTTTCTATTGTGTGTAAGTTAACAGTTTTCTGTTCGGAGAACAGTGAATACAGCCTTTAAAGTAAAAAAACAGTAAAAACGGCTGTATAAAAGTTAGAATAAGGATATATAAATATGAATATATTAAAACATGTTAAAATATATTAAAAATGTATTAAAACCCATTACCTATATATATATATATATATATATACACACATATATATATATATATATATATATATAAAGGGCGAGTAAATAAATTGTAAATTCCAATTAATGTACCATGTTATATTGTAAAAAGAAGAAACAGTATATCATGTCAAAGACTTCAAAACAGAAAACACTAATAACGAAATAATAATAAACAATACTGCCAACTCTTCTAAGAATATGTGTATATGTGTATATATGTATATATACACACTCATAAGTATATGTACACATATATATATGTGTACATACACACATAAATGTAAATATCAATAAGTATCAATAAATTAAATACTCATATGTATAAAATATATATAAAAAATATGTATAAAAAAGTATATATATATGTAAATGAAGGCCTTTCCCTCCACTTGTATCCAAACGCAATTGCCACATCATTTCCTTATATTCTAGTTTTGTTTCCCAATCACCGCCTCTGTCCGGGTGTCCAACTTCTTCTAATACCCAGAATTTAAAATTAGCCTCCTTGCAGTTCATCAAATGCCTATATAATGCATTATTTACATTTTGCTTATTGATGTCCCTTACATGTTCGTATATCCTGGATCTTAAATGTCTCTCAGTTTTACCCACATAGTATTTCAAACATGTCTTACAAAAGGCCAAATAAACCACACCCTGAGTATAGCAGCTACTGTAATTTTTAGCTTTCAAAGTAGTTCCTATACTGGGTAATGCCAAATCCTTTTGTTCTGCAATGAAGGAACACTGGGCACACTGTCCACATTTGAAAGTTCCACGTTTTCTATTTGCACCTATAGTTGTATTTGTTTTATTGGTCTTATAATATTCCAGAATGTTCTTTACATTCCTATTCCTCCTATAACTCAATTTTATGTTCTTCTGAAATTTATTTGTTTTACCATACATTTCATCAAACAATCCCCCATGTCTCATCTCTACATTTTCTCAACCACCCCATACCTTTATGGTAGGTTAATGTAAGAAAGGGTAGACCATCATTAATGTTACTATTCTTACTAATCCCCTGTCCATTTATTTGTATATCATTAGTTTTAGAAATAACATTTTCTTCCAATACATCCGATGAACCCCTCTTTTTTATAGCAAGGAGTGGTACATATCTATTTTCATTTCTACCTTTAAGAACATACTCTGTTATATTTTCAATAGTTTTTTGATGGGTAACCTCTCTCCTGAAACATCTGTTCTACATTTCTAATTTCTATGATAAAGAAAGTGTTAGTATTAAGTGAAAGTATTAAGTGTATATTTTGTTTCCATCATCATACATACATACATTTTTTCTTATTTTTATTTTTTCTGGTTCTTTTTTCCACTTTATTCAAAATGATGTGTAATAACAATACTAACTAATTATACAATTATATATATTTTTATAGATTGTTTTTAGGGTTCTTGTACACAGACCTGAAGAAGTCTAGAAGGACGAAAGCGATCTTTGTTAACAATAGGTTATGAAAATAGAAATTGATTTTTACATGCAAAATGTATATGTATATATTTATATGTATTTTTTTGATTGCCAAATGAACTAAGGTTGATATATTTCCAGACATGGAGTATATTGTCTTGGATAAAATCACAGATTTAATAATCTACTTAATAATCTGGTTAAATAAGAGGTACCACATCATTATAAATTTTATTTAAAGTACATAAGGGTTATATATTATTATGACAGCTACTAAGTAGGGCAGGACCAGCTCGAATGTCACACTGATGGGGAAGGGATGTGAATTTAACATGTGTACCAATAACACTTTATTTTACAGCACAATAAACCACTCCCATGCCTGATAAAAAGTATATATATATATTTATATATATATATATATATATATATATTTTTTTTTTTTTTTATTTATTTATTTAGAAAGCTTGTGAGGAAATTATTACTCTGTTTGTTTTACTTGGATCGCTTGTCTATGTACTTAAAGGATTTTCAACTGGAAACAGACTGTCTGTCTTGTCTTGGATTACTTTCAAATACTTAGTAATACTGTACAATTATATATTTTCTATTATTATTTTTTGTTTTGTTTTGTTTTTGACTTAAGATGAGTTTAAGTTCGCTACTTCTACTACTATTGTCTGATCTGATTAATATACAGTGATTAACTAGAAATATATGGACTGAAAATCTTCCACACAGAGAAGTTTC
Organism: Protopterus annectens; assembly: GCF_019279795.1. NCBI lineage: Eukaryota > Metazoa > Chordata > Ceratodontiformes > Protopteridae > Protopterus > Protopterus annectens. The sequence goes on along the minus strand of NC_056728.1, from coordinate 1,165,736,511 downwards.
TTACACTGTATTGTATTACTTTTACTTACAAATCTCAAAACAAAGATCTCCCCAACAAAGTAAAGGGTCATTCTACAAGAGCCATAGCAACCTCTTCTGCTTTTCAGGCGATACTACCAATTGATACTGTTTGTGCTGCAGCAACATGGGCAAGGCCTCATACCTTTATCACTCATTACAGAGTAGTTTTGGTCTCCAGGAACAAGGCCTCATTTGGGTCCACTGTTCTGAAGAATATGCTCCCTTGAGTCATCCAAGAAAGATGGTGCTAGGGACACTGTCCCAACCAGTTAAGAATGAAGGCGAGATAAGAGAACATCACATAAAGAAGTTATGTACTCACCATAACATTCCATGTGTGTTGGCCAACTCTCCTTCATTCTTACATCCCACCCTCCTTCCCCCAGCCTTTGGCTCCTGGAGGACAGAACGGATACAATGGGAAATATTCTCTGACCTTCCTTCCCCTATAAGGTACCTGATAGTTTTGTTTGGTACCATTAGTTATATCAGCAAATAGGGTTTGGGGAGTTTCCTAGGGCATGATAGGATAGAGTCGCAACCATGAGCTAATGGAAGACCTTGAACTTTTGTATAAGGTCGAGTCGGAACCGAGGATTGGTTCCGAATCAAGCCAGTTAAGAATGAAGGTGAGATGGACAACACACATGGAATGTTATGGTGAGTACATAACTTCTCTTTTCTTTGCCAGTGGTTCTAAATATAAAAAGAAATAACAAAGGGGAAAAAGAGGACACCCTGGCCTCTTTCCTCTGTTCAGACACAACTTATCAGAGAGGAACACTCCTAGTTTGATTTTTGCCTCCAATCCCTTCTATATCCTTCTAATTAACGATCTGATGTTGCCAATCTTTATTTATTCTTGACTGTTAGATTCAGTTCCGATCCTTGGAAGTGACTCTGCTGTTATATCAAGTTCGCTCCAGCCAGAAACTCTCAAGCCAAGGCTACCCATACTGCCTCTCTTCCCTTCACCTTAGATCTCGTTTGCCGCTTAGAGAATCGGACACATCAGCCATGTGCTCAGCTAAGTGCTAAACTTTTTTTCTTTAAATATTTTCTATATTTGTCTAAATAGTTACCCATTATCTCTTTCTCACCCTTTATAGTTATCATTAGTGGTGTGTTATTTGAGTCCTTGGATAAATTCCACTATCTTACCTTTTCTAGGTATTCCCTGTTACCATTGTTGGTATAGGACCCTCCTTTCCCTCTATCTTTTGGTAATTCTTTGATACCATCACCGGTATTTTTATCTTCCTTCCTTCTTACCTTTTTGTGGGTATTTTTCAGGTACCATTGTCGGTACATTAATTTAAAAAAAAAACTTTTTTCCATGTTAGGTGTGTGTGTGTGTGTGTGTGTGTGTGTGTGTGTGTGTGTGTGTGTGTGTGTGTGTGTGTGTGTGTGCGCACGCGCATGTGCCCCTTTTCTGTTTTTTTTTTTTTTCGAAAATGGCAGAAAAGCAAAAGGGAACCACAGAGTTTAAACAGTGTAGGAGCTGTGGCAGAAAGATGCCCAATTCCGATGGGCATCTTTCAGGTGTTTATTGGTTAGGTGCTTCTCGTCTTGAGTTACAACCTCCATGTGAACTCTAAGGGTTTCAGTGCTCACACCCATGCAGAGAGACGAAACAAACTTATTCTTAAGGGGCTTCTAAAATGCCCATTTAGTGAAGCTTTATCTGAGGCAGAGACCTCAAAATCTCCCGCAAAAGAGTCTAAGAAAAGGAGCCATTTGGTACTTTCAGCTCCTAAGGTACAGGAAGCTAAGATTTCCCCAAGTCCCAGGTTTCGACTCATCCTAAGGAACTGAGGCCTAAATTACCTAAAACTCCACCAACTCCTGCGCCGGGACCGAAACCTGCTAAATCTCCCATGGTGTCGAAGATTGTTGAAGCTACCCAGATTCTAGGGCACCGACCTTATCTTCGGCACCGATGACCTTCTCAGCACCAACAATAACCTCCCCAAATATCCTGGTCACATCTTCCCCTTCCAAGCAAATTACTGGTCAACAGACCACGGTGCCGAAGGTCGAGAATACACCCAGGACTAGATACTCCCCATCTGTAGTCCCCTTTATGGGTTAACAGTTAAGTCCTATCCGTGATAGACCAGAATTGCCTTCAGGGAAGTCTGTCTGTTCCACCAGGAGTCTTTCAGAACTGGATGTAGTCAGATTGGTGGATAAGCTTTTGGCAACCAGAGGTTTTCATGCTCCCTCTCGGACTTCTCTCCCATGCAGAGCTGAGTTTTTTTCTCCCTGGACTCACACTTATCTTCTTCCTTTAACCTCGCCGCAGGTCTTGGAGCCCACTACTTCGACGTTCCCCAGTTCCAACTACTTCGGAACCGATGGTGGCTCTCACAATGGTCCCGGAACCGACTGTGTGGTCTGCGGCTCCATCGGAGTCAAATCGCCCATGAGACCGTGATTTGGCTGCTGGCTCCGAGATCCCTGGATCGGCTTCGATTTTCTCCACGGCTCTGTCTAAGGTTTCTGGTGCCCTGGCAGTTACAAGTCCTCTCGCGGCTCCTACTCTGGGAGAGGGCTCTTGAGAGCAAGATGCGACCCTGGTTCCAAGGTTGTCTTTCTTTATTCTGAGCTCCCATCTCTCTTTGTGTAGGCCTGCCTTCCAGATTAAGGAGAGAGCCTTAGCCTCAGCAGGCTCACAGCTGGCACCATCCCAGTCGGAGACTCACATTTATGTATCCTGTGGCTCGAGCCCTAGCCTCAGCAGGCTCACAGCTGGCACCATCCCAGTCGGAGGCTCACACTTATGTATCCTGTGGCTCGCAGCTGTCACAGTCTGCTACCTCAGGACAGCGAGCACAAGAGCAGCAAGATACCCTATTGTAGGGTCCCCTATCTTCAGAGTCCCCCTCAGACTTTCCCACTGAGTAGCCATCCCATAAGAAATCGTGCATGAGAAAGGAAGTGCCTGGATTTGCCAGAAGAATCTGTCACTGAGGCTACAGATTTCTATGAGAGGGAGGGGTCCCCTCGGTCACCCCCTGAAGATGTCTCCTTTGGAAGACATCCTGGAAATTCTGAAACGGGGGGGGGGGTGATTGGAAGTCCATAAACCTATCCTCCAAGGAATCTGTTTTCTTGCAGGGTTTTTGTGTCCAGCCTTTCTTTTACTTCTTGGGTGACCCCGCCTGCTGATGAACTGGTCAAACTCATTGTTCAGTGTGCGTGGAACACTCCTGATACCATTAGAGCCAATTCCCAGGAAAGCCCCACTGGTCGAAAGGTTTAGCAGTAGATGTGGTGGTGGCGGCGGCCACAAAGAAGGAACTTACCAAGGAGAGTCCAGCTGTCCATCCTCCAAACCGAGAGTCCCGGACGATGGACAGATTCAGGAAGTGGGTCTTTGCTTCATCAACCTTCGCCATATGGTCCTTGAACTTTTTGGCACACTTTACCTGACTCCAAAGGGATGTGATAACTGAGCTTTCAGAGACCTTACAGGAGTAGTGTCTGACGAGGTCCGAGACAATGTTGCCTCCCGGCTTGCCACCCCTGAGTTGATCTCTAACTTGTCCATGTGGCTTATTGTGCATACAGCTGAAGGGATATCCAGGGCAGTGTGTACAGGTGTTGCCATTAGGCCCCATGCCCAGATGCGCTTATTTGACTTTGTGGACCCCTTCAACTCTTCCTTTATTAACGCTTCTTCGTTGTTTGGCCCAAACGTCAGAGACACATTAGCCAGTTGCGAGAAGGACGGAAAGACCCTTTCTGCTGTGGGTGTGCGTTTTTCTTCTCCTCAACGCCCTTACTTCAAGAATCAGAGGAGTGGAAAAATGTGGTTCAGAAAGTCCCAGGGGCCTTTTGGGGACGCAAGTGACGAGTATTCCTCCTGGGGCAGAGGGGGGACTCTTCGGGAAGACACCCCTCAATTGGCAGAGGGGGCCCGTACAACCAGAGAACCTGGGATTCTTTTTCTGGACAACCCCCCCAGCGCTCCTGAGCGGTAGCCCGATTGCTTTCCTCTGGAAGCAGTCTGGGAAAGATTCTCTCTGCACCACTCAGCTTCGCACACATTATCTTTGGATTTGTGGGTGCAGATAATTACCAGAGGTTACCATATCCCCTTCAGTCTTTATCCCAGACCACAAAGGTGAATCCCAAATGTTCCACCCAGTCAGAGGGATATAGCAGCATTAAAAATTTAAAAGCTGCTTCAAAAAAGAGTCATCCAAATAGTCCCACCAGACCAGATAGGATCTGGTTTCTACTCATGATTCTTTTAGTGCCAAAAAAAGACAGGGGATTGGAGGCCAATCTTGGACCTCAGTATACTGAAAAAATTTGTGAAGCAGACAAAATTCCGGATGATCACGGTTCACTCTATCCTTCCATTTCTGGAGAAGGATGATTGGATGTGCTCTAAAAATCTTCAGGATGCGTATTACCACATAAAGATGGACAAACGTTCCAGAGGATTTCTCCGCTTCTAGCTAGAAGCCAGTCATTACCAGTTTCGAGCACTGCCCTTTGGTCTCACCACAGCATCCAGGGTGTTTACCAAATGCACGGCAGTGGTAGCAGCTCACTTAAGACTACAGGGATTCCGTGTGTTTCGATATTTAGACAACTATCTCCTCAGCACCTCCACCAGGCATCTGCTGCTTTCCTCCTTGGACTCTGCTCCAAGTCTTGCAGAGCTCTTAGGCTTCTCAATAAACAAAGAAAAGTCAAAACTCTCTCCAACACAGGACATACAATTCATCAGAGCAAGACAGAACACAAGTCCTGCATAACTGCCCTTCCTCATCAGACTGGTAAGGTTGAGGTTGCAACTTAGTGATACTCTCTCAAGACAAGTTCTGGCTCATCTAGTCTTGCAGCTTCTTGAGTCCATGGCAGTGGCAATCACTTTAGTTCCCTTGGTGAGGTACCACATGAGGCTGCTTCAGTGGCTCCTGGTATCACAGTGGTCATTGCTAACTCACCCAGTGTCCTACCCAATCTACATAACATACTGATGTAAACAGGATTTATCTTGGTGGATGAAGCCAGAACACAATTTATGGAGTTGCCCTTTCTCCCACTTCCCAGCCCAAGGCTGTAGTGACCACTGATGCATCCCAGATGGGGGGGGCATTTTCAGGGAAAGACAGTCCAAGGCACTCGGTCCCCAAAAGAGGCCAATCTGCATATCATTGTCCTAGAACTGAGGGCAGTGCTCTTAGTGGTGCAAGCGTTTCAGTCTGCCCTCCCTGCAGGGGCGATTGCTGTTCAGTCAGACAACATGTCCGTGGTCTGGTACATCAACAAACAGGGGGGAACCGCATCCTACCCTCTATGTCGAGAAGCCGTAAGAGTTTGGCAATGGGCAATCGCCTCCAACCTTTTTCTGATAGCAATGCATATTTTAGGGATCTCCAGTGGATTGCAGGCAAACTAAGCAGCTCATGAGTGGTCTTTCAGTTCCAGTGTAGCGATGAAAATATTTTGTCAATGGGGTCAGCCTTGCTGTGATCTGTTTGCCTCTCCCATAAACCACAGATGCAGCAGCTACTTTGCCCTAGCCTCCCATCAGGGGAGTCCCTGAGAGATGCTCTTTTCCATGATTGTCCCCCAGGATTTCTATATGCCTTTCCACCAGTCCCTCTAATTCCCCAATTTCTGAAGAAAGCCCAATGGTTAAGCAGAGTGATTCTCATTGCACCTTATTGGCCTTGTCAAGTCTGGTTTCCCTTTCTCTGGCCGCAGTTAATCGCCCATGGACTCTGGATCCAACTCCAGACCTGTTATGTCACCCTCAGGGCCTGGCCCATCCCAACCTACAAAATCTGAAGCTGACTGCTTGGTTTCCCCACTTCCTGTATAAATGACGTCTGGCCATGCCACTTTTGCTACATATTTACAACAGCATGGCTCATATTCTTCACATACAGTGTCATTAGTCCAGCACTTTGACCTTTTAGCCCAGAACAGCAGTATTTTGGGGAACCATACTAGATTATGTGAACCAGAAGACATTCCTACTCCAGGACAATATGCTGTTCCCTAAGAGATTACTTCAGGGAAATAGCTCATAAAAAAAAAAAAAAAAATCTGAGTGCAAAAAACTGCGCTTTTTGGATTGCATGATGTTGACAATATTCATAGTTCCCTTGTAAGGCCTGTCACGAGGAGGGTTTCAGTGGTTGGCATAAACTTGAGCAGTCCATGGAAGAGTTGATTCCTCTCTCTACTTTTTAATCAGGCAGGGGCACCACTGGTGGGTCTAGCATATCCAGAAAAATCATAGGTACCATGCAAACTTTATCCTTACAACTCAAATCTGATTACGTATGATCTCATATACAGCCTTGGGGTAGCTTACATAAGGTTGGCAGAAAATCCAAGGCACCTTGGTTAAAACCTAATGCAAAATGGTGCATAAATATGAAAGATAACTGTGGCAGTCTCTGCTGTCAAGGCTGTTTGGCCCACCCATTTAGAAGGTAGGTGTCCAGCACCTGATTACAGATAACCACAGAGACAGGAGACCCTCATTGCTACTGTCTCTGCAGGCCGGTAGTGAAAATGTGAGAATTAAACATGGACTCCTGCATATTGATCATAGCTTTCTTCATTACTTCCCAGCAGAATGATCTCGACCTGATACTAGTCCACAGGTGGGGTATACCAGAAATACTCTTCTGCTTCTCTGAACAACAAACAGTTAAAGTTGATGATCTGAGTTGGGAAGTTTTCTTTCTATATGTTTTCCTGCTGATCTCTGTACTCAGCAGGGTGATGGAAAAAGCATGGGAGGAAGGGCCGTGGATAATTGTAATAGTATCCTTTTTTGCCCTGGCAGCATTGTTTCTCCTTTGTACAGTCTGCCTGAGCATATAAACTTTGTGACCCTGCTTAAAGGGTCCCTTTTATACACCAAAATTTGTGGGTACGAAGATTAACAAAACTGATGACATATCTCTGCTGTCATTAAGCACCTGTTCACAGAGTATGAACCTATGAACATTATACTGAAGGTTATGAAGCCTTCTACAAGGAGTTTTACCTAGCTCAGTGGAAAATGTCCTCTGTTATGTTGATGTAGGAATTAGGACTCCAGCTGTGCATCAGGTTTCTTGATCTTGCAATACCTGTCAGAAGTTTACAAGTCAGGACTGGCTTATTTCTTGATATAAATAATAATTTAGCCATATCAGCCTGTATATTTGTGGACCCCATTTAAGCCTTTTTGCTGCCCATTAAAAAGTTTTTGAAGGGATTATAACACTTGAGATGATAAATGTCACTCCTCTATGGGCCTAGAATTTTGTTCATGAAAAGTTGATCGAATTCAGCCCCTTTTAAACCTCACATTCTTGACTAGTAAGAATATCAGACAGTTGAAATCTCTAAACCTCTGGAGCTGATTTGCAAAGAATCTATCTTAACCTTTCACAAGGACATTGTCTGTTAACTAACCCCTTTTTCTTGCAAAATAGTGGTGTTAGAGTTGTCTCGAATCCAAGCTAGACATTTGCTTGTTTCCTTTCTGAATCCATAAAACAAAGGAGAAGGAATCCTCCATTCCTTGGAAGCCTATAGACAATTGAGATACTGCAAAGAACAAAAATATAAATTGTACAGATTAATTTTTTCTTTTGTAATCGAAAGGGAAGTGAAGGGATAACCAGTCCCCAAATAAATCTTATCTGAATGCTGGCTCATTACTGATCCATCTGCTTCTTTGTCTCTGGCAGAACTCTCGCAGGCCACAGTAGGTCTGGTATGTCTCATGCTGCGAGGCTTAGTTGCTGCTGCCATAACTTTTAATGTGAGTGACCTTTTAGCCCATTCCGGCAACTATTGCTTGGTCCTCATTCCACACATTTTCCAAACCTTGTAAATTGTTTATCACTTCCAGGAGCAGGATTGGTTTTGCCATGACAGTTCTACAAAACCTCCTGCAGATTTTGTTCTGGGAACCTGGCATTGTCCAACAGCAAGTAGCACCGAGAATTGCCACAAAGGTTACACAGAATCAGGGTGTCAGAGAACCTTTCTATGACAAGCCCTTCCCGTTTCCTGAAAACTTGCCCAACTGCTGTGTTTGGCAGTCTGTGAGCTTTTGACTGTGTATCCCCCCAAGCTTGGGAGGCCATCTTATGACTAGATATTGAGAGTCCTTTATAGAGGCAACACCATACCCTTTCATTTTACCTCGTCTGAAATAGAAATCCCTTTCATATAATACCACTCCACCAGTGAAGGGAAGCAGCAGCAGAGATTCGAAAACTGCTCATAAAACGAGTCATCCAAGAAGTTCCACTAGACCAAAGCAAAAGAAAACCAAGGAACTTGAGCTCAGTTTGAACCTAAGCCAATTTTTTATTATAATAGACCAAGTTCCGGATGGTGATACCACAGTCCATTCTACCTCTGTCAAGAAAGCACAATTGGATGTGCTCAATGGACGTCAAGGATGGCTACTATCACATAAAGATAGCTTGGCATTCCTGGAGGTTCCTGTGATTCAGGCTGGGAGCCAGTCACTACCAGTTTTGAGCACTGCCCTTTGGACTTACCAAAGCTCCACGCGATGGTAGCAGCTTGGTTCATGCTGCAGGGAATCCAGGTCTTCTGTACCTGGATGACTGACTTATTACAGCGATTTTTAAGGGTATTGTTGATCCAAGTGAGAGACTACTTTCTCCATGTGTCTGTCCTTGGCCATTATAGTCAGGTTTGACAAACCCAGTCTGGACCCCATTCAAGCTGTAGAGTTTGTCAGATGCCATTTGGACACCACCGATCAGATTGCTATCCTTACCACTTCAAGCCAACCAAATTTAGCTATTTCAGAGGCCACCAACTTCCCTGTTTTTTTGCCGTCTCGGTCTAATGGCTGCTGCAAGGTCTGTTGTCCCTCTAGCCTGGTTCTTCATGAGGGTTCTTATCTGAACTTTCAGTACAGTTGTCTCTCACAACTCATCCAATATTTTTTTTTCCAGTTCATCCCACCATTTGCTGTTGTAACGTCTGTTGGTGGCTGATGTCACATCATGTCCCTGTAGAGGGCATCCAGTTGTTTTTCCTCAGCCCATGCCATGGTAACCACAGATACTTTACTCCTGGGATGGGGGGACATTACGAAGGGAAGATGGGCTAAAGGTATCTGGTCCCAGTCAGACGCCCATTTACACATCAGTATTTTAGAGATGAGAGCAGTCCCAGCACTGCATGCTTTTCAGGACTGCCTCCTCAAAGGTGTAATCTCCAACTAGACTGACATCATTGCCGTAGTTTGGTACATAAACATGGAGAACCCAGTCCTATCTCCTTTATCAAGAGGATATGAGGGTATGAAAATGGTTGATATCCTCCCAGTGCTTTCTTACAACAAACAAGTTCTGGGGCAATCTGACATTCTAGTGGACAATCTCAGCAGAAACATTCTGATGCCTCATGAATAGTCCAAGTCTTCAGTGGCTGCATAGCTTTTCAGCCAGTGGAGCCAGCTGAGCTGCAGTCTCTTTGCAAACCCTTCAACACCAAATGCAGCAGTCACCCAGGGATGCTTGGCCCCATTGTTCTCCTGTATGCTTTTCCTCTAATGTCCTTGATCAAGTTTCTGCAGAAAGCAGCTCATTGCAGAATGAGCATAAACCTCCTAGTCCCCTTCTGGCCCAGACAAGTCTGTTTCCCCTTCTTGTGTCTTCACTAGTTGTTCTCTCCCTGGGTTCTGGACCCAGCTCCTGATCTGATATTTTGTCCTTCCAGTCTGTCTCACCCAAATCTGAAATCCCTCAGGATGACCATTTGGTTCCTCCAATTCCATTGATGGCCAGAGATCCCATACATTCTGAAAGAGTTGTGCATATCCTTTCCTCTTCTCAGAAGCCCTATACCAGAAAGGTTTATGGTAGTAAGCAGAGGAGGTTTTATAAGTAAGCCATTTCTAAGTATTGGATCCTTTTTGTACCCATTCAGATGCAATATTAGATTTCTACATAGATCAAGACCATCTGCCAATTGCGTCTCTAAGATTGTCCAAAGCATTTTTGAAGGGTACCTTTTTACTAAGTCTTCCAGTAAGGAATTTAGTTCCTCCTTGGGATTTGACACTCTTGCTTCAAGACTTAACCAGGGTCTCTTTCGATCCAGCTTTAGTTGCAGTGACTTCCTCTAAAAGTTTCAGAACTTAAGCTTTGTCCTGCATCACAGCCTACCTTATTTTTCTAAAAGACAAGAGTTTCTGTGTGGTCAAATCATTCTCGTCTAATGTGGCTGCCTAGTCTAATCTGAACCAATCGCTTCAGTTATTGGTTTTCTTTCCAGATTTCTGTAACAAGGGTAAATGTATGCTCCATTGTTTAGACCTTTAATTGCCAGTTAAGATCCAGTCAGTACTAAATCAAGCATATCAAGAAATCAGACCAACATTTTGTGTCCTCCTCTATAGCTAAATTAGGGAAAACAGTTTTCAAGGTAAATTTCTCCAGGTGGCTTTCTGATTGCATATCCTTTGTCTGTACTATGAAAGGTGCATCTTTATCTGGCAAACCAAAAGCCTACTGTACTAGGGTAGTTTCTACTTCAACTATCTTCTTTGGACATGCTTCTGTAGATGATTGTGCAGTGGCTTGCTGGTCTAACTCTTAAAGAAGACATTCACTCCAAATGTAGGTCCTCCTTTGGCTCCACCATTTTGCTGACTGTACTGTCATTGTACCATCCAGTTATCTTGCTGACAGCTCTCTCCTACAGTTTGAGGTGGACATCTTACATGAAAGTTATGTACGTATCATAACCCTAGATCCATTTTGTCATTAGCCTGTGGGTATCGGATCCGACCCGGATCCGGACCAGCAGCTTTCCAAACTAGAGATCCGAGCTCAAAGCCCTTACCCATAATACCCTGCTACCTCCTTCCAATCCCCAGATCTCATTTGCCGCGGCTTTGTCAAGGACGAGTTTCTCGAGCTCCTAGTGTTAAGCGATCTGAGTAAAAATCTTATTAGTTTTAGTGTGTGTGTGTGGACAGTTTAATTTCTTAGCTTAAACCCCTGAGTTTTTTTCTGTTCCCCCGTAGTTTAAAACCTAGTAATTCACCCCCCCCCCTTCCCTTATGTTTTGTGTGAGGCGTGTGTGTGTGTTTTTCCTTAGATTATGGCCGAGACTCCTAAGGCCATTTTTTTTCTAAGTGTACTGAGTGTGGCCATAAGCTTTCCCCAGCGGATGGCCACACTCAGTGCGTCCTCTGCTGGGGGTAATGCACTTGTCATCGGGCTGCCAAATTTATGCAGCTTTTAACCCCCGGGCTCTGGGGGATAGAAAGAATAAGCTGATTTTGGCGGGTCTTCAACCCGCAGAATCTGCTTCCTCCTCCTCTCCCTCAGCAGCTCCGGCTGCAGCTGTTCAGCCTGTTGTCCTCTCTGCCCTGGCTGGGACTCAACCTCCCATTTCTTCCCAGGGAGATAGGGACTCTAGGAAAGAAAAGAAAAAGAGGAGAGAGAAGGAGAAAGAGAGGGAGAAAGAGAGGCATAGAAGCCACAAGCGGCGGGCCGACTCTGCCAAGCTGTTCTCCTCACCTCAGAAGGTCTCCGGGCCTTCCTCCCTTCGGCTCTGTTCTCCACACTTCTCGCCGGAGGAGGAGGCCCGACCATCGTCAAGGTCGTCGTGGCGCCCCCTCAGCCAGCTTTGGCAGCCTCTAGGTCAACCCATAGTCTCTCCGGCACTAATATGGACCGGATGATTCGTCGTTTTCTCCAAACCCAGCTGCAGATGGGAGTGCTGCTGACCCCCCCTCCAGGGGGGAGTTTGGCCCCACTTTTTGCCCTGATAGCTCCTTCTCCGATTCACTATCGGGTTTCGGAGCCTTCGGATCCGAGGAGTCTTGGAGTCAGGGCGTCGGCGCCGACGGTTATCGCTACCTCGATGCCGGCCACGCCCTCGAGTTTGTCTGACCCTTTTTTGGATCCAAGCTCTCGCGGCCGAGAGTCGTGCGTCGGATCCGAGGGGGCCAGTGTGTCTTCGGCTCCATTTCGGCCGGAGCACACTTCCCTCTCGGGTCCGACAGCTTCGGCTCCGACGCTGATCCCCGCACCAGATCCGAGGGTGTTAACCATGGAGCCCAGAGAGATCGGTTCACCCTCTGCTTTCGGCGTGGTGGAGAGGGTCCTCTCGAGAGATTCGAGACCCCCTGATCTTTCTTCAGATCCCGCCCCCACTCCCTTGCAGCTGGGCTTGTCTTCCATCAGCCAGCCCTGGGGACAGCCTGCATTGATGCCCCAGCTTGTTCCACTGGTGGAACACGACCCTGTTGGTGAGCCCTCCTCGGACAGTCCCACCGAGGAGGCTCCTCACAAACATAAGTGTAAGAGGAGGCACTTGGACTCCTCTGAGTCCCTTATGGAAGACACTGATTTGGAGGAAGGGGAAGGTTCTCCCAGGCCACCCCCCCCCCCCCCGAGGACGTCTCCTTTGGAGACATTATGGAAATGCTTCGCCTAAAAGGGGGGGTGGGTCAGCCCAATTCCAGGAGGCGTTCAACGCAGGCCTATCTACCTCTTGGGTCTCCCCTCCGGCCGACACCCTGGTTGACTTCATCACTACCAGGGCATGGAAGGAACCGGATACTGTAGAGTCAATCCCCAGGAGGCCAGATAGGATTCTTAGTCCCCCTGTGGATAGGACGGCTTGGAGTAAGGGTTCCCCGGTAGATGCCATGGTGGTGGCGGCAGCCACCAAAAAGGAACTTGCACAGGATAGTTCCTCGATCCATCCCCCTGATAAGGAATCTCGGGTGATGGATCGTATCGGGAAGCAGATGTTTGCTTCAGCTACCTTTTCCATAACGGCGCTGAATTATTTGGCCCATGTAATTAGACTTCAGCGGGATCTGGTGAAAGAATACGCAGAGTCTCCCCCTGAGTCCATGTTGGCCGAGGACAAATGGACTTTCTCGGCTCGTATGGCCACCCTGAAATCTGTTTCAAACACGTCTATGCGGCTATTTTCCCATGCTACGGAGGGGGCTGCTAGAGCCAGCGGGTCCGGCATCACCTTAAAGCGTCACACCTGGCTCAGGCTTTGTGATTTTGCAGAACCTTTCAAGGCGTCCTTCATGAACGCACCCTTCGGCTCTACCCAGTTCGGGAAGACCATCCACGACACATTGGTTCAGAGCGAGAAAGACGGGAGGACGCTGTCTGCTGTCGGAGTCCGCTTATCGGCTTCTCAAAGGTCCTTTTCCAGGAACCAGAGAGGGCAAAACAAGATGTGGTTCCGGAAGTCTCAGCAGTCCCGTTAAACTCCGGACCCTCCGTCCTTCAGAGGCAGAGGGGAACAAGGTGGACGCAGGCCCAGAGGCAGAGGGGGGGGCCAAAAAATTGTGGGTCACGGGAACCTTTTTCTGACCAACCCACGCAGCAGCCCTGAGAGGTTGCCCGACTGCTCCTCTCTGGAGGCAGTCGGGGGGGGTGTTTTTCGAAGCACTTGGCCCAATGGGAGTCCATCACAACAGACCGCTGGTTGCTTCAAATAATATCCAGAGGTTACTCAATCCCTTTCATAAACCTGCCTCCTCTATCGAGGTGCCTCCCCGATGTTCCACCCAGTCAGAGGGAGGCTGCAGCTTTAGAGGTAAAAAAGCTGCTAGAAAAAAAGAGCCATCCAGCACGTTTCCCCAGGCCAGTCCAGATTAGGCAATTACTTCAGGTTCTTTTTGGTGCCAAAAAAGACGGGGGACTTAAGGCCGATTCTCAACCTTTCTACAATGAACCTCTTCATTGCCAAGGAGAAATTCCGGATAGTCACGCTTCAGTCCATCCATCCTGCCCCTGCTGCAGAAGAAGGACTGGATGCGCTCCATAGACCTCAAGGATGCGTACTATCACATTCTCATGGACAGGCGATCCAGGTGGTTCATCCACTTTTGGCTAGGGGCCAGTCATTACCAGTTCAGGGTCCTACCCTTCGGTCTCACCACAGCTCACAGGGTGTTCACCAAGGTCATGGCAGTTGTAGCGACCCACCTGAAACTTCAGGGAATACAGGTTTTTCCTTACCTAGACGAATGGCTCCTTACCGCTCCCACCAGGCATCTACTCTGCTTAGCCAGGGATTGCTTCCTGCTTCTAGCGTCCCAATTGGGGATCACCATAAACTTGAAGTCATCCCTTCAACCAGTTCAAGTCTTGGAGTTCATAGGGGCCAAAATAGACACGCTTCAGACCAAGGCCTTCTTGACATCAGACAGACTTCGCAGTTTGACGTTACACGTTTTAGCCCTTCGATCACCGGCCCCGTCAGCGGAGTCAGTCCTGAGAGCTTTGGGGTCCATGGCAGCAGCAATCAGTGTCGCGCCCTTAGTTCACTTACACATGAGGATTCTCCAGTGGACTTTGCAGGTTCAGTGGTCCATCCTTTACCACCCGTTGAACTTACTGATTCCTCTCAGCAGAGTTTGCAGAAATTCCCTCATCTAGTGGCTTCAATCTCGAGAGCTTTGGGAAGGTCGACCATTTGTTATGCCACAACCCCAAGCCACGGTGACCACAGACGCGTCTCGCCTTGGGTGGGGTGGGGGGGCATTACGCAGGCATAACTGTCCAAGGTACGTGGACCATCCTGCATATCAATGTTCTGGAGATGAGGGCGGTGCTTCTAGCGTTGCAAGCCTTCATGCCTTTCTCCCTCTAGGGACTATTGCGATTCAGTCAGACAACATGTCAGTGGTCTGGTACATTAACAAATGGGGGGACCAGGTCTTACCCTCTTTGCCGAGAGGCCATGAAAGTTTGGGACTGGGCGATATCCACCTACTGTTTTCTGTTAGCAACGCACATTCCGGGTTGGTCCAACATCCTAGCGGACAAACTGAGTCGAACTATCCTCTCACCTTATGAGTGGTTTCTGAATCCCTTAGTAGCGAAACAGATCTTCCACAAGTGGGGTCAGCCTTGCTGTGATCTCTTCGCGTCGCCTTCCAATGCGAAGTGCAGCGAGTTCTTCGCTCTAATTCCTCCTCCTGGGGAAAGCCCCAGAGATGCTCTAGTTCATGCTTGGCCACCCGGTCTTCTTTATGCTTATCCTATTCTTCCGCTGATAACAAAATTCTTACAGAAAGCTCGTCGGTTGGGGAACAAGATTATCCTCATAGCCCCATTCTGGCCTCGTCAAGCCTGGTTCCCGTGCCTACGGTCTCATCTTATAGCTCCTGTCTGGATCTTGGATCCCATCCCGGATCTGATATCTCATCCTTCGGGATTGATGCCCCCGAATCTGGTCGATCTCAAGCTCTCAGCTTGGTTGATCCAGTTCCATTAGTTGCTAGGACTCCCGTTACCTCGTCTGCAGTCAGATCTATCCTGGTAGCAGCGCATAAGCCTTCTACCAGGAAGGTTTACAATAGTAAATGGAAGCGTTTTTCCATTTGGGCGTCTCATAGGAAATTGGACCCTTTCACTGCTCCCATCCCAGCAGTGCTCGATTTCCTATCTCATATTTTTCAGCAAGGAGCCAGTTCTTCTACTGTAAAGGTTCAAATGGCTGCCATCTCCCATTTTCACATTGGGGACAATCTCAATCCCCTGCGTCCACCAAGATTTGCAAGACCTTTCTGAAAGGTACGTTCCTTTTGAGACCTCCTACTAGGAACCCCGTCGCTCCATGGGGTCTAACTTTGGTCCTTCAGGCTCTGACTGGACCTCCTTTTGAACCTGTAGCTTCTGTTGATTTGAAATTCTTGTTCTGGAAAACTTTCTTTTTGGTAGCGATTACCTCTGCTAGAAGGGTGTCAGAACTTCAGGCCCTCTGTATTAAAGCCCCGTATCTTGTTTTCCATAAGGACAGGGTCTCTCTCAGGGCTAACCCATCCGTCCTACCTAAAGTGGCCTCTGAGGCGAACATCAGTCAGTCCATTAATCTCCTAGTTTTTTTCCCTAACTATCAAAACAAAGGGGAGTACAAACTTCATTTGTTAGATGTTCATAGACAGTTACGTTTTTATTTACACAGAACAGATGCATTCCGCAAGTCTGATCAGCTCTTTGTTTCCTTTGCAAAACCCTTCTTCGGTAAGCCTGTGTCGAAGGTAACTCTGGCCAAATGGATTTCGAATTGCATTCTGCTTACATGCAAACTATCTTGCCTGCCGGAGCCTACAGGGGTTCATGCTCATTCTACCCGGTCTATGGCTACATCTTCTGCATTCTGGTCGAGAGTTCCCTTGGATGACATTTGCTCTGCAGCTACTTGGACGTCCTCTCATATCTGTCACTATAAATTGGATTTAGTGTCCAGAGGTAGGGTGGCCTTTGGCTCTGCAGTACTCCAGAATATCCTTCCTTGAGGACCTCCCAAGTTTTTGGTAGCTGGGGACTCGGGTTGATGATCAGATGACGTTACCTACTTCAGATAAAGAAGTTATGTACTCACCATAATGTTCCATCTGAGTAGGTAACTTCATTTGTCAGCAACCAACCCTCCCTCCTTCCCCCTAACCTGGTTCTTTGATTACCTGATCCCTAGGATGGTTTCTCAGGTCATTTGTTAATCCTTAGGTTAGGATTCTTCAGGTTGTTGTTTTGTTGTTGTGAGGTTACATAGATGGGCAAACGCGAACTGAGGATTGGAAGGCGGTAGCAGGGTATTATGGATAAAGGGGAGGAGCTTGGAGCTCGGATCTCTAGCTTGGAAAGCTACCGGCTCGGATCCGATACCCACAGGTTGCTGACAAATGAAGTTACCTACTCAGATGGAACGTTATGGTGAGTACATAACTTCTTTTTTGTTGTTGGGTGAACTTTGAATAGGTAGGTCAGGTATGGTGGGGCAAACTCAGTCTGAGGAGAGTTGGTCATGCCGAGCATTATGGCAGAGAAGGTTGAGCTAGGAAGCTGAAGAGTCTGAAATGCTGACCTCTGATCCAATCGGAACAAATAACCCACATGTTGAGATGGACAGAAGACAACACTGATCTAGCATTATAGAATGTACATAACTTTCCTTAACCCTTTCTCAAATTCACCAAATGAGAAAGCCTCCTTTGGAGATGCTGTCTCCAAAATGTAAGATTTTGGTTAAGTGGGAAAGAAGATGTATGGGTTAACAAAACAGAGATTATGAGCTCCTTAGCATGGTATCGTTGTGTCTCACACCAGTCTTTGGTACTTTAGAGGATGATTTCACCACATTTTTTCTCCAAGATTTCTAGACTCCAGCACCAAAGAAATTTGATAAGTTATATAGACTGTTAGATACACTTAGACGTTCACCGTAACACCACCTTTCAAATTGCTATTTTCTGTGTGAAAAAGTTTTACGTTGCTGTCAGATTTACAGCTGGGGGCCTGGACTTGTGGGTTTGGAAGTTCTCAGTAAAAAAAAATCTCCATACCTTACCGTTTGTGCAGATTAGCCATGGTAGCCTAGGATGTAGCAATTCAGCACAATCTCAAACTACAGGTATCTTGATTCCTGTCAGGCAAAACATTATGGCAGGCAAGCTGGGAGGCGAGATGGACCAGAACAGACCCTCACAAATGGAAATTGAATCAGGGAGGTCTTACAGGATTTTTCCCACACCAGGATTTTTGTCTGCCTCCTCTCACCAAACAACAAGCAAAAATTCTGCTCTAGGATTCCTTCCAAGCAGGCATAGAAAACCAATGCATTTTTCTTTCCTTGGACAAAGGGAAGTTCCCTGTGCTTTCTCCTATACACCTGGTGCACTTGGGCATTCTGAGGCAGTGTTGCAACTGCTTCATGTACACAGACAACCCTCTCCTCTTATCTCCCAACACTCAGACTTGTGGGAGATGCACTTATCACCAAATTAGAAGCTTTGCGCTCTCCAGCCAAGACCGGACTAGCTGGTCAAGAGGAGAAGGAGATGGTCAACACTGCACCACACCACATGGAACACATAGCCCTCTAGAATACCCACTATCACAGCTCTCACATAAAAATGCAAACCATACACCCACCTTCGTGGAGGGTCTCAATAGAAATTTACCCAAACAGCAGACACCTCCAAGACAGAAACGCACTCAACCACCACAACAAAGCACAAACCGCAGGACACATAGCTCACTTCCACAGTGTGCCCCTCAACCTAAGTCCCTAAGGTTAAACACCTTGCCCAATACAGTAATCATAGGTGACTCAATAGTGAGGCCCACAGATGTCCCACTCACTAGGTTGAATAAGGAGAAGGCAACATTCTTATCAGGTGTCAGAATCCGACACATAACACACACACACTCAGGTCACAACATAACAAGTACAAGTATGACTGTCATTGTCCATGTTGGTGTGAATGACCTGTGACGCACCTCCCTGGACTACATGAAAAGAGACATGGTGGCAGTCTCGGATTATGTGGCCCAGGCATGTATGACACTAGCCCTGAGCAGTATCCTACCATCACCCAAAATGATACTGTAGTACAAACAAAAAATTATTGACTTCAACAATTGGCTGTTTCTGGTGTCATTCTGAGAGGATCCAATATCTGTCTGCTTGGGATGACCTGATCGACAGACCTCAATGCTTTGCAGGAGATGGCCTGCATCTCTCGCCCCTGTTTTTCCGGGTACTGGCTAAGGCTCTTGCCACTGCTGTAGTGCCTTTTTTAGGTGGTGTTCCAAAGACCAAATTACCACTGTAACAGCTATAAATAAATGCAATCTAAGGGTCTTGCTGCAAAGCACTAGAAGTCTAAATCTCAAGATTCACTCGCTCGAAGCACTCCTCAAAATGGAGAACATCGACATTTGTGCTGTAACAGAAACCTGGTTTAAAGTGGCAGAAAGCACCCCTGTGCTATCAGGCTATAACTCATTCCACACCTTTCGGCCCCGAAACATGGACCGTAGCTCCAAAGGCAGTGGTGTCTCCATATTCATAATGGGTATGCACACCTCCAGACTAGTATCCCAGCATAATGCATCTGAGATGCTTCAGGTACAACTAACTTTGGGTAAGACGGTGATCCAGGTCATAGACTGCTATAGGTCTCCAACCATGTCCTTAGACTTGCACTCCATGTTCCTAAGCACCCTGAAATCCATCAAGGTCCAACCCAAAAGTCTCTTACTAGGAGACTTCAACTACCCCTCCATCAACTTGGAAAACTATTGCAAACCACAAAAATGCCAAGCAGGAACAGTAGGATGAACCACTCCACAGTAAAAAATGCACCTATTCAGACCAAATTCAATAAAACCAGTATTTGACCTTGGCAGAGTACTTGCTTTTAACTGCTGGAGTATCAAAACAAGGAAGGAAGCACTGGTTCAGAACAGTCTGGCCGTGGGTATAGACAGAGGGCTTCTTTCCTGCTGTCTTTAGGAGATCAAGCCAACATACCCCGGGTCCATTGACCGAAGTGTATCAGATCGCCACTTGCAACTGATCACTGCTATACAGTGGTGACGGGAAGGACAGCGGTGATCATTTGCAAGTGGCAATCCGATACACTTCGGTAAACAGACCCGGGGTATGTTGGCTTGATCCCCTACAAACAGCAGGAAAGAAGAAGCCCTTTGTGTATACCCAGGGCAAGGCTGTTCTGAACCGGTGCTTCTTTCCTTGTTTTGATACTCCAGTTGTTAAGAACAAGTACTCTGCCATGGTCAAGTATTGGTTTCATTGAATTTGGCCTGAATAGGTGCATTTTTTTACTGTGAAGTGGTTCATCCTACTGTTTCTGCTTGGCATTTTTGTGGTTTGCAACAGTTTTTCTTTTGTCTTTTTTCACTAACTTGGAAAACTACTCAAGCACCAATATACTGGCCCAACGCTTCCTGGAATTCATCAGTTCCAATGCTTTGGACTAGTTCTTTCTGACCCTCACGAGAGGAAGCAACATCACTGACCTGGTTATTACTAACATGGGCGACCATTGCTCTACACTAGTAGTCAATCCCTCCCTGGTCAAATCCGACCATAAGCTAATCACCATGGAAATCCACATCCCACCCACACCCCCTGCAAAGGTAACCACCTTGAAAAACTTTTCCAAAGTTGACATTGGACTCTTAAAAACAGAGGTGGCTAACTTCACGGCACCCATGCCAATGGAAAATAGCTGCATGACTGCCAAATCACCAATGGCACTGTACGAATATTACATAAATGCATGGAACTAGCCACACCCAACAGAACCAAGACGCGCTCTTCCAAAAAAAGGAAGCCAGTTTGGTGGTCCTCTGCCATTAATAAACTCTACAACAGAAGGAAGAAACTGTTGCAGAAAAAGATGAAGTCCCAAGACTGGAAAAACTCCCTTATTAGCCTCAACAAAAAGTTGAGATCCCTCATCAAATCCTCTAAAAACCAGCTATGAAGGCAGAATTGCGGCAGACACTAAAAGCAATCACAAAGCCTTCTATAGCTATATCAAGAACCTCCACGCCAGTAACCAGATTTGCTCTGAGTTGCTGCACGATGGTCCCTCTTGCCAACATACTGATCGACAGATTCAGTGCCAACTTTACCCCCCCCCCCCCAAAAGGATCAATCACAATACCGGAAGAATGCCAGGCACCCAGCATTACTGCAGCACAGATTAAAGCTGCATTGTCCAAGGCCAAGAATACAACTTCCATGGGACCCAATAATATTCCTGGCTGTGTTCTATATGAACTACAAAGTGAAGTGGCAACCACATCTGTGTGCCATGTTCAATCACAGCCTCACCTCAGCTTTGTCCCTACTGAATGACGCACTGCTACAGTCATCCCTTTCCATAAAGGGGGAGCAACTGCAGACCCTGGGAATAATTGCCCCATTACCCTGACCAGTCTGATATGTAAAGCTATGGAGTGCATCATCATGGACCTGATTAACAAAGATATAGCAAATCTCCATACTCTAGACCCCATGCATTTTGGATTTGTGAAAGGGAGATCATGCCTGCTCAACCTGGTTGACTTCTTTGGATCAGTTACCAGGGCTGTGGATGAAGGTAAGGCAGTGCATACAGCCTACATCGATCTGACCAAGGCCTTTGATACCATTCCTCACTCAGGAATTATTGGTAAACTCACCAAACTAGACATCAACCCCTATATCACTTGGTGGGTTGCAAATTGGCTCACAGATAGAACACACAGTGTGAAAGTAGCGGACTCCAAGTCAGACTGCCAGTCACGAGTGAAGTCCCATAGGGATCCGTCCTGGGTCCTCTCCAGTTCGGCAGCTACTTTTCAGAAGTCTAGGCTAACATAAAGGGAAATCTGGCTGACCATGTTCACAGACAACTGCGAACCGGGAGCCATTATTAACTCCCCAAGTGATGCAGACATCCTACAGAAAGGTTTCACTGAGACCAATGACCAGTGTTTCAAAACCTTGGCCTTAAGCTTAACACCACAAAATGCGTCGTCATCCCCTTTGGTAAAACTCAGTTCCCTCTAATTACCACTTCGATGGGAGCCCACTGAACACTGAAGGCATTGTAAGAAATCTGGGGATGCAAGTTGACAGCAACCTCTCCTTCGACCACCACATTGCCACTGTGGTCAGATATTCCTTCTATGTGGCACATCTCATTACCAAGGGTTTTGCATCCAGGAAGAAAGAGGTCATCATCTCTCTCTACTCTTCCCTCATTAGACCAGTCATCGAGCATAATGCCCCATTTGGCATGTACCTCACTAGACACGTGCAACAGCTGGAGAAGCCACAGAAGTATCTCACGAAGAGGATCCTAGGTGTTAAACTCATGTCCTACACAGACAGACTCCAAAGTCTCCAGCTATTGTCTGTCTCATATTGCCTACTTAGAGGCGATCTCTGCTTGACTTACAAAGCCATGTCTGACCACCCACCTCTTTTAGAAATGCTACTTATAAAGAAATCCCAGTCCCTCCCACCACACACTCCAGAGACCTCAACCTTATTACCACAATCAACAGAACATGCTGGAGTGACTGGTTCATAACCCAGAGACTGCCCATGCTCTGGAATAGACTTCCCATACACGTCAAGCAGAGCCACCTCACTGTCTGTCTTCAAAAGAAATCTTGATAAGAGGATGGGAAAGTTCACCCCAGGAATCACTCTAGTGGCTCTACTTGATAGAGGCACTGGGAACTAGCATCGGGCGGCACGATGCCAGGACACTTCTATGGGCTAGGCTTGTAAAGGCTCCAGGGCCATTAACCTTGTACACACATATGAACAGAGATGTTCCTGTATGCCTTTCCACCGATTTCAAGGGTCGTTTTGAAAATTTAGTAGGGTTCTCCAAATGTCATTGTGGTGACACGCTTCTGGCCCAGGCAGTAGTGGAGCCGATGTCTATTTTCATCAAGTTCAGCATGTAGGTTATCAAGTCCAGTTGGATCCAACCTTGATGGCTTATACCAAAGTATTGGATCTGAGAGTTCTGACTCCTCCCTTACCCACATTTCCCCCCTCCTGACTGAATTTACCTCAGATCTGGTTTGCTGCCAGTTCAACAAGATGCGTCTTCTGAGAGCTTCAGTGCATTCATAAGTGCAAGTTATTTTTGGCTGAAGTCTGTATTCCTCCTTTTTCTACTTTCTTATTGGATAGTTGTTAATTTCATCTAGATTTATGATTAGTGTATTTTTTTTAGGTCAATTAGTCCTTTTTCAGGGTTTTCCAAGTTTGTTGTGTTAGAGCTTTCTAGTAGGATTCATATTTACAGCTATGTTTATATAGATACTAATACTTCAGGCTAAATAATTATTGAAATAGTGTGCCCTTTTCTGTGTGTTTTTCTTTGTCTCTCATATAAGTGTGTGTGTGTGTATATATATATATATATATATATATATATATATATATATATATATATATATATATATATATATATATATATATATATATATATATATATATGTGTGTGTGTATGTATATGTATTCTAATTGCTTACAGTATACAGTGTGCAGTCTGTTATTGTAATATTTACTTCGTGTGATAAAATATTTCTAATGTCTGACTAGTCCACTGGTTTCAAGACGTGTTCAGCCTGTGGACACAAGATGCTTCCCAAGATCCCCATTCCCTCTGTGTTTATTGTCTAGGTTCCTCTCATCTACAGGGTAATTGCAGCATTTATGCTGCTTTTGGTACCAGAGCACTTCAAAGTAGACGTAAGAAACTTATTCTTAAAGGTCTGCATCCCCTTCAGACAGGGTCCAAAATGTCCTCTGAGGCCAAAATACCTTCCACTTCATCTGTGGTTAAAAAGAAGGGAGAAAGAGAGAGAGACATCCAAAGAGAAATACAGAGATAAACAAGATGAGAAGAGAGGGCTGAAAAATCAGAGGAAAAGATCTTAAGATCCAACCGCTCTTCTAGGTTGGTCACCTAATTTGTTGAGGCATTCAGATCCATCTGCAGCTCTGATCCGAACTTCCTCCCAGCAACCTACCTTTTCTCTGAGGCTGGTCAGCCCCAGATTTCTTTCACTGAAACTTCAACAAAAGGTACCATCAAGGTCAGTATTTGTAGCTTTTTCCTTGAGGTCTGATTGATGCACCAGAAATCTGACAAGAATTGGATGTTGGCTGTATGATAACGAAATTCCTGAGGACACAGATTCAGCTAGGAGCCCTCCTGGCACCATCTCTGAGGAAAGGGCTGGGAATGGGCCCTTCAACACCGTCCAGCCTTTTGTGACAGAGGTCTTCTTTTCTGCAGCCAGTGATTATAGTTTCAACCCCTTCCACCACACCGGCTTCGAATCTGATAGCCCTGGAGACCTCAGCTTAGACATCTTTCCTTACTCTCTCGACAGTGATGTTTTCAGGTCGAGAAGAATCCCAGGGTCAGAGCTCCGACAGTGGGGTCAACTTCTTATCAGAGTACTTCAATGGTTACCCGACTGCTGCACTCTGGTGGCAGTTGGGGGACCCGTAACCCTACACACTCAAGTCTAGCAAATCATAACTTCCAATTCATGGGTGCCAAGGATAATCCCCCTTTGCTATACCATACCCTTTTTATCTTTCCCAAAATAAAGGTTGATGATTCCAAGTATGCCATCTGATCAGTTGGAATCTGCAACAACCAGAAGTGTTAAAGTTTGTAAACAAGAGTCATCTAGCAAGTACCCCCAAGACCAGTTATGATCCAGACTCTATTCCAGGTTCTTTTTAGTTCCAAAACAAACAGGATACCTCAGACCAATATTGGATCTCAGCAAGCTAAATCAGTATGTCAGACAGACAAAGTTCCAGATGGTCATGGTATAGTCCATTCTACCTGTATTGAAGAAGGACAGATGGATGTGTTCTGTCGATTTTCAGGATGACTACTATTATATCTAGATCCAGACAGTCCAGGAGATTTTTCTGTTTTCTGTTGGGAGCCATTCACTACCAGTTTAAGACAGTGCCATTTAGTCTCACCACAGCCCCCGCCCCCAATGTGTTCATCAAGATTATGGCAGTAGTAGCTGTTCATCTCCGACTGCATGGGATCCATGTTTTCTTGTATTTAGACGATAGGCTCCTAACTGCTAATTGCAAAGATCTACTGTTACAGTATCAAATGTTCCCCTCTCACTCTTGTAAACAGATTGGCAATATTAATCAGTCAAAGGAAGAGCAAACTGTCTTCTGTGCACAACATAGAATTTATAGTGTGCCAGATACACAGTCCAACAAATTGCTAAAGTCCCCCTTGTAGTAGTTCAGTTGATAAGGTTTGCAGCCTGTCAAGTGATGCAACATCCTTGCCCACAAGCAAGACTCATCCTCTGACTTTTAGGGCTGATGGCCTCTACTGTTGTACTGGTCCCATTAGCGAGATACCACAAGAGTCCGTCACTGGACACTGGCAATACATTAGCCACAGAAAGTTCATTCCCTTTACAGCAGAATGCGACTTACCCAAATATGCAGTGGTCATATCAGTTGGTGGAGCACGTCCCTGTCAGTGGTTCAGGGCAAACCGTTTTGTGTATCTACTCCCAGAGCCACAGTCACCATGTATGCCTCCCTTCTAAGGTGGGGGGATTTTAAGGGAAGACATTTTAAGGGACATGGTCATAGACCAAACTTCACAGCAGTATCTTGGAGATGAGCAGTCCTCCTAGCATTACAAACTCTTCATGACCTCCTACCCAAGAGTGTGATTTCCATTCACATAGACAATATGTCAGTGGTCTTGTACATTCAGCAAGGAAGGTGGAGCATATTCATACCTCTTTGCCAAGAGGCCAGTCTTGCAATAGGCAATGTCTTTAAACTGCTTTCCACTGGCAATGCACATTCCTGGAATGTCCATTATATTAGCAGACAGGTTGAGCAGGATTGTCCTATTCCCACTTAAGTGGTCTGTCAAGCAAACACTAACAGAAAATTTCAGTCACTGGGGCCAACCTTGATGCGACTTCTCTGCTTATCTCAGCAGCAAGCGTAGCAGTTACTTCATCTCGTGTCTCCATAGTGGCAGTCACCAAGAGATGCTCTGGTCCGCTTTGGCCTCTAGGTCTCCTTTACACCAGTTCCTCTTCTCATGAAGTTCATTCAGAAAGCCATGAGGTGCAAAACCAAAGTAATCATTATTGCTCCCTTTTGACCTCAGCAGGTATGTTCCCCCTTTTTTTGGCCTCACCTACAACACCAACCATGGGTACTGGATCCCACTCCGGATCTACTCTGTCAGCCATCAAGGATACCTCTATTGGCTCTTCACTCACTAAAACTAAGTGCATGGTTTCTCCAATTTTACAGTTAGCCAGAGATGACAGTCTTTCTTTCCCTGTAGTCCACATATAATCTTCTCAGAAGGAATCAACCAGAAAGATTTACAACAACAAATGGAAAAGATTTTCCATTTGGGCATCCACAAAGGGCTTAGACCCTTTCTCAGCCCCTTTACCAGTGATACTAGATTTTCTTTCTGAACTTTTTATGAGCGGTACTAGTCTGCTATAAAAGTCCAGATGGTCACATCTCGTATTTTCATATAGGACATAATGACTCCCCTATTGCATCACTTAAGGTAACCAAAGCTTTCCTTAAGGGAGCGTTCTTATTGAGACCATCTCTTAGAGATCCAGTTCCACTCTGGGATGTTGCATTCTTACTACAGTTACTGACCCCAAAACCCTTTGAACATGCACCATTAACAGATTTAAAATTTCTCTCTTGGAAAGCTTATTTTTATGATTGCCATCACATCACCAAGATGAGTTTCGGAGCTGCAAGCACTTTCATGCAAGCCACCCTTCCTTATTTTCCACAAGGATAGAATTTCATTGAGAACAAATCCCTCTTTTCTTCCCAATGTGGCATCAGAAACAAACTTGAATCAACAGATTGATTTGCCTGTATTCTTTCCAAGCTTTGCTAACGACAACGAACACTCACTCCATACCTTAGATGCTTATAGGCATCCCGGGTTTTATTTACATCGTACAAACGACATTAGAAAACTCAGACCAGTTCTTTGTCTCCTTTTCCGAGACAAAACTATGACAACATGTATCGAAAGTAAGATCTCTAGGAGGTTGGCAGATTGCATTTCCTTTGTTTATAAGACAAGAGGTCTGTCTTTACAGTCTAAACCTAAGGCTCACTCTACTAGAGCGGTGACAACTTTGACAGCATTTGCAGAAAGAGTGTCTACTCGTGAAATATATGCAGCAGCAACTTGGCCAACAGCTCATACCTTTGTATCTCATTACAAATTGGATGTGCAGTCTAGAGCTCATACATACATCGGCTCTGCCATTCTCAGGAACCTTCTTTGAGTCCAAACAGGCCCCTTTTTAGACATCTTGGGAATTTTTCCCACACGTTGAATTGGACAAAAATAGAAAATATCGGATATGAAAGTTATGGACTTACCATAATGGTAGATACGTGTGCTTTCCTATTTTCATCCATTTTAACATCCCTCCCTCCTTACTCCTTCCATATTGTCACTTTACATCACCTAGGGATCGATCAGATCTTGACAGGACCATGCCTGTCTCCTGTTCCACTTTTTTATTCCATAATGGACAATGTTGCAGACTCCCCCTTATATTCATTCTTGCAGTTATTAACTTTTGGATATCCGTTAACAAACCCGATCTGAGGTAAATTAGTCAGGAGGAGGGAATTGAGGGTAGGGGAGGAATCAGAGCTCGCTGGTATAAGGCGCCGAGGTCTGATTTGACTAGATCCGATAACCTCTGCATTGAACTGGATGAAAACAGGACAACACAGATCTATCATTATGGTAAGTACATTACTTTCGTTTCTCCCTTCTTTTGGAAATGGCCAAGGGCAATTCCACAAGCTTCTTTCCTTACAGACTGGACCTATTTACACAGTGCAGGGGTTGTTTGATAACACCGTAGCTTGAAACATTTTCGACCAACTGGCTGAATGATAGAGTTTTAATAACTTTTATGCACTTATATTCTGAAGTTGTGCAGCAAGTATTCATGAAGGCAAGGAAAACTGCTTTTTGAAAATTGTATATTACTAAATAAAGATTTTCTAGTTGGTGCAGTGATAAGAACTATGACCCTTAAGTCTTATATTTCACTAGTTCTGCCATACTTGTGTGAGTTATCCACTAGCTTTTCTTAATCTGTCAAGTTTCATTTGTTGGACATTTCAGCATGTCTGTCCATGGATCCCTTTTTTCAAGGAATTCACATGTCAAAATGTTTTTGAAAGGAGTTCTGCATACCTTTCCACACTGAAAACAAGTGGCTCTTCATTAACATTTTAACTTTGTTTTGGAAAAGTTAATTCCTTCTCCATTTGAACCAGTTCATCAGGTTACTTGGATGTTTATAACTTTAAAGTTTTGATGATTGCTCTGATTTCTGCAAGAAGAGGGAGTTGCAAACTTTTATAGTGGGTCAACCTTACCTCATTTTCCACAGATAGGATTTCCTTGAGAACTAAGTCTTCATTTAAGCCCAAAGTGATATCTGAGTTAAGGTTGAGTCAAGCTAACCATCTCTGTCTTATTACCAGAACCGAAAAATGAGGGAGAATGGATTCTTCATATTGTGGAGTTTCATAGACATAGATATTGTCTTGACAGAACTAAAAACCTTCAGAATCTCTGATCAGTTATTCATTTCTTATGAAGGTAAAAAATGGACAACTGTGTCAAAGGAGAGTATTTCCAAATGGTTGTCTCACGTTATCTGATTTTGTTATACCCAATGTAACAGTGAGTATCAGGAAGGGGCAAGGTGCGTTCTGCAAGGGTCTTGGCTTCATCAGTGGCTTGTTAGAAAGGTGTGGACTCGAAGTATTCCAAAGGTAGCAACTTGCCCTCTGTACATACTTTTACAGAGCACTACAGACTAGATTTTTTTTCCAGGTCTAGTGCAGGCTTTGCTAGAAACATTCTCCACCAGCTCTTGGACCCTCAACCTTCCTCCCTAGTCCATATAAGCTATAGTATTTTACCAATATAGCTAAAGGTACAGCAGCAGCAGTGATCAAATGATGAACATAGTACAGTTGTGTAAGTAAACTTACCATAACAATAGATATTCAAATGACCACTGCTGCTCCCTCCATCCAGCCACCTTATGTTTTTCAGCATGTTTTTTGTTGCCAAGGTGTGGACATTGAATATGAGTTACCTAGCCTTGTCCTCTTAAAGAGCTCTAACCTTCTTACAGTTGGCAAGAAATCTCTGAGGGGCTTAGCTCCATGACCTCTGATCTTCTACAACTCTGCTTTGAACGGTCAGTGATCTGGGCACATGAAAGTTGCCGTTAAGCTTTGGAAGCCAGATGGCTGTTATATCCTATGTAGGATGTAGCCCATGCAGCTTTGGCTACTGCAACAGTTATCATTCAGGCATCTACTATTATGCTGTTTTCTCAACTGTACTTACTCAGTCTTCAGCCTCACCAGCCAGCTACTCTATAATGCAGCTTGTAATGGGCCATTGGAATAATGTTACATTGACATACTTGTCTCTAACAGAGTTGAAAAAAAACTTCAGGGCATCCTTTCTTAGTGCTTCCTTTGGCACTGACATTTCATATCTCATGTTAAATCCAAAATGGAAGAAACTAGAGACAAGAAGTCCTAAAGCTGTTAACACAAAAAATCACAGGTCCTCACTGCCCCAATTCCAGAATGCAAGAGTCCTCACCAGAAATGACTGCAGTATCACTGTCAGTCTCAAGATGACAACCTAAACAGAACTAGCTCAGTTGTGGTGGTAGTGAATGCCTAATGGGTAGAGGTGGCATGTAAAAAAAACAGGAGTTCAATCCCCAGTCTTGGGAACAGCAGCAGTCCTTCTGAAGCCTTGCCCATCTGTTGCAGTCAAAAGACAGTCAAGAATCACTTTTCCCTGTACTAATCAGTGTAATCAACCATCACATATGACGAGTAGATTTTGTATAAAGTATCCAGAGGATACAGGAATTCTATTTCTTGCCACACCCACTCTCCCATACCCTTCCCAACATCGTAAATGACCAGAAGAGGGCAACAAGACTAGAGTTTGCAAACAGTCTAGCAAAGAAAGTGATCCAGGAGGTCCCACCAGACCAGAGAGGATTTATCTTTTACTACATATTATTTAGAGCCAAAGAAATAAAGTACCTCAGGCCAACTTTTGATCAAAGCAGCCTAAACTAGTTTGCTACCAAACAAAAGTTCCATATGATAGTGATTTGCTCGATTTCCCGTGTTCATTCAAGGAAGATTGGATCTGCTCTGTGAACCTTGAATTGCCAAAAGTCAAATAGGTTCCCCCATTTTCAAATGGAAACAAGCCGTTTTGGACCCTTCTTGTTGGACTTTTGACAGCCACCATGGTGTTCTTAAATTCTATGGTAGTGTCTTCTCTGTTTGCATGACAGACAGTAGGTCATCCTGACTATACAGATGATTGTTACATACAAGGGCTCTCTTTATTATTTTCTTCCAGTTCCTGCAAATGCAGTAATATCCAAAAGTCCCAGATGGAGCTCTAGTGCATAGGCTGCAACTTGGACATGCATTTTGTTTCATCAGTCTTCCAAGAGAGAGAGAATTCCTCTGAAAATTCAAGCAGTTCTGAATATTGTTCAATCTTGGCATGTTTTAGCAGCCATGTACTTCTGCATTGGGGAGTATGGCATCCTCTCTTCATAATTCTTCATGCAGGATTCCATATGTGAGCCCTCCAATGAATGTTAGTGGGCCAAGTGGAACCAGTCTTCAAATCCTTTGTCCACCCAAGTCAGGATAGCCAAGGTGTGCCTAGCACGTTTAGTCTGGTGACTGTCCGACTCCAGCTTTTCCATTGGCAGTGCCTTCATTTCTTTCCGCTGTCATGCATGTCGGCGGGGCAGGGATTTTCAGGGTTAAATGGTCCATGGTGTATGGTCACAGTCAAAGGCCATTCTGTACATCAATGTCCTTGAATTGAAGGGTAGTCCTTCTCAGGCTGCAGACATTGCCAAATTCCATTCTCTATGGGGTGATAGCCATACATTGCAACACCATAGCAGTTGTGTGTTTATCTGCAAAGATGGTGGGATCCATTTCTATCATTGATATCTCAAGGCTATGAAGCATTAGTAACCAACACTCTGTAGTCAAGGAGGGTTTTACCCCAAGAGTGACCTCCAGGTCTTCCATATGCCTATCACCTATTTTCCCAGATTCTTAAGTTCCTGCAGAAAGTACATTTAAATTCAAGGTCTGTGTTGGGTCTGACAAGTGTGGCTTCCCTGTTGTGGACTTGTCTCTTGGAGCATTCCCTCAGACTAAGAACCTCCTGCGATGCCCATGCCCTGGCCCAGCAATCAGGGAGCCTCAGTCCTCACCACTAACACCAGAGAGGGCATCTCGTATAGGAGAAAAGGATAACAAATGCACACAGTAAAGTGCAGTTTCCCTTAAGAGCGCACAGAGATCACAGTCAGTCTGGGACTGGTTTCTCCCTTGCTTTCCAGGTCCCTAGTAAGACTCCTCACTGGCACAGCTATAAGGTCCCGATCTCAGCCTAGCTGGCAAACTAACCTCCAGTACCCTCTCTGTCCAACCAGTGCGTCGTTTCCCTGTCCAAGCAGCTGACACACACACTTTGAGATAAGTATTTATACAACTTCACAGACACTCCTGGGAAAGGCTGACACAGATTTATCCAGCTGTGCCCCTATACCCAGACTATATGGTAGTAATTCCTGTCACCACCAGGTAGTAATTATCAGCTACCCAAAGGCCCTTAAAAAGGTGCCCAATTATTACTGTGCAATATTATTATCCAATTGATAAGTGTGACTGAACAGTCTTAAGGCTTATTAGAGTGGCTTTGTACAATAAACTCTGTAAATATGCAATGTACTCTAGAGCTTAACTTATCTCTACATAAACCAGCCACAGTTAAAAGGTTTTAAAATATTTAATAATAAATAATTAAAACCACAAGATAATGCTACTACACCACAGTGCTATTCAAGAGTTCAGAGATCGCACAGAAACTTAAAATAATTTAGTAGTACAGTTCTGACATAACAGAAAAACACATAGTCTGATCTTTATAGTCCTAGATATTTCTGCAAGAAAACACACTTCTAAGATAACTTACCTAAGACAACAGGCAGTGCTGTAGGTTGGATATCAAGACAAAAATACTTGGAGTCTCTTCCCTGGGCAATAGTTTTTAAAATCACTAGCAACCATTTCTGCTGGAGCCTCCCAGATTACATAATTCTCATTTAGTTCCCATTCCAACATTTCTTTGACACTTAGCCTGGAGTTCCCAGGCCAACATCTTGCATTATTTAGCAAGCTAACACCTGCTCAGGAAGCTACAACAATAAAAGACATTCCACATGTACACCCTAGTAATTATTCCTTAAGTTAAAACAGTAGAAAGAATGTGTTCAGCTAACCTCTTCGGCAGCACTATCTAGATCAAAGGACAGATTTGAAATAATTTCAACTTCAAAAGAAAGATTTGAAATGTTTGACTTAGTTTTCCTTACAGCAGCTGTCAATGTTGCTACAGTCTTGAAGTTCAACATTTTAGTATTTTCTTTCATTTAAGAAACAAGCCTGTACTTTGCATTTATATTTACAAATGCCAGAATTATGTATCAAATTATATTTGGCTAGGCTGGCAGCCTTCACCCTTCTGTACCAGTCTTCACATTTCTCCCCCTGGAGAACTCAAGCTAGTTTTTCAAGTGACCCTTGATAAATGCCACTTGAGAGGGGTCTATCTGAGTGTACCTCACCCCATTCCTTGTTTTGAGAGCCCATCTGCATTGCTACTCCCACTGCGGAGCTGCACTGACATATCATATGCTTGCAACCCCCAGGCTCCATTTTAGCAACTTGGCATTTTGCTGGCTGGCTCTGTTTAACCATGTTAGAGGGTTGTGATCTGTCATAACAGTGAATTTTCTTCCATACAAATAAGGCTGAAGTTTCTGCAATGCCCAGACTATGGCTAGACATTCCTTTTCTACAGCTGCATAGCACTCCTCCCTGGGTTGGAGCCTATGACTGAAATAAACCACTGGGTGCTCTTCCCCCTCTGAAGAAATCTGGCTAAGTACAGCCCCCACCCCATAATTCAAAGCATCCACTTGCACAACAAATTATTTGCTGTAATCTGGACTGGCTAACGCAGGGGGTCCTCCCAAAGCTTCTTTAAGCTTCTGGAATGCCTGCTCACATGCTGGGATCCACACTACCTTATCTGGCCTGTTCTTCCTTGTCAGGTCTGTGAGGGGAGCAGCTATAGAACCTACAACTGAGGACAAACTTTCTGTAGTACCCTGCTGTTCCTACAAATGCCCTCACCTGCTTTTCAGTAACAGGTGCAGGCCATGTCTGAATGGCTTCCACTTTGGCAGGTTCTGGCATTATCTTTCCACCCCCCCCCCACTCTATGTCCTAGGTAGGAGACCTCTGCCATACCCACCTGACATTTGCTCTGCTTATTGGTCAACCCTGCCTTCTGTAGTCTGCCCAGCACCTCCCTGGCATGTGGAAGGTGCTCTGGCCAGGAATGGCTGTAGATGGCAATATCATCTAGGAAAGCAATGGCAAACCCTCCTGCTCCTGCTAGGATATTATCTACCAGCCTCTGGAAAGTTGCTGTGGCAGTCTGCATCCCAAAGAGCATCTTTGTGAACTTGTACAAGCCAAAAGGAGTCACAAAGGCTGACTTTTTTCTTGCACTGGGAGTCAGGGGCACCTGCCAGTAACCCTTGGTAAGATCAATGGTTGTAAGATACTTGGCCCCATCCAGCTGCTCTAGGGCCTCATCTGTTCTAGGCATGGGGTAAGCATCCGACTCTGTGTGACTAATTAATTTCCTGTAGTCCACACAGAACCTGGTGCTGCCATCCTTCTTTGGCACCGGCACCACTGGGGAGGCCCAGGGACTGTTGAACTCTTGAATCACCCTTAGTTCCAACATCTCCTGTACCTCCTCCCTCAGAGTCTGTCTGACTCTTATCAGGCACCCTATAAAAGGCCTGCTTAATAGGCCTTTGGGGTCCTGTGTCCATCTGGTGCTGCACTAGGTGGGTGCACCCTGGTTTCCCAGTGAACATGTCCCCAAATTCCTGCAACACTGCTCGGATTTCTCAAACCTGAGTAGGAAATAGCTGCTGTGACATTGCTACCCCTTCCACTGAGGTGTCAGGTCAGCCCGAGCCTCAGACTCCTCCTGCAGTCTACTGCAAATGCTCAGCACAGGGGCCTCCCTATCATGGTAAGGTTTCATCTTGTTAACATGATGCACTTTGTGCCCCTGACGTCTGTCTAGCACTTCCACCATGTAGTTAACATCACTTGCCTTTCTTACCACCTTGTAGGGACCTTCCCAAGCTGATTGCAGCTTGTTGTGTCTGACAGGAATGAGAACCATTACCTGCTTCCCACAGCATACTCTCTAGCTCAAGCATTCCTGTCATATCGCACCTTTTTCTGTTGTTGGGCTTCTGCCAGGTTTTCCTGGGCCAAGCCTATGAGTTCCCTGAACCATGTCCTGAGGTTTAGGATGTATGCCACAACAGACTCCTTGTGAGACTGTCACTCACCTTCCCACTCATCTCGAATTAAATCTAGAGGTCCCCTCACCCTATGCCCATACTGCAACTCAAAGGGTGAAAAAAACTGTGAATTCCTGGGGAACCTCTGTAAGCAAACAACAGATGGGGCAAATATTTGTCCCACTCCCTCTTAAACTGATCTGTAGATGCCCGTTGCATGGACTTGATTGTAGAGTTTAACCTCTCAACAAGACCATTAGTCTGATAATGGTAGGGGGTGGTCTTCATGTGCTTTATCCCACAGGTCTTCCACAGACAAGCCAGCAGGTCTGACATGAAATCGGCACCTCTGTCGGACAGTATTTCTTTTGGGAAACCCACCCTGCTGAAACGCTCTAACAAAGCATTTGCCACCTTCTCTGCCTCAGTGGTGGACAAAGTCAGGGTATCATATAGCATAATCCACTACCACTAGGATACACTTTTTCCCTGTGGAACTTGGGGTAGTCGCATCAAAGGAGCTCTCACCATGTCTCCTGCCTTGCCTAACTTTTGGGACTGCTCACAGGTCCTGCAGTACTCTGTTACATCTCTGGAAATTCCAGGCCAATAGAAGTTCTGCATAATAAGTCTCTTTGTAAGTTTTATGCCCATATGACCTGCAAAGGGAATATCATGGGCTATGGCTAGAGTCGCCAGATGGTAGACTCTAGGCACTACCAACTGCTGTACGCTCTCACCTTCTAACCCTCCCTCAGGGGTCCACTCTCTGTATAGTAACCCTTTGTCCCAGTATACAGATTCCCCCTTTCCTTGAGAATCAGGTGCCTCCCTAGCTACCTGCCTCAGGCCTTGCAGTGTAGGGTTTGAGAGCTGAGCCTGTTTCAACTCTCTCCTTGTAACCCTCTGTATAGTAACCCTTTGTCCCAGTATACAGATTCCCCCTTTCCTTGAGAATCAGGTGCCTCCCTAGCTACCTGCCTCAGGCCTTGCAGTGTAGGGTTTGAGAGCTGAGCCTGATTCAGCTCTGTCCTTGTAACCCTTCCCAGCTCCCCTTCCACAAGAAATCTGGCATCCTCTGACAGTGGTGCCTCACTGTCAGCCTGGGTGCTACTACTCACCTCTACCTTTGCAGTTACCCTGTCCAAGGGAACATCAGTACCCACAAGCAGCTGTGGCTCACCTTCAGTCTCACTGCTACAGCATAGTTCACTCTATTAAGTAACCACCTCACCAGTCCTGGCTGCAAGTATGCAGTCTGTCTGGTTCTCCCCCAGGCTACCAGACCCACATGCTTGTCTCCTAGCCTGACTATGTGTAGCTGCATAATAACATGGTACTACCTCATCCAAATCCTTCCCTCTCAGGACATCTGCAGGATAGTAGTTTAGTACCCCTGTTGTCTCAAGACAACCTACTATTGGCATTTTGTCTTTCCCACTTACTGGCTCCCTCACCTTTGGTTCCCCACCTTGCCTCCGTGGACACCCATATGCCACATGGCCCCACTGGTTGCATTCAAAACATTTAACCGTAGCTCCTGGATGTGTACCTGGACTAGTGGCTTCCCCTGCTACTGGCAGATTCTGTTGGGGCAGTCTGTGCTGCCCACCATGGGTTCCTTTAGTCTCACGAGCAGTACTGTGGGTCCCCATCCTGTGCAGGGCTGCCCTGCTTGCCAGGTATAGGTTTCCCTTCTTCCCCAACTCATCTAAAGTAGCACATTGTCTATCAGCTAACCACATCCTCATGTCCTCAGGCAAAGTGCTAAGGGCTTTATGTTCTTAGTGTTTCGTTGTTGCAGTCATCACATTTGGGTTATCTACTTGCAGTAGCCCTCAGTCGGCCTGATTATCAAAGTCTTGGGTCCTGCGTCGGTTGCTGTCTCATCTTCCATGACGTCAGGTAGTCAGGGGTATAAAGCATGCAGACGATGCCATTACATCAGTCTTTCTTGCCGTACGGTGCCCGAAGCAGAAGCAGTTCGCAAGTGCCGGTCGGCCGACTCCTGAAATTTTTGTTTTCGAGTTTCAGAACTGAATTCTTTAACTAAAGCTAAGTACCCTGTTGGGAAACTTTTTATTCCTCTAAACCAATGTTAGTAAAAGTCAATAATTGTATTTCTTGTGGAAAGCAAATACCTCATAAAGATTTTCATTCATACTGTTTTCCTTGCCTAGGCCCTGACCATGACGTACCTCGCTGTCGGTTTTGTGCTTCATTTAAGCAACGAACTATTCGTCATCGGTATATTTTCGTCACTTCTAAATATTTTGGTACTCAGTTCAATTATCCAGATACGTCTTCGGTAAGCCATCCATCTACCGACATAAAAAACCACAAAGATAAAGATAGAGGCAGGCCGCCTAGGTCCAAAGCTGCTGACGACGCTTCTCCTAACCAGTCGCCAGTTCGCCAGTAGCCACTGAAGCGCTTTTGCAACCCCTGATACCCACCACTTCAGATTCACAGGCCTCAACTGAGACCCATTCGGAGTCCGGTATGCCGCGAGATGCTTCAACTGTGGAACCTGCAAATGTCTTGAATGGGTTCTAAGCTGCTGTGCAGGCACCAGGTTCTGAGAGTGTATTCAGGCCTACTGACTTGAATATTTAACCAATGCCATCTTCTTCTTCAAGGCCTAAAACTCGAACCATGCCTAGAAAACAGACGCCCAGACCGCATGGTCAAGCCTCTAAGCCTAAAAAACAAATAAGAATGGCTGAAGAACTTATTACTTTAATCGGGGAAGCCAACCTTCCCCCTTTGAGACCTAGGACTGAATTTGCTTATGATATTTCTGACCAGGATTCTCAAATTTCTGTTTCCTCTGATGATCAGGATTTACCCTTATCTACTTATGAAGATTCTGATGCAGAGGACTCTATTCCCTCTGCCCCCCCCCAGAGGATTTCTCTTTTGGTGAAACCTTGCATACTCTTAAGGGAGCATTTTAGTTGGGAAAGCCAGGATTACTCTGATTCTAAAAAGAGGCTTAGGGATTTCTTACTCCTGCCCCAGCACAGGCCATTAGCTATCCCTGCTGTACTAGACATTGTTGATGATGCCTTTTCGGAATCTAGCTTGGCCCCTGACTCTTTACCTCCTGCTCCCAGAAAACCTGATAGATATTACAGGGTTCCTGACTCTCACAAGTTCCTTTTTAAAAATCCTACTGTGGATCCTGATACCATTTCACAGGGACCCAAGGGCATTAAGGCTACTACTGCCAAAAATCCCACCCCCTTTGATAGAGACTCCAGGGTGCTGGATAGATGGGGTAAGAATGTATACACTTCTGCAACCTTGGCCATTAGGGCCTTAAATTGCCAGTTTCACATGTTAAAGTATCAGCAGCATATTATTGGATTGCTTAAACAGAAAATTATGTTGATTGCTGATTGTGCTAAAAATAAGGCTTTACAGGCTTTAATGCATTCTGCTGAACAGGTTGGAAAACATACTTTGCAATGTGGTTTTGATTCACTAGAGGCCATCTTGCAGGGCTGCTGTCACTGGGTCTGTACTTAGAAGGCATACTTGGCTTAAGGAGCAATCCTTGCCAGATCTTGCTAAAGCTAAATTGCTGGATGCTCCCTTAAATCAGGACTGCCTGTTTGGCAACAAAGGAGAAGAAGTTCTTAAAAAGATGGAGGAAAAAGCTAAATCTATGCAAATTAAGGATTTCCTATAAGTACAGCCTCCAAGATTTAGTAGGCATTGGCCCTCTAAGAATTGGTCCTTTCCTGCCTCTTCCAGGCCTTCTCAGTCCAAACCCAGAACCAGCAGAACACCCAGGCTTCAGTCCTAGGGTAGGGGACTAAAAAGTGGGAGGCTCCCACTTCTAAATCAGGGAGTAGTAAGACTCCCCCGTATGGTAAACTGTCTCAATGACTTAATTTAAAAATTTCCAAGCACTTCTCAGCTGACTGCTCCTTTAGGGGGAAAGATTGCTCTGCAGGCAAAAAACTGGGAACTCTCTACCCAGGACAATTGGGTTTTAAATATAGTTTCCCCAAGGATACAGATTTCACTTCCACACATTACCAACCCCAAGTGGTTGGCCAGATCTACCCCCAAATCAGTGGGCAGAGGCTCAAAATCAAGTACTCTCTCTCTTAAGCATAAAGGCTATTCAAACTGCACCAGAAGAGGAAAAGGGACAAGCTTTCTACTTGGGACCTTTCCTGGTACCCAGAAAAGACAACTCATGGCATCCTGTCCTGGACCTTTCTACCCTAAACACCTTTTTGGTGATTCCAAAATTCAAGATGCTAACTCTTCACCAGTTGCTTCCTATGCTAGGCAAGTATGCCTGGTTGGCAACACTGGATTTAAAGGAAGCCTACCTGCACATCCCAATCGGGGAATCTTGCAGAAGATACCTACGCTTCAAAGCAGGCTACATGCACTATCAGTTCTCTGCACTGCCCTTTGGGTTATCTACTGCTCCCAGGGTATTCACATAGTGCCTAGCTCCAGTCATTGCATTTTGCAAGCAAAGAAATATTCAAATATACCCATACCTGGACGATTGTCTAATTCAGGCAGAAAGCCAGGACATACTTTTGAATAATCTGGCATTTGTACAAAAGGTGTTAACTTGTCTGGGGTACACCATAAACGAAAATAAATCACATCTGGTACCCTGTCAACAAATTATATTCCTGGGAGCAAGCTTGAACACAACTTCCCAGATGGCTTTCCTCACCCCAGAGAAACAAATTAATTTGACAACTTACTTTAAACTACTAGCCACAAAAACCCTGCTATCTGCAAGGCAAATACTGCAGGCCTTGGGGTTCATGGCCTCGTGCATTCTACTAATTTCATATGCAAGACTGCATATGAGGAAACTACAGTGGTATCTAAAAAGCCTATGGTGTCAACATTCTCAGGGTCTAGAAGCAATGATTCTTATTATACCTTGCCTATGGTTAGAATTCCTTTGGTGGGCTGAGGCCTGCCACCAGAACAAGGGACTACTACCATTCACTCTACCCCTTGAAGCCCAAACCCTAACAACAGATGCATCAGACTGTGCATGGGGGATGTTCATCGTGCATACAGCTGCAGTCATAACAGATGGGTTCTCCTGCCATCAGGCGGGTCCTCGGTCGGCCGAATTCCAAAGTCTAGGTCCGGCGTTGGTTGTCGTCGCTTCTTCCCTGACGTCAGTGCGACAGGGGTATAAAAGAACCAGCCGACGCCATTTTCTCCAGTCTTTCTTGCCACGCGGTGCCCGAAGCAGAAGCAGTTCGCAAGTGCCCGTCGGCCAGCTCCTGAGATTACGAAAAATTTGGAAACCAAAGTCTTCTTAAAAGCTAAGTACCCTGTTGGGGAAACTTTTCTTGCCTCAGACCGATGTCAGACAAAGTTAATAATTGTATTTCTTGTGGGAAGCAAATACCGCATAAGGATTTCCATTCCCTCTGTATACCTTGTTTAGGCCCAGACCACGATGTCTCGGTCTGTCACTTTTGTTCTACCTTCAACAAACGCACTATTAAGCATCGGGCGGAGTTCGCCCAGCATTTTTTTGAGAAAGCATTTAACTATTCCATGTCGTCGGATACTCCGACTTCGGTTTTGTCTAAAAAACGCAAAGACAAGGACCGACACTCGAGGTCCGCGGCCTCTACCGACACCACGTCAAAGCCGACTACACGTGGTCCGGTTCTCAGTGAGGCGCCTACGCAGCCTCTGATTACCGACGACACATCTTTGGCGGTGTCTCCTGTACCCACGGTCGCAGGCTCCTCAGCCCACACCCCGACTACAGATACCGAAGCCACTCTTGGCGTTGAAACACAGAATGTGGACAGGTCCACCTCCACTCAAGGTGTCTTCAGACCTTCCTCTTCTTTCTCCATCAAGGCTTTCACCAAGTCTAAAGCATCCATGCACCCTAAAAGACCAGCTACACAGGGCCCATCTCCAGGCCCCATGCCTAAGAAACAGATGCTTAAAATGGCTGAGGATTTAATTACTCTAATCAGAGGTTCTCAGCCACCTCCGGACAAAAGGCCCAGAGTGGAGGAAGATTCCCCGTCCTCTGATCAGGGCTCCATTATTTCAGAACACTCTGACGATCCGGAACAGTCTTACTCCCCTTTTGAAGACTCTGATGTAGAGGAGTCTATTCCTTCTGTATCCCCCCCTGAGGATTACTCATTTGGGGAAACTTTGCATACCTTAAGGGAACACTTCCACTGGGAAGGCCAGGATTATTCAGATTCCAAGAAAAGGCTCAGGGAATTTCTTTTGTTACCCCAGCACAGGCCTCTGGCTATACCTCCTGTCTTGGACATCCTAGATGATGTTTACTCGGAGGCCTGCCTTAACCCGGACTCTCTACCTCCAGCTCCAGTTAAGCCCGACAGGTACTACAGGGTTCCTGACTCACACCATTTTCTTTACAAAAGCCATGCTGCTGACCTAGAAACCATCTCACAGGGGCGCAAGGGAGTTAAGGCTTCCATTGCCAAAAATCCACTGCCTTCCGAGAGAGATTCCAGATCCTTAGAAAGGTGGGGGAAAAAGGTATATACCTCGGCTACCTTAACCATGAGAGCCTTAAACTGTCAGTTTCATATGCTAAAATACCAACAGTTTCTGTTATCTCAATTGAAAAGTAAAATGTCACAACCTGAACAACCAGACTTGAAGGAGTTGCAGAATTTGATGCATAGTGCAGAACAAGTGGGTAAACATACCTTACAATGTGGTTTTGATGCTCTAGAGGCCTCCTGTAGAGCTGCTGTTACAGGCTCAGTCATACGTAGGCATGCCTGGCTCAAGGTACAAGCCTTGCCTGATCATGTCAAAGCTAAATTACTAGACGCCCCTCTTCAAAAGGATGTACTATTTGGGGCAAATGCTGAGGAAGTATTACGGAAAATGGAGGAAAAAGCTAAATCAATGCAAACTGTGAAAGAATTTCTGCAGGT
The DNA here is from genome assembly GCF_019279795.1 of Protopterus annectens. NCBI lineage: Eukaryota > Metazoa > Chordata > Ceratodontiformes > Protopteridae > Protopterus > Protopterus annectens. The sequence goes on along the minus strand of NC_056728.1, from coordinate 1,165,695,614 downwards.
TCAACCCCCACGTTTTAGTAGAAATTGGTCTTCCAAAAACTGGTCCTTTCCTGCCACAGACAGACCCCAAAGAGGCAGATACAGGCCCGAGGGGCAGAGGACAATCACAAGGATTGTACAGAGGCAGACAATGGCAAGCTCCTACACAAAGAGGTGGTGAGGACAACTCACAATCTTTCAGAAAGCAGACCCAATGACTTTCCCCTTTGCAGGCCAACCAGGTCTCAAATGGCAGCCCCCTTAGGAGGAAAGCTGGCACTATTCTCAAAAAATTGGCATGTTGTCACAAAGGACAAATGGATCCTGGACATTATAAACAGAGGCTACAAATTCCATTTTCATACCCTTCCAAAAATGAGGCATGCCAAACCTGCAACACAATCAAAGGGCAGAGGCACAAAAGCAAATTTCAGATCTTATAAACATGAAAGCTATTCAAGAGGTACCTACACACGAACAAGGTCAAGGTTTTTATTCCAGGCTATTTCTGGTGCCAAGGAAGGGAAAAGATTGGAGACCTATTTTGGATCTTTCCATCCTAAACATATTCCTACTCGTACCAAAATTCAAGATGCTCACTCTACAGCAACTTCTTCCCATGCTGGGCAAGGAGTCTTGGCTGGTAACATTGGACCTCAAGGAGGCATACCTGCATGTCCCAATCAGACAAAATTGCAGAAGATACCTCAGATTTCTTGCAGGTTCAACCCATTATCAATTCTCTGCATTGCCCTTTGGCTTATCTACTGCCCAGAGTATTCATGAAATGCCTGGCATCAGTAATTGCCTACTGCAGACTTCAAGGGATACAAATATACCCTTATTTGGACGACTGCCTGATCCAAGCGGACAGCAAGCACATTCTTCTGAAACATCTGGCTTATGTAATAATGTTATTAAACTCTCTGGGATACACAGTCAACAAAGAGAAATCAAGGCTAATACCCTCTCGGAATATAATTTTCCTGGGTGCCAATTTGGACACAAACACCCAGATGGCCTACCTCACGCCAGAGAAGCAGGGGCAACTAATTCAGTATTTCAGAACACTGGCAAATTGCACCAGGCTGACTGCAAGGAAAATCCTGCAGGCTCTGGGATTCATGGCATCTTGCATCTTACTAATCCCATGTGCAAAGCTGCATATGAGAAAACTACAATGGTACCTAAAAAACATATGGTCTCAACACAGCCACAGTTTGGAAACAGTAATACCGCTAATTCCATGTCTGCAAAAGGAATTTCTGTGGTGGGCTCAAGCATGTCAAACAAACACAGGTCTTCCATTCAGCAAGCCTCAAGCAAATCAAGCCATCACAACAGACGCCTCGGATTACGCCTGGGGGGTGCACATGACAGACCGGTGCATTCAGGGCAAATGCTCCCAAAAAGAAAAGCACCTTCGTATCAAACAAAAAGAAATGCTAGCAGTAATAAATGCTATTATAGCTTTCAAGGACCTTCTACAACCAGGTCAACTATTGATAAGAACGGACAACACCACAGTTATGTGGTACATAAACAAGCAGGGAGGAACACATTCTTATCCCCTATGCAGACTGGCCATGTCACTTTGGAACATGGCCATGGACTTACAAATGGAACTACAAGCACAGTACTTGCCAGGCAAGGAAAACACGCTGGCAGACAACCTAAGCAGGAATATGACAGATCCACACGAATGGAAGTTGCATCCAAAAGTTTTTACAGAAATAATACAAGAATGGGGAAGGCCAGACATAGATCTCTTTGCCTCCCACAAAAATCATCAGTTGACAAAATTCTGCTCGAGGATCTTCCATCCAAAGGCCTGGAGAGTGGACGCTCTCTCTTTCAGTTGGACATCAATGACAGTTTATGCCTTCCTGCCTCTTCCTCTGCTGCCCAAAGTCCTATTGAAGACCAGAGCAGACAGACCAAAGATGATCCTCATTGCTCCGGACTAGCCAAGGCAACACTGGTACCCACTCCTGAGGAGCCTGACGCATTCCCCTCCATGGACCCTGCCTCTAATGCCTCCTCTTCTGACTCAGCACAGCTTCAAAACTCTTCACAGTCAGCTAAAAACACTCAAATCTAGCCGCATGGAAGATTCCTTAGCATCACAGCAGGCCGTACTCTCCAAGGAGGTGCAGGATGTCATTTTGGAGGCCAGAAGGCCATCAACTAGAAAAGCTTACTCCGCAAAATGAAAATGTTTTTGTGTCTGGAATGAGAAAAAGGGCCAGAACCCTGGAAAACTGAATTTACCTCAAATACTACAATATTTGGCTGAACTGCTAAGCAGTGGACTCTCGTTCTCCTCCATCAAAATCCATGCCTCAGCCATTTCTGCAGAATACAACACAGATCCTCCTTTATTCTCTTACCCTCTTTTAAGACAGTTCCTCAGAGGGGCTAAGATTTTAAGACCTCCAAGGAAACCACCAATACCTGCTTGGGATCTCAATTTCATTCTGGAAAAACTGACTTTGCCTCCTTTTGAGCCAGCTGCCTCATCAGATTTGCAATATCTGTCCTGGAAAACAGATTTCCTTCTGGCTATCACTTCAGCTCGTAGAGTTTCAGAACTACAGGCTCTCATGGCTGTTCAGCCTTTTATCATCTTCCATCAGGACAGAGTTTCCTTATGAACCAACCCGTCCTTTATGCCTAAAGTGGTATCCAGGGTAGCTTTAAATCAGGCCATACATTTACCTACTTTTTATCCCAATCCTCAAAACAAAGGAGAGAGATTACTACATTCCTTGGACATCCACAGGCTACTGCGTTATTATTTGGACAGAACAAAACCTTTCAGAAAATCAGAACAGCTCTTTGTGGCCTATGCGGTAGGAGCTCAAGGAAAACCAATTTCCAAACAGACAATCTCAAAATGGATAGCCCACTGCATACGCTTTTGCTATTCCTTTCATGGCAAAACTGTACCTACAGGCATTAGAACTCATTCCACCAGGGCCACAGCCACCTCTGCAGCCTTCCTCAGAGGAGTTCCTACCAAAGATATTTTGGAAGCAGCCACTTGGAGTTCTGTGTATACCTTCTCCAAACACTACAACCTACCATTATACTCCAAATCTAGAGCAGGCTTTGCCACTGCAGTCTTGCAGGGCATTTTGGCTCCTCCTAGTTCCACCTAGTGCCTACCACCCCTTTCTTAGCTTTGGGATTCTACCCATCTGTTATGACTGCAGCTGTATGCACGATGAACATAGTATAGTTTTGTACCTACCATAAATGTAGATGTTCGAGTGCTAATACAGCTGCAGTCCAGGTTTCCCTCCCTCCTTCCCCTCTAGGGTATTCTTTTATGGTGTATTTGCTTGCAACTACTGTTTTTTCATCATATTGCATTGCATTACTACATAATTTTATGTATTGCCTTCCTTCTGGGGGCACCTGACATCTGGGGCAAGAAAAACTGAAGAAAATGGCGTCGGCTGGTTCTTTTATACCCCTGTCGCACTGACGTCAGGGAAGAAGCGACGACAACCGACGCCGGACCTAGACTTTGGAATTCGGCCGACCGAGGAACCGCCTGACGGCGGGAGAACCCATCTGTTATGACTGCAGCTGTATTAGCACTCGAACATCTACATTTATGGTAGGTACAAAACTGTACTTTCACCTGGCCGGGAAGTGCATTGAGGGCAAATGGAACCCAAGTCAAATGCACCTGCATATCAGTCAAAATCAAATGTTAGCTGTACAGAATGCTCTGTTAGCCTTCAAGGACCACATTCTTCCAAGACAGTTAATGGTAAAGACGGACAACAGCACTGCTATGTGGTACATAAGCAGGGGGGTACCCATTCTTACCCCCTCTGCAGACTAGTCATGGCTCTGTGGAACACAGCCTTGAGCTACCAAGTGCATCTACAGGCTCAGTTCCTCCCAGGAAAAGTAAATACAGTGGCAGACGAACTAAGCAGACATCTCATGGACTCACACGAGTGGAAACTTGAACCAAGGGCTTTCAACATGTTGATAAACAAATGGGGGAGCCCAGATATAGACCTGTTTGTCTCACCCCAGAACTACCAATTGGACAAATTCTGCACAAGGACTCCCCTCAAACAAGCTTGGAAAGTGGATGCTCTGTCCTTCAGCTGGAAAAATGTATCAGTTTATGCCTTTCCTCCTCTGCCTCTCCTCTCCAAAGTACTACTAAAGATAAAACAGGACAAACCAAGGATGATACTGATTGCACCAGACAGGCCACGCCAACGCTGGTACCCCATTTTGCGCATTGTCTCACAGCTAGCCCCATGGCACCTGCCTCAGACCCCTACCCTGCTGTCACAGCAGGAGAGCCAGATTCTGCACCCCCAGCTTCAAACCCTAACAGCCTGGCTAATTACCTAATCTCTCCATTACCATCCCTCAGTAAACAAGTTTTGGATGTCATTTTGGAGGCAAGGAGGCCTAGTACTAGAAAATCTTAAGCTGAAAAATGGAAAGATTCTGTGCCTGGAACCAAACTCAAGGGATGGCCACAGCAACACCCAATTTACCTCAGATTCTTCAATACTTAACTGAGATGCTTCACAAGGACGTTTCCTTTTCCTCCATCAAAATTCACGCCTCAGCCATTTCAGCTCATTACAATACAGAACCACCCCTCTTTTCTCACCCACTGCTCAAGCAGTTCCTCAGAGTGGCGAAAAACTTAAGACCACCCAAGAGAGCCCTATCTCCAGCCTGAGACCTTAACTTTGTATTGGGCAAACTCACTCTTCCTCCTTTTGAGCCAGCTGCAAGTGCAGAGTTAAAATTACTTTCTTGGAAAACAGCTTTCCTTTTAGCAATCACTTCAGCAAGAAGGGTATCTGAATTACAGGCCCTTATGGCAATGGAGCCTTTCATCATCTTTCATGCGGACAGGGTGTCCCTCAGGACCAATCCCTCCTTCATGCCCAAGGTGGTATCCAGTGTGGCTCTTAATCAATCCATTCATTTACCAACCTTCTTTTCTAGTCCACAGAACAAAGGGGAACGGATACTGCACTCCTTAGATGTGGACAGACAACTTAGATTTTACTTGGACAGGACTAAACCTCAAAGGAAATCTGAACAACTGCTGGTGGTATTTGAGCAGGGGCAGAGGGGAAGACTATTTCAAAGCAAACCATTTCTAAATGGATAGGCCATTGTATTCATTTCTACTATAAGCACCATGGAAAACCTGTCCAACAGGGGGTTTAGTCCCCATTCAACCAGGGCTGCATCTACCTCTGCAGCCTTTCTCAGAGGTGTCACTACCAGAGACATCCTAGAAGCTGCTACTTTCACCAAGCATTACCATTTTCCAATTTTCTCTAAATCCAGTGCTGGCTTTGCCACTGCAGTCTTGCAGGACCTTATAGCTGGTCCTAATGCTATCTCAATTCCTCCTCCCATCCTTAACTTTGGGAATCTACCCAAATTTGATAACTGCAACAGTGAAACACGAAGAACATAGTACAGTTCTGTACACTTACCATAAATATAAATATTCAAGTGTATTCACTGTTGCAGTCCTGGTTACCCTCCTTCCAGCCCCCTGACTTCTTTTGGCTATACCTCCATTCTCCTTTACTATGCTTAAAAGCTTTTTGGTGTATTTGCTTTTTTTTGGAGGTATAACCTTGTATTTATATATATATATATATATATATATATATATATATATATATATATATATATATATTGCTTCCCATTAGGGGCCACCTGACATCTGCGGCAAGAAAAACTGATGTAATGGCATCGGCTGAATGCTTTATACACCTGACTACGTGACGTCATGGAAGATGAGACAGCAATCGACGCAGGACCCAAGACTTTGATAATCAGGCCGACTGAGGGCTACTGCAAGCAGATTACCCAAATGTGATGACTGCAACAGTGAATACACTTGAACATCTACATTTATGGTAAGTGTACACAACTGTACTTTCACTCCCCAGGAGGTCTGCCAGCCCTTCAAAAGTGGTGACCTGACATCCACTCACCCAGCTATGAAAATAAGTGCTCAGTTCATCAACATATTTACACACACTTTCATCTGCCTTGCGTCTATGCTCACAAAACTTTTTTCTGTGCATTTCAGGTGTTAGCTTAAAACATTCTAAAATACATTTTTTTTTTGCAGCAGTATAATCAAAACAGACAGCGTCAGGCATTTTTGACAAAAAATTTACAGCTTTTCCATGGAGTAAGGGGGTCAGGAACCGTACCCAGAGTCTTTGGTCAACACTATACTGTTTGCATACCCTCTCAGACATATGAATGAAACTGTCAAAATTATTCCCCTCTTTAAATTGCGGAAGAAATTTACTGACCTGTTGTCCTTTTGGGGTCCAGTTACTCCCTTCCCCATTACCTCCATGACTCTGACGATGAGTCAACATTTCCCTCTCATGCCTCCTCTGACACTCCTTTTCTTCGGCTTCTATCTCCAAACGCGTGGCCTCCAACTGAAGTCTCTTTAGCTCCAGCTGGATTTTTAAGTCCACTGCAGAAAGGTTGAGCTGTCCATTCTCCAAAGATATTGTCTCCACTGCCAGTCTGATTGTCCTTCACAGAAAGGTTGAGCTCTCCATTCTTAAGGATATTGTATCTCCACTGCCAGTCTGATTGCCCTCCTGGATGCTCTTTTCTAATGTAGCTGTAACCAAGGCTGCAATCAAGTCTGCCTTAGTCAGGTGCACCAGTTCCCTAGCCTGGCACATCTCCACCAGCTGGCATCTTGTCAGCTTTCCATACTCCTCTGCAGACATGCTGCCTGCTCACCCTGACTAACTAAGCTAACAAATGAAATAAAACAATTGTGATCTAAACTCTGAATATTCACTGTGTGGCTTTTTTAGAGTACAAAACACCTTCAGAGATCACTGCACATAAGCTGCAGGATTCAGTCCACCCACACCACTATAAGCCAATTAGTGTTTGCCAGCCAATTAATATGTGATGTGGATATTCCACCAGTGCCCACCACTTAGTATGTGTAGTGGATCCCACCACTGCCACCAGTTAATGTGACGCCCCTGTCCTGGCCCAGCAATCAAGGAGCCTCACTCCTCACTACTAACACCAGAGATGGTGTCTCAGATAGGTGAAAAGGATAACAAAAACACAATAAAGTGCAACTTCCCTTAAGAGCACACAGAGATCACAGTCAGTCTGGGGCTGGTTGCTCCCATAGTCTCCAATAAGACTCCCCACTGGCACAGCTATCGGGTCCAGATCTCAGCCTAGCTGGCAAGCTAACCTCCAGTACCCTTTCTGTCCAACCAGTGCTTTGTGTCCCTGCCCAAGTAGCTGACACACACACACACACACACACACACACACACACACACACACACACACACACACACACACACACACACACTTTGAGATAAGATATACAACTTCACAGACACTCCTGGGAAAGGCTGACACAGATTCTCCAGCTGTACCCCTATACCCAGACTATACGGTAGTAATTCCTGCCACCACCAGCTAATAATTATCAGCTACCCAAAGGTCCTTAAAAGGGTGTCCAATTATTACTGTGCAATATTATTATCCAATTGGTAAGTGTGACTAAACAGTCCTGAGGCGTATTAGAGTGGCGCTTTACAATAAACTCTATAAATATGCAATGTACTCTAGAGCTTAACTTATCTCTACATAAACCAACCACAGTTAAAAGGTTTTAAAATATTTAATAATTAAAACCACAATACTATACTACTACACCACAGTGCTATTCAAGAATTCAGAGATCACACAGAAACTTAAAATAATTTAGTAGTACAGTTCTGACATAACAGAACACTTAGTCTAATCTTTATAGTCCTAGCTATTTCTGCAAGAGAACATACTTCTAAGATAACTTACTTAAGACAACAAGCAGTGCTGTATGTTGGATATCAAGACAAAAATGCCTAGAGTCTCTTCTCTGAGCAATAGTTTTTAAAATCACTAACAAACATTTCTGCTGGGCCCTCCCAGATTACATCGTTCTCATTTAGTTCCCATTACATAATTTATTTGACACTTAGCCTGGAGTTCCCAGGCAAACAGGCTACATTATTTAGCAAGCTAACACCTGCTCAGGAAGCTACAGCAATAAAAGACATTTTCACATGTACACTCTAGTAATTAGTCTTCAAGTTAAAACAATAGAAAGAATGTGTTCGCTAGCCTCTTCAGCACCGCTATCTAGATCAAAGGACAGGTTTGAAATAATTTTAACTTCAATAGAAATATTTGAAATACTTGACTTAGTTTTCCTTACAGCAGATGGCAGTGTTGCTACAATCTTGAATTTCAACATTTTAGTATTTTCTTTAATTTAAGAAACAAGCCTGTACTTTACTTTTATATTTACAAATGCCAGAATTATGCATCAAATTCTGTTTGGCTAGGCTGGCAGCCTTCACCCTTCTCTACCAGTCTTCACACCTCCCATTTATCTTCTCACTCATCCATCTTGCAAGCTTCACTCAGACCCTTAGATCCTTCAGCTTACCACTTATCTCCATGTCTAATGATAGCTGATGACCCAGTTTTCCCAAATAATGTAGTTCACATCTTTGTTTCTGCCAAGAAACCTAACACAGAAAAATGTGCAAGACTAAATGGGCACATTTTGAAGTGTGGATATTGAAGAAAGGTTTTGATCCCTTTTCTATTCAGGTCTGTATGATTTTGAATTACTTTACCAGAAGTTTGAGATAGGACTAAGCTTTTCCTTTATTAAAGTTCACATGCCGGCTAATTTGAATTACATTTGAGTAACCAGCACATTTCCATAACCTCTCTAAAAGTAATATGCAGGTGCTTTTGGAGTGGAACATATTTCTCCTCAGACTTCTAGTTTAATACTCTGTTTTGCTTGTGCCATGAGACCTTAACTTTGTGTTGGATCAGTTAACTGTCCTCCCTTTCAAACTGTCTTCAAGAGTTGAACTGATGTTCTTGTCCTGAAAGATTGTATTTCTTGTAGTTATTACTTCTGTTCAGTGCATATCTGAACCCATCCGTGGCATCTTCTTTTCCACAAGGATAGAGTAATGCTTTGTGCTTAACCCTCTGTTTATACCTAACAGTAGCCAGTCTAGCAGCTTCCCTGTATTTGTTTCCCTGAGTCAGTGTTATCAAAGAGAATACCTCCTTCATTGCTTCACATGTCATAGGCAGCCACCTTTTGCCTTCCTCAAGCCAAGGGTGTCAGGAATGATCAGTTACTTGTTTCCTAGCCAGATGCCTGACATAGAGGGATAAGCTCTGAATACACAGCAAGCTATTCAAGTTTAATTAGTGGCGTGTATGCCAGTGTGAGCTGGCTGGTGATGGGTGTGAGCAGCTGTTGCTGGCTTACCCATCTTAGGGGGGGGGAGCTTAAGCATGCTATTAGGGTGCCAACCTCGCAGGAACCTTAGGTGTTTCTCCCATGGAGTATGGACATAGGAAGCCATTCCTGAAGCAGTGTACTCAAACCAGTGAGCCAAGGTTTCATTGAGGGCAGCTGTTGTGGAGCATGATGACCTTTTGATAGGGAGGTGCTCCTGTTGGGGCGAGTTTGGGCTGTCTCATAGAAGCAGCAAACAGGCCTTCTCATTACCAACTCACTGTTGTAACCAGAGAACTGATGGGCCACTAGAGCTTCCCATGTAGGAAGAAATGGGTTGTAGAGTTGTCACCTACCCTGGTGTTGTCTTTCCTCATGGAGTAAGTGGGCTGATTTGGTGCCATTAGTGGAGCCATCGGCCAAGGTCCTGCAAGGGGAGAGGGATTGTTTAGTTCCCAAAAGATAATATAGTCTGAAAACCATTGTGATAAATCAGCCTTAGAAACTTTAATACCAAAGATTTTTTGGTTACCGTGCAAGGCAGGTTATTAACTAGCAAAGATGAAAGCACACTTCACAGGCGCAGTGACCATTTCTCCATGATTTCTTGATAATGTGTATATTAATGTGTATATTAATATTTGCGCACAAGTTACTTCAATTTCTATGGGCACTTTTGTGAAGTATTACAAATTGGATTTTGTGTGCAGGTCTCAAATCGTGTTTGGAGCTGCTGTAATGACATTCTTTCTTAGACTCCCTCAAACTGATTTCTACAGATTTTGTCCTTGCAGCAGAGGAGGATGAGCCAGGCAGTGTCAGATTCAAAAGTTGTGATTCACCCTCCAGATCCCCACCATGAATTCCTCTTTGGAAATAACTTGAGACTCAGAGAGTCCTGTATGAACAGGTCTATATCCCTTTTCCTTCTCCAGAAATGTCTGGAAGGATTCTTATCTCTGGTTTCTGTTGTGGAGCCAGTCACTAAGGATGTCATAAACACAGCTGAGAAATCTCTGCACCCCCCCCCCCAAAAAAAAAATTTGGGATGCGTCCACAACCCCCTGTCTGAATTAAGTTATACCCTTATCAGGCATCCCAGGGCTGATTCCTGTGTGATCTCTTCAAAATAGTCCTGGACATAGAGAGCTCAGCATTTTGCATCCTTGTTTCTTTTGTTTAAACCGTGGACATAATTGTAATGAGAGTTTGCACTTGTGTCAGACTGAGGCTTACTGCCATCAGCTGTTCATCTCATCTCACTTGTAGAGATTCTATTTTTCCTTGGAGGATCTTACATTAGAGACACTTTGCTGCCTTCCTGAGTCAGGCTGAATGAGGAAGTGGTTAAGACTGAGTTCTGCTGTGGATTTCTATATACCCTGCTGAAATTTTGTCTGCACTGAGGAGCTAGCAGAGCCTTCCACCTTTTAAGAAACGATCTGATGTTCTCCTTTTCATTCTTCCTCAACGTATGGGTTATGTATCCCAGCCTAAGATCTGACCCGGATGTATTCTGCAGACTTCAAATCCAACTCTCGTGCTCCTCCCTCTACCCATAATGCCCTAGTCCATCCCCAGTACCTCAGATCGTGTTTGCCGCCATTTAGCTTGGATGTGGATCCTCTCTGAGTGTTTGTGTTTAGGTAGCCGTAAGTGTATTTTCTTGCATGTTTTTCTTATATTTTATATTTTTTATATATAACCCAAAACTGGAAAAACAGCACAAGCAACTAGAGTGGAAACAGCAAAAAAATGTATTTATTAAGTGCTTTCATCTGTAACTTTAGACTTGTTCAGAATCTAAAAGCATATATTCTATATACAATTTAAATATCCTTACCAAAAAATCACATGTTCGTTTATAAACCAATCACAATAAATGTCACACAGCAATTAATAAAACCAATTGTGTAATATATTCACCCCCCCCCCCCAATTAACATAAAATGACAGTGTCAGGATCATAAGGTTGTTTTTTGTTATTGAGATGGTGCATAAAGATGTAGGAGGAGATCCTTGGGAAGATTTACTTGAGGCCAATGAATTGTGGTGGCAAATAAAGCTAAATGCCAGGATCTTTCCAGGGTTGAATGACCACGGATCTTTATCTAGAATTTTAGGACTACGTTCTTTTAAAGTTTGACTTTGTCATTTATGTTAATTGGGGGGGGGGGTGAATGTATATTACATAACTGACAAAAAAGCCACCAATTCACGAAACTGGAAACTAGATAAATGAAAAAATGAGAAAATAGGACCAACAGAAGACCACTGACACTGCTTTTTAAAGTTTAGCGCTTTCTTTCGTTTAATATCAACAAACTTCTTAGTTCGTTGGTATTAAACGAAAGAAAGCACTAAACTTTAAACAGCCGTGTCAGTGGTCTTCTGTTGGTCCTATTTTCACGTTTTTTTTTCTTTTATCTATATTACATAATTGGTTTTATTAATTGCTGTGTGACTTTTATTGTGATTGCTTTACAGGTGAAAATGTGATTTTTTGGTAATGATATTTAAATTGTGTGTGGAATATATGTTAGATTCTGAAGAAGTCTAAAGTTACAAACAGATGAGAGAGCTTAATCAATAAGTACATGTCTAGCTGTTTCCAATGTGGTTGCTTGTGCTGCTTTCTAGTTTTGAGTTTTACACTTTTTGTGTGTGTGTGTGCCTGTGTATGTAGGTCCCCTTTACTTCGTCGACATTTCATATTGTCGCCATTCATATGGCTGAGACTATATGATCGACATTTGAAATGTCGACCATGAGGAACCGGCATCTCTGTATAGTGCAGAATGGAAAGATTTCCATTTCTGCACTGTAGTGCAATCTTGGAGTTGGTATATTAAAGTTACGGGGGGGTATAGGGGGTGCAGGGGGGTATAGCCCCCCTGCTAGTATCATTAAAGTTAGTTTTTTTTTTTTTGTCTGCTTGTATGCTAGACATTTCAAATGTCGATCATGTGGTCTCGGCCATATGGATTTCGACATTGTGAAATGTCGATCATATCAAGTAGATCTCTGTGTGTGTGTGTGTGTGTGTGTGTGTGTACATATATATATATATATATATATATATCTATATGTATCTGCGTGTCTATATATATATATATATATATATATAATCTATATATATATATATATATATATATATATATAATCTACATATATATATATATATATATATATATATATATATATATTTTTTTTTTTTTTTTTTTTTTTAATTTATTTTACATTTGTTGACCGGGCTAGTCTGGCTGGATACATGTCCATTTTTAGCAGAGGCCCGAGGAGAAAAGCTCCACTATATACTAGTGAATAATGATAAAAATAAACAAAAATAGCACAATAAGATAGAAATTATAAGCATGTAAAGAACTATTCCCAAGTAGCATAGTAACAGTGCAAAAGTAATTTAGCAAAACTAAACATAGAGTGAGGATTTCTATTTCAAAATCTTTGCAAGAGTAAATAAAGAAGAAATAAAGCAGTAACTCACACAAGACTCTATTCAACTATTTACAGTATTAACAATTTTGATAAAACATTTTGTGTCAGAGCACAAGTTTTAAGAAACAGATTTAATCAGCTGGGTGATTTAGATACAAGGTGAGATGATAGGTTGCAGTAATAGAGAAGTAGAATTTATAGGAAAAGTAATATCCAAGTGGAAGGTAGGTGAACTACAGAGGAGGGGTAATGGTAGTGATAGGGACATGTGGAAGAGTAATGGAAAGAGCTGAAAAGGGAGATGGAAGCTGAGGTCAGTCAGGATTCGAGCAAGGGCATAGCCAGTGAGTTTTAAAATAGTTTCTTAGTTGTTTTTTGAAAAGTTGTGATGAGCCTAGAGTGGTCAGTTCTATGGGAAGTTTATTCCAGTATGAGCCAATGGTATTTGTAAACAAGGAGACCCCAGCTTTGTTGTGTGTTTTAAGGGTGGCCACTAGTAATTTGTTAGCTGAGCGAAGGGAAGTAAGATTCCTGTAAGGGACAACAAGGTTATTTAGTATGGGTGTATTAGAAGGGTAATGGAGAATTTTATAGGTAATAACTAATTGATGTAGGAGAATATAATTTTGAAGTTCAAGCCAGTCAAGCTTTTTGAGATTAACACAATGATGTGTGAGAAATGGGGAACCTGTGGCAAACCTGGCAATGCTGTGGTAGGCTGTGGCAAGTTTCTGAAGGTTAGATTTTGAAAGGTTTATAAAAGATGGGGAGGCATATAATAATGTAGAGATAAGATGAGTTTGGGCTAAAGACACCCTGGTGGTTGCTGTTAGAAAGGGCTTAAGTCTTTAGAGGGCACCTATCTTTTTATTAACAGTTTTGATAGGTCAATGTGATAATCAAAGTTTAGTTGATTATCTATTGTAACACCTAGTAGTTTAGTGGAACTGTAAGGTGTAATGATAGTGCCATTGTCAGACACAATAGAAAAGGAAAGAGGGGCAGATTTAAGGGTTGGAGAGAAAAGTAATAATTTAGTTTTTTTGGGATTAAGGAGACAACAGATATCTTGGAACAATTTTTCTGCTGTTGTAAAGACTTTTTGGGTGGAAGAATGAAGTTCAGCTGGAGATACAGCAGAACAGATGAGAGTTGAATCATCTGCATATTGAATACATGAGGGTGTTGGGAGTGAAATAGGTTGTTTATAAATATGGAGAAGAGAAAGGGGTCCTAAGATGGATCCTTGTGGGACACCAATAGTGATCCGGAGCTGAGAGGAGAGATGGCTGTCCCAAAGGACTGCTTGTTGTCTGTCTTTCAGATAATAGTCAAACCAGTGCAATGCCGAAGGTTCAAGTGAGAGAGATTTCAAAGTGTCAAGCAAAAGTTGATGGTTGACCATATCAAAGGCTTTATAGAAGTCAAGAAACAAAGCAGAAGAGTATAGGTTGTTATTGTGATTTTTGTTGATAGTGTCTGTGAAGGAGAGAAGAGCAGTGGAAGTGCTATGGAAAGGTCTAAAGCCATGTTGGGAGTCTGAAATTAGGCTATTATGTAAAAGATGATGTAAAAGTTGTTGGTGTATACAACGCTCCATGATTTTAGATAGTGGTGATAATAAGGATATAGGACGGAAATTAGAAAGTTCATTACAGTTTCCTCCTTTATGCAGAGGAATGATATGGGAGACTTTACAGAGGGAAGGGATAGTAGATTTGGTTATTGTTCTGTTAATTATGTGTATATATTTGTCTGTGTATGTATGTGTATATATATATATATATATATATATATATATATATATATATATATATATACATATATATATATATATATATATAAATATATATACATGTGTGTTTGTGTGTGTGTATAATATATATGGGTTCACTATGAAATCTCGAAATATTGAAATCCTAAATTTCAGTATTTTGAAATTACATAGCCGAAACCTTCATATCCCATTAACCCATAATCGCGAAACTCAAAATCCCAAGCCTATACTACACACACAGCACACACAGAAAAATAGACACAACTTCCCCCCACAAGCATGCAGACAAACCTAGACCACATATAAGCAGGGGGGCAAGCCCCCTGCAAACCCCCATGTGGGAGGCTTCACCCCCCCCATCCCCTACTTACATATACTAACTCCGAGGTCACACGATCATATACACAAAAGTAGCTCGCACCCACACATTTCACAGTCCGTCGCACATACACATCACATTCACAACACACACTGACATACACTAAAGTCCCTAACTTACACACAAATACATACCCGAACACCTAACCATTCACACACCAATTCAAAATCTCCATGCTAAGGGATTTTGAATTTTGCACTTATGTTGTTTTCGGATTTCAAGGCTTAGT